>NC_064243.1:76993125-77361250 GCF_003254725.2 Canis lupus dingo
GAATGAGCATTGTTGCCAACAACTTGAACAATAACCTGGCATAACATTGTGTATCTGCTGGACTAGCTGAGATCCAAATGACACACAGGAAACGAGGCTAAAGTATGGGCTTGCTATACAAAAATAAATCTTGCTGAAGGAAAACAAAAGGGAAACATTAAGACCTTCAGAACAGTCAGTTTTTCTATAGGGACAGGGTAAAAATCTCAACTTATTAGTCAAAAGATTTTTCTCCCCTGACAGGAAGGAAATGGTCTACTGTCCTGTTGTGTGAGGCATACTATGAGCTTAGTGGAAAGAGCATGGGTTCTCTTTGTCATGAATTACACTAACAACCTCAATCAAATTAGGAAACCACAAATGAGAGGAATTAACTTATAAGTGAGAGGGTCACCCCTTTATACAAAGAAATGATCTCTTATATGAAGGTCTCAGTTCAGAAGACTAATTCAAACAAAAAGCCCAGCCCACCCTGTTGGGACTGTTTTGTTTGATTTAAATGCAGTGGGAGAGGTACGATGTCATAACTTTCCCTCCAGACAAACAGGTTCTTTATGCCACTGTTTCAGGCAAGGGAGCCAAATAATACCTTTTTTATTGCAGTATTTTTAGACATTGGATACATCTGGAAAAATATTCAAGCAGATAATTAGATTGCATTAGCAATGTGTCTGTTGTGGTTTCCCTGATCCCAGAGAAGGCAGCCCTTTATGAAGCACTTGGCTGTAGTCTCCACGCAATCTACTGTGTCAATTGGCCCACACTAAAGCATGTGGAAAACATTTTTTGGCTGAAACTCGAAACCATTCATGTGGCTTTGAGACTGGGAAGCTCAGGCTGCCAACATCAATAGAACTTTGTACTACAAACCCAAATGGTCATTTAGACATGTGTACTTCTCTGCTCACAAATGCACTGAGGTCAAATATTTTTTAATCTTGGGAACTGTTCCTCTTTATACAGCCTCATATTTCATGCAGGAAATGAGACTGAGTACAACAAACACAAATCATTGAGACTGACAGAGCGTATTGGGTTCAAAACCCAAGCCTTGACTCTAATTGCTCTCCAAAGGCCCCTGGCTCAAGGTAACTGTTGATTTAGTTCAGCTGTTTTCAATCAGCACTGTAGGGTCTCGCTAAGACAAACTGGTAAGGCCGCCTTACATTTGTACCCCGGATCCCTTGGGTCTAAGTATAACACAGTTAGCATTTTAAAAGATTGCGTTTGTCTGTATGCTGCAGGCAGTAATTACAAGCAGGCAAATCTTTTGTGAAAGATGGTGTGACCTTCCTTATGGTGAAAGAGTGATGATGGCTTCTAGGGGAGGAAAAATAATGTTTCCATTCAGAGTTCAGAGAGGGGGCCCGCCTCTTTTCAAATGGTTGCCAAACCTGACAGCCAGTTTGTTGTTGTGTTGTGGTGAATATCAAAGTAATTTATGGCTGGAGGGGGCCCAATTTCTTGGTATGACTTAACTGTTGAAGGATTTTCAACAGCATCCAGTCTTGGACTCACGGACAAGCGATTGCTGAACTACTTGGAAATGCTCTGGGTCAGGTGCCCTTCATTCAACCATCCACGCTTTTCCGTGCAGCTGACAAGTGGTAGTGAAAGAGTTTCAAGATCTGAACGTGTATTTTTCTACTTGAACTAATGTTCTCAGGCTGTTGTTGACTTTGAAGTTGGAGAATGGACTTTAAGACGAATATACTGGAAGATCTGGCTGTGGGCTTGGATTTGCATATGGGAATCAAGTGCAAATGTCTGGTCTAGACTCAAAGACTGAGATTAAGGATAGACTGTGTTGCTAATAGTGCCCAGGAGAGCTCAGTTCCATATGCAGTTAATAGCTTCCCAAGGACCAACAGACTGCGGGGAGACCAAAGAATTTTTATTATTTCAATAAGTTTCTGGTTACAAATTCATACCTTAATTCTGTGTGTGTGTATGTGTGGACATGCACGTGTGTGCGCACAAAATACATGGTTTCTTCAGCACCTGGCAGAGTGCTATGTCCACAGTAGGTGCTAAATAAATACTCATTGAGTGACTGACATTGATGGAGCAAACGCAATATATATATTTAAAATATGGATGACTTGTTTGAGAAGACTGTATGCCTCTCTTTTGTAAAGCATATAAATTTAAGGAATAAATATAAAGTTAAGGACCTTAACTTTTAAAAAATAAGTCATTTTGTCAGTTACACTTCAATTAAAAAAATAAATGCAAATTTTAAAAATGTAAATATATACAACAAAAGAGAGTAAGAACAGATTTTATTTAAAAGTATTCAATTACATATTGGCTCCTCAAGTTAATTAAAATGTATTTAAAGAAAAATTCAACTCACAATTTTTCAGGACTGTTCTTTGATGAGTGCGTGTGTATGCACATGTATACATTTGAGCACATGTGTTTATGCCTCTGATGTGTGAATGTATTTATCTAGAGATATTTTTATATCCATTACTTATTTAGAGGTCAAATAATTCCTCCAAGTGCATATACGTATGCGAGTAGTGTACATATTCATGTATGTGTAGACACACTCGTGTGTGTGTGTGTGTGTGTGTGTGTACAATGATATAGTCAGTTTCCAACAATTCAGTTGGACTTTCTATTGTAAGTACTTTTCCATGACAGTTGAATTTTCTACAATTCTGTGACTTAGTGAGACAAATATTTCTTATATTATCTTCAACTACAAGCAGGAAAGTTTTAGGAAGTTATATTTAACTCTTTTAACCATAAGGATAATAAATATCAGCTGAAAGTACAAAATCCCAAATCCAAAAACATTTATAGCAGTTTCCAAATGTGTATACAACACAAAGGGTAATACACACTGAGAGAAGCTGACACATTGAAATATATTTATATTTTTCTAGGGAAGAAATAATAATAACCCTTCATGCCTGATGCCTTGAACCACCTCAGTGTTAGATTCCAAAGAAAACTGGCTAAAAATCACATAAGCAGACTCGGATCTAAAGTAAAGCTTCTGAAAGTGGGTGGTTACTAGGTAAAGTGCAAAAGCCGTTACCATTTTCTCTAATGCATCCAAAATGGCTGAAGGTGATTACAGAACTCTCACCTACATTGCTTTCAGGAGCAGCAATTATGGAAGCCACATCTAAGGGAATTCTTTCAAGTGTGGAATCATGGATCCTGCCTTGGGAGAAAAAAATTAGGAATGGAGGCTTTGTATCCCCTCAATATTGAGTTACTACACAGGCAGATACGGGTTTAAATTCTGGTGCTGTTCCTGACCCGTTATATAACTTTGAGCGAGCCATTTACTTCTCTGAGGACCATTATGAACATTAAGTAAGATAATATGCAAGGGGGCACCTGGGTGGCTCAGTGGTTGAGCATTTGACTTTGGCTCAGGTTGTGATCCTGGGGTCCTGGGATGGAGTCCCACATCAGGCTCCTCACAGGGAGCCTGCTTCTCCCACTGCTTCTCCCTCTGCCTATGTCTCTGACTCTGTGTGTGTGTGTCTTTAATGAGTAAATAAATAAAATCTTTAAGAAAAGATAATATGCAAGGGCCTTGGAACACGGGAAGCACTTACTGAACCGTATTTCCCATATTGTATAATATTTGTTTTGTCTCACTTTAATATTTCTGAAAGCAAGAATATCTTATAATTGACACAGTTTAAATATTTTATCCTTTTCTTGAAAAACTGATGATATTGATATGTCCTAATATTGTGTAATTATATTAGTTCCATCCATCTTGCTCCTCCCCTTACACCCCTCCCATGCCTTCATCTTTGGTCCTTAACAGACAGCATAGTGTGATGGTCAAGAGCTCAGGCTTTAGAATACGTGATCTCTGTTTGATTCCCACCTCCACCACTTGCTAGCTGTTGATTTGGGGCAATTTATTTAACCTTCTAAAACCACGGGTTCCTCATTGACAAAATAAAGCTTGTGATATGAAACTCAGAATGTTATCCCAAGAATTTTAAAGTGTTAGCACTGTATGTGGCACATAAGAAATATGTAACACAGGTTTGTTAGCAGTTTTTAGTATCAGGCCTGGCTTGTAAGGACAACAGGTGACAATGTTTGGCAGTGTATTCGGAATACTTGCTTGGTTCCTGGATCATCTCATAAGGATATTTGCCAGTCAGAGTACAAACTTCACTGATTTGGCTCTGATTGAAGTTGTATTTCCATTTATTCTCCAATTTATAATTACTCAGAGCCCCCACTTGCACATTGCCTACCCATTCTCTCGGAGAGTTCCCACTGCTGCTTCTTTGATATTCAGAATCAGGAGTCTCATGTCCTTTGGCTTATGTCCTCTAATTTTCTGTCCCCTTGTGACAGGACCACCCCTTTGCTGGATATGGACATCCTTTAAGAATGTCTGTTTCTGCTATACCATTATGTCTT
Organism: Canis lupus dingo; assembly: GCF_003254725.2. Lineage (NCBI taxonomy): Eukaryota > Metazoa > Chordata > Mammalia > Carnivora > Canidae > Canis > Canis lupus. Next base: position 76,997,539 of record NC_064243.1, read on the forward strand.
TAGAGGGGATGCCGCAAACTTCCATTTGACTTTGCTGTCCCATGTAAGCAGCATGCTCTTTCTTTAATTTTCTGCAGTATCTTTAATTCTAGGTTGTAAGATTTTAAATGATTTCATTAAACAGCAAGGATGATGGAAAGGAAATATTCTGGTTCATCCAAAGGGTCACCTCCTTTCTCGTCTATAATTTCTTCTCATCCACCCAGTAGAGCTCAGTTCACCCATCTCACCAGGAATATTTTGAATACTTAGGACTTTAGACTCCAAGACCATCTGTGTCATATCCCATAGAGGGGAGGAGTATCTTTTTTCTTAAGATTAAGGACTTATTCCAAGCAGTATTCCTTGCCAGGAATGATCTATTCCCAGTTGACTGACAGTAATGATTGACCATTCCCGTGATGTAGAACTCCACCTGTGCCAAATGAAGTGGGGTTTTGCTTTATAACCCTACTAAGACATTGGCATAGCCCAATGTAGTTCGACACCAATATGTTTCAGATTATTTTATTTTAAATATCATAAGAGCAACCCAATTCAGGCTAGAAATCCAAAATTTTTAAATAGTCTGCCTTCTAACCAAGACATAAAAATCACATCAGCAGCATCTTCCTCCTGTGCTTATCTGTCTCATTTTCTGTAATTATCACCTTAACAAACAACAAAATTAAGCCCACAAAAACTAGCACTATAAATTGATAGAAGCTAAGAGATAGTTCTTCACACTAACCACTCGTTCACATCTCCTCCCTTCCCCCGCCCTGCCCCAAAATAGCAAGGAAATTTCACCGTCTTGACTCTAGCTCTGCCGTATCCAGCAGTTTCTATTACTGAGTGAAGCACATAGTTTCTCGGCTAACACCTCATGTGTCCTGTAAGGAAGGGTATCTGTTTGCCTTTACTTGTGCTCATGTGTAAACATGGCTCTATTGTGCTGGCACTCGCCATACTATGATTTGAGACCTGTGGTCATTTTCACAAACAATATAGCTCCACAAAATCACCTTAGGGTTGTTGACAGTCCACAAATCTCTACTATTGCTTCCCCCCCTTTTCTTTCTTTCTTTTTTTTTTTTATTTTTATTTTGGGTGGGGGGAATGCCAAGCAATTATTCTGCTTCCCTGAGTCCAACCTCATGCCTTCAGCTTGAGGACCTATTATGAATAGTCTCTCTACTCCATAAATCTGTTTTTTTCTTCTTCCTGGAGAAATTTCCTTCTTTATTTTCATGATTGAGACTTGTCATTTATTCAAAACATGGTTTGTTCCATAACTAGGCATCATGACACTGAAATAAGGTCATGGAACATGGAGAACTGAGTTTTGGGAAGTCCTAGACAAGAACAGTGGGAGTTTGATAAGTCACTTAAACTCTGCTGCAATTTCCCCCACCACAAAATGGGCTGGATGCTCTTTATTGTTCCAATATTTTCTGACTGCTACCTGGAGTTCCATTGTCCATTGAAGGGAAACCGGCTCTTTTCTCAATTCGCTTTGCTTTTCTGTGTGAGACTCATTCCTTACAATTTGAACTTCATAAAGCAAATGTTGGGGTTCTGTGAAGCAAGTGGGCTGCCCAAGTTGAGAGGAGATGTCAGGTGAGCCTTATTTCCTCATCCAGAGGACAGCCACTGGAGAAGTCAGCAAGCTCAGGGCAGTTCCTGAGTAAACTAGAATTCCGAAGGCCAGGAGATTGCTTTGTAATCACCACAATGTCAGTTGGAGAAAGAATTAAAGGTATTTCTCCCTGTTAATTTTAGGAAAGCCAACTGATACTTGTGTCGATAGCTTCTCTTGATCTGCCCTGTGCTGCCAGGGGCTATTAGGCTACCTGCGAAAAACACAGACAAGTTAAAAACATCAAAAGGCTTTCTAACCCTGCTTCCTGAACTCCTCTTTCCTTTTGTATTCTGCACCAAAAGCCATGGCTCTGAATCCTGAATAAACACCATCCGCCATTCTCCAGAAATTCTGATTCAATTGTTCTAGGGTGCATTGCTAGCATTGACTTTTTGATATTGCTTTTTTAATTTAAGTTTCCAGGTGATTCTAATTGTAACTGCACTTGAGAACCACCGCTCTGGAGCTTCCCCAATCTCACGTTTTCTATCCTACAATGCCCTGTGTTAGCTATATGCAGTCCTATGTGAAGGTGGGGGTATACCCCCCATTTTTAGGGTCTAGAATATTGGAGATACACAATAAAAGTTTATGAAAGGAAGGAGTGAATGACTAAACAAAGGGAAAAAAGAATAAACAGTAGATGAAGAGTGGGTGTGGAGAAGGGGATGGGCAGGAAGGAATGAGAACAATTTGTCTCTTGCAAACCTTAGGCCTACAACTCCTTCTACCCTTAAATCTTTTCCATGACAGAGCACTTCAGAGTATCTTGCCACTACTTAAAAAAAAAAAAAAAAAAAAAAAATACCACTTTCATTCTGGAATTCCTGTCTAAATGGGCTCCATGTAATTTTTTTAGACGTTGCCATGGGGAATAATATTTTTCTTCCTCTGAAAATGTGAAGGGAAGACAATGACTGAATGAGAGAATAAAAAGCTGCACAACTGGGTGGCTTTCTGATTATTCTAGGACCTCATATATCCTTGCCCTGACTGCAATGTGAAGCCTTGCTTTTTGAAAAGACACATTTGACTATGTTGGAAAGAACAGCTCAGCAGTAAAATCAGTGGTATATCTACCCAAATTGTATATTTTAAATTGATAACCCTCCTCTGAGAATAATTTCTATTATGTCAAATGCACCTAGAGTAAAGACTTATTCATTTATGACCTGGATTGGCTAGACATGTTCTCATTAAATTGGATTGCATTTAGTGTATGTGGGAAGGGCAGGTCTAAATGGTTAAAGGGTGCTTTTCATCATGAAAGAACATATTTTAGAGGCCCACAGTTGCTGGCAACTATGAAAATTTGATTCCATTCAAGGGGAAAATAAACTTGAATACAACAAAATGTAAAACATTCATGACAAGCAGCTTTCTCTGTCTCTTGCTGCGCATGACAGGACCAGAGAGAGTCCTAGGTTATGGTGCATTTGTGCAAGGACCCTGAATTATCTGCTCCATTGTACTGAGAGGTGGCCATTAGCTCAAGTTGGCCCAGCAAGGATGGAGGAGCAGGGCACAGGAATGGCAGCTCAGAATAATGGCCAAGAACACAGAGTTTGGGGTCAGCCATTCCTGTGTTAGTATTCTTTCTCTACCTCTTACTAGTTGAGCCTCCACTGAAAGAGTGAGAAAGAGAGAGAGAGAAAGAGAGGAAACAAGCAAAGGCTGAATGGTGTTGAACTAAGATGGGCTTCCTTCTTAATGGTAGTAGGCCCAACATCATCTTAGGGAATGCATTTCATATCAGAGGCAAACACCTGTAACTGTTATTAAACTTCTGGTCATCACTGAAAACTATGGAAAGTAAGTTATAGTTCGTAAGAAATCTATATAGTTCATAAAATGCTGTTTATCCAGTAATCAAAGTATATATTCTACTGAGAAAAACTCAGCAAGTCATATATATCAACAGCAGATGCTGCCCACAGCAGCAAGTTTCTGTAAATTATCTGACCATGTAAGAATCATATAGCAACATAATCACAAGAATACTGTTTTATTAAAGTGCAGCTCCTGAATGCTTTGCCATGGATAAATTTCATCTTTGTTTATACAGTAAGCATTTGACTTGTATGGGACACCACCCCAAATTTTGTGTTAGAAAGACATGAGTTCTCTACCCTGGGCAGAGAAAAAGCTCCTCTGCCCTGATGTTGAAAAAGCTCCTTACTTCATATGTTCTTTAATTTGGGGTTCTGTCCCAGGAAGTGGAAACAGTTGGATTTGAAGGTGCCTCTTAAGCTCCAAGAATCTTTCTTATTTGTCATAGGATTTTTCCACTCCTTGAAAGGTTTATGAAAATATTTGTTTTTCAAAGCAAAGATCATAATTACTTACAAGAATTTGCAAGGTTCACAGCCGAACAATCACATTAACAGAATGGCAGGTTAACCTTGTCTAGACGTAATTATGAAGTCAATAAGAGTCCATAATTGTTGGAGAATTTGTGAAGCTGAAAATCCTAAGTTTAAGGTTCATACACTGTTTCATAACAGATGGCAAGTTAAGGTTATATCATAATCAAAAATCATTCACCTTTGAAGGAACTAATATAGTGGAGAATTATTGCCAACATAACCCAGAAACATGATAGCTCATTCTTTAAGGCTTTTCCCCCAACTATTCCTGTTTAACATTTTGAGAATAAATGTACATTTAAATGCAAAGATGTCATCTTCTATTAAATATTCAACTGCCATTTGCTAGTAATCAAATCTTCATGCTCAAATAATCTTTATTAAGTACCAATGTATGTAGTGTGGTATCAGATACGATATAGAGTTAAAAAATTGGCATGAACATAGATGGTCATATAAATAGATAGACAAGCAAGCATAAATTTCTTCAACAAAGAGAAATGTGGCAATCCCAGGTAGGAACTCAAACTAATAAATGAATAAAAAGTATAGTAAAAATATTTAACAAGTTCCTACTTTAAAGCTTTCTTGCATGACACATACATGTTTTTAGGTTATATATATGGACATGTTTTACTACTTTTCTCTTAGGATGTTCTTCCTGTTAAGAATTTTTAGCAGCTCCTTTTTACTAAAGACCTTGAGACGGTTTTACTGTCCTTTCATTATACATAAGCTTTAGTGCTCAGATTTTTATGACATTGGGTGGATAAATAACTCTGGGAACAATGGTCATATAAGCTCTCTTTGAAAAAGAACTACCGACTGATTTTTGTCCTCTGCCTGTTCATAATTATTTTGAACCTCTCTAATTAATATAATTATCACACTCGTATATTCACATATTCATGCGTCAGTACGTTCATTAATTCTCACATTTATTTAACAAATAATCCCTATCCTAACTGCCAGCACTCCACCTTAGAAAATTCTTGCTCTCTGTTCCCAAGAAGCTCAATCCTGGGGATTTAGGAGGGAGCAGATATGTTTCTGAAGAGGCAATAGCATGTGAAATGTGCCCTGATGGTGGTATGGGGCCAGGTGTTGTTAGACCAAAAAGGAAAGGCCACCTAAATGCCACAAATAGTCTCACTGAACGACCAAAATGAGCTGTGTATTAGCCAACAAAATATGCTCTTTCTGTAGCATGTCCAAAATAGAATCAATTAAGTGCAATTAAACCCAGAAGAGTACTTTTGTATAGTTCATATGTTCTAAAAACCATTGTTTCCCTACCATAGTGCCCCAGGCTTTCCTCAGCTGATAGGAGAGATCTTATTACTCCAAAATAGAGTGGATACCATGCCTTATGTCGAAGGGGCATCAGAAGTTGACAGCAAAGGATACAGTCAACAAAACTCAAAGACAACCTACAGAATGGGAGAAGATATTTGCAAATGACGTATCAGATAAAGGGCTAGTTTCCAAGATCTATAAAGAACTTATTAAACTCAATACCAAAGAAACAAACAATCCAATCATGAAATGGGCAAAAGACATGAAGAGAAATCTCACAGAGGAAGACATAGACATGGCCAACACGCACATGAGAAAATGCTCTGCATCACTTGCCATCAGGGAAATACAAATCAAAACCACAATGAGATACCACCTCACACCAGTAAGAATGGGGAAAATTAACAAGGCAGGAAACCACAAATGTTGGAGAGGATGTGGAGAAAGGGGAACCCTCTTACACTGTTGGTGGGAATGTGAACTGGTGCAGCCACTCTGGAAAACTGTGTGGAGGTTCCTCAAAGAGTTAAAAATAGACCTGCCCTACGACCCAGCAATTGCACTTCTGGGGATTTACCCCAAAGATACAGATCCAATGAAACGCCGGGACACCTGCACCCCGATGTTTCTAGCAGCAATGGCCACAATAGCCAAACTGTGGAAGGAGCCTCGGTGTCCTTCGAAAGATGAATGGATAAAGAAGATGTGGTTTATGTATACAATGGAATATTACTCAGCCATTAGAAACGACAAATACCCACCATTTGCTTCAACGTGGATGGAACTGGAGGGTCTTATGCTGAGTGAAGTAAGTCAATCGGAGAAGGACAAACATTGTATGTTCTCATTCATTTGGGGAATATAAATAATAGTGAAAGGGAATATGAGGGAAGGGAGAAGAAATGTGTGGGAAATATCAGAAAGGGAGACAGAACATAAAGATTCCTAACTAAGGGAAACGAACTAAGGGTGGTGGAAGGGGAGGAGGGGAGGGTGGGGGTGAATGGGTGACGGACACTGAAGGGGGCACTTGATGGGATGAGCACTGGGTGTTATTCTGTATGTTGGCAAATTGAACACCAATAAAAAATAAATTTATTAAAAAATAATAATAAATAAATAAATAAATAAATAAGAAGTTGGCTGCTGTCAGAATCATCTGGGGGAAATGAGATTGTCAAAAATACAAATCTATAAACTTTTCTGCTGGATATTCTGATGTAGTTGGTCCGGGGTGAAGCTTTGGAATCCATTTTCTTAACATGGGTCCCAGGTAATTATAATTATTAGCTAGATTTGGGGAAATAGCCCTAAATAACTTTAAAATTTATAGTAATTTATATATGTAACATGAAAAGGCAGGGAGAGGGTGTATAATTCCTGCTTTACCACAGTGCTTTTATAAAACTTCAGTTTAATCCAAACCCCTAAGGCCTTAAATTAATGTTATGGAGAATAACTTTAAAACACAATGGAAAATAGAGGACATATTTTATTTTATGATATTCATGATTTTTCCTACCTGAAATGTCTCTTCTCTTCTAAGCTAGGTTTCCTTTTTAAAAGACACTAATACTTATCAAGATATGTGCACTTGCAGAGACACCCTGATGTCCTTCAGTTTTCGACCTCAGGTCTAGTGGGCCAACTCTACACACACCGTGCTACATCTTGGGTGCTTTAGAGGGTGGGCCTCATCTTATAGCTGGTCAATCCAGGCCTTGTACTCAAGTCCTAAGAACTAGACTTTCTTGTCATGTTTAGTGTCAAATAGACACTATTAGGGTAATGCTCTACTAAACAGATATTTAATAAGACTCTAGCACTTCTTAGAATCTCTCTGACTTTGGGAGGTCACTTAAGTAGCAATAGGAACAAGGGCACATATTATCCTATGGTTTAAGTCTACAATAAGAACCGAGTCAGTCCTTGGGTCTCAACCCATTTCAGAAGCCATTCTACCATAAAGGGGACTTGACATGAGTTCTCTCGTCTTCCCTTTCTTCTGCTGCAAAATCACATCTTTCCTCTGACCCTCAACCAATGAATGCCTCAAGGAGATTCCATCATATCTCATCATTTTCAGTTACTGAGTTGCAATGAGGATTATGACTACAGTTTGTGATTTTTGATGCTGATAACTTTTAAGCCTTGCCTTCACTCTTCCTTTTGTGCCCCACATCTGGGTGAACTGATAAGGAACCCTAGGTACTTTCTCTGTGGTACTCCAAAGGGAGATTAATATTACACAAGCCCCTACCAGCACACATTTGGGCCCAGCTCCACTCCTAACTACAATAAAAATCCAGGTCAGTATCCCTTTCAAGCTCTCTCAAGGAATTCTGAACCTCAACTATGTAAGTACTAAATGTTTTCATGCCTTCTTGGTGTGTGTGTGTGTGTGGTATCATCATTTGACATCACAACTAATGCAGGGAAGGGTGGGAGGAGTCTATTGGCCTTTGCAGGTGACCATAACAAGAATTCCATCTAGTTCACTTTAAAACTCCAATCTCATATTTGATTTAAAGTGATCCTTTACCCACTGCCAATGAAATTTTAGTTCTAAGACACTAAAATGTGAGTGTGTGTGTATTTGTGCATGCACGTGTATGCACATGTATCTGTATTTCTATGTATGTGCATGTGCACACATGCATGACACACGTGTGGTCTTTTGGTCCCCTTCTCTATGTCCATTTTTCAGTTAGGGTTGGCTAAGAGATGATTTTATTCTGGGGTCACTTGTTCTCCTTCCTTTACAAAACCTAACTTCACTCATGTCAGGTGCCAAGAGAAGAAAAAAGGGAACAAAGGACAAAAGTCTGTTTGCTAACTGGGCATGTGATTGAAATTCTTTCTTGCTATTTGCCCCTGCTTCTCTGCCTAAAACTACCTGATCTTAATGACATCTGTATGATAGGTGTTCAAATGCTGGCTCTCTCATGAAACACATGTGTCAGTTCTACGAGGTCCTCCCCAGCATTTTAATTCTCTTTTGCTCCTACTTCCAACAATAATGCAGAGCCTTTTTGCTTCTGGGTCATTTTGTCTTCTGGGGTTCATCCTCAAACTGAGCTACTTTTTGCAATGCCACAGGAAGCCTATGTGTCCTTTCCATGCCAAGGGTAGGAGTGAGACAACTCTCCTGCTCACCCAGGTCTATTAATTGTTATTGTGGCAGATGCAGTAATATTCACCCAATATCCCATGTGCTTCCCCCTATTTCCCAGTCTCTTCTGCAATTAGGGAGGCCACATGACTAAATGTGACCAGCAGTCTGAGTGTAAATTCCATATGCCATATCTGGTCAGAGGCAATTAAAAGATATGAATTCTCTGTACTCTCTTCTCTTTCACTGGCCACTCAAAAGGCCACAATGCTAAGATGGCAGCATCACAAGATGGCTCAACCTGGAGCCTCAAGCAACTATGTGGAACAGGATCCCTCGCCAATCATGAAATACACAGAGTGTGCAAAAGAAATAAATCTTTGTGATTTAAGCCGCTGAGATTTGGAGGTTAATTTGTCACTATAACAAAATCCACCTTCCTATCAATCTAGCATTCTATCTAGACAAATATTTATTTATTTTTTAAAGAATTTAACCTTTTTTTTTCAAATTTTATTTATTTACTCATGAGAGACACATAAAGAAAGAGAGAGGCAGAGATATAGACAGAGGGAGAAGCAGGCTCCATGCAAGGAGCCTGATGTGGGACTCAATCCCAGGGCTCGAGATCACGCCCTGAGCCGAAGGAAGATGCTCAACCGCTGAGCCACCCAGGCGTCCCTAGGCAAATATTTATCTATAATTATTTTGAATATAGATACTTTTGAATTTATATAAATATATACATATTATCTTTAGTTATATGTTCCATATATGGTAGGAATGTCATTACATATGTTATATAAATAACTGAATGTTTTATACAGTAAATAATATGTGTTATACAAAATATAATATGATACACTATATAATTAATATAATTATTAATAAACAATGAAATAACTTAAAATAAGCACTGTGTTAAGATATCAGGAATATGATTAGTAGAAAGCAAGTAAATTAGCAATTGTACACAATCATCACACACCCATTGCAAAACAGACATCAGAGTACACACAGAAAAGTGACACTGTATGATTTATTCATAAATGATATGCAATACAATAAAATAAGATTTTATTTATTTTAGAGAGAGAGTGCATAAGCAGGCAGAGGGTCAAAGAGAGAGGGAGAAGCAGGCTCCCCACCAAGCAAGACCCTGGAATCATGACCTGAGCCAAAGGCAGATGCTTAACCAACGGAACCACCCAGGAGCCCCTCACAGGACAGTTTTTAAAACTTGGAAAGAGAGACATCTGGAAGATGAAGGTAATAAAAAATCACATCTACCATGTCTATCTGTAAGTCACAACCCAAAGTGTAAAGATCTCAGGGAACTGCCAATTGACTCTGTAGGAGAGGTTGCCCTCCTCTTCATGGTAGAATGGGGCCCAGAAGTTGTGTGTAATTAGGTATTCTGATCTCAAAATGTGGGCCTGCAGATGAGAAGTAGCAAGAGAACAAGGCTGTCTTCTGGTGAAGTGGCCTTCAATACCTAGGAAGGAGACAACAAAGTTAGTTGTCAGCTTAAGGCATCTGCAAAGCAGCAAGAACACAACCTTAGTTTAATACAATAAATTATGTTTGCAATAAGGAACTTGCCTTCTGCAGAAGGCTGGAATCCTGTTTAATAATTTGTGTTTAAGAAGGCATCAAATTAGAGAATGTATTTTATTAAAACGCACATGAAAATAGTCACTCCAAAAAAGATTAGTGCTGAAGGAGATATATCAACATTTTACTTTTGTTCCCACAGCTCTGACTCCACTCTCCCCTCTGAATGTGGGGTAGATGGCCATGTTTCTCAAGAGCTGAAATGTAGGGAACATCACCCCTTCCTCTCCCTGTCTCATTCTCCTTTAAGCCCTGGGGTAGTGAATAATCATTTACTAGTAACACCTTTGGAATAGCACTCATGGTTTCCTTCACGAAGTTGCCTTCAAGAGCTGTGAAGGGTCTGAGATTTTTTCCTATTTGCAAGCTAACAAGTTATCCTGCCAAGTTTCATGGATGATGGCAGAAGACCCCAAACTCCTGGGTCATAGATGAAGGGCAGTTTATAACTCACAGCACCAGCAGTAGTTAGAGTATTGGCATTTTTGCCGTAGTTCCACAAAGCCCAATTCCCACAGGGTGACATGAAGAAAGCGTGAGGATACCTGTGCACACAGAAGGTTTCATTACAAGAGAGGAACTCTGAGCTTAGGGAACTTGAATCTTATAATCAGCACTAGGCATGCCTTCTCTTTATTCCAGAGGGAGACATCATCTTTATTATACTGGACAAGAAGCATGCCTGCCCTTTACTCCTGAGGGAGACACTCTATCTACTAAGATTCTTCTCTCTATATAAATATCCTTGAAAAGACAGCTTGAAACAAAGGACAGGAAACACCTCACTCAGAAGATGTGCAGAAACACAACAGATGTGTACAGAGTTGTCTTTGAAATGTTGTTGAAAAAAATAAAAAATCTAAAAAGTTTTTGGAAGCAAAAGATAATACAGAGACTTGTGGGTTGTACCTCAGTTAGCATCCCAGGCCACAACAAAACCAAATGATGACATTTGAGGCCTTCTGAATGCTGGTCTGCCATAGTGATTGGAACCTAAATGCCCTGGACAAAGAACAAGAAAGAATCTTTTTTTTTTTTAATTTTTATTTATTTATGATAGTTACAGAGAGAGAAAGAGAGAGAGGCAGAGACATAGGCAGAGGGAGAAGCAGGCTCCATGCACCGGGAGCCTGATGTGGGATTTGATCCCGGGTCTCCAGGATCGCGCCCTGGGCCAAAGGCAGGCGCCAAACCGCTGCGCCACCCAGGGATCCCCAAGAAAGAATCTTAATACCCTTCTGGGCTATCCAACTCCATGCACATAAACAATAGAATATAACTCTTGAGAACTATGTCTGTCTTATTCACTGCTATATTCTCGAGTTCTTAAAACAGTGTCCAGCATTTAAGAGGAATTCAATATTTACAGATGAATGGATGAAAGAGGGTGACCTCATTATTTTTCAAGGGTGTTGGCAGTAACATACATTTTTCTGTATTGTAATATGTCAGCAATATGACATTTATCATATCATAAACCATGGTAGAAGGAAGTTCATCTGATTAAATCAGGAAGTTTGTGAAACACAGCTTGGAAGTACCACATTTCTATATAGATCTTCAGAGTTCAAATAGAGTGAATTATTTGAATACATAATTTTCCTTGAAGGTGCATGTGTTTGATTTTTTAATACAAATATTGAAATCTCTCTGTATTTTTCCTGCGTTTATGAATAGATGGGACGAAGGCAGTGAAAAGGGTGAATGTGTAAGAAGATGGACAAAACTATAAGCACAGTGTTGTCTGTGTGAGATTAAAGAGAGCCATTGAGATTTTAGACAAGTAGGGAAGTTTCAAGTATATATATCCCTCTCTGAAGAAATAAAAGAAATGACCATGAGGAAGAAAAGGTGCAATATAGAAGAGATAGTTCCCTAAACTCTCATCAGGTGGTTCCAGGGTCTCGATGGCTCAGTTATCTGATAGAACTCCCTGAGTGAGGAGGAGGGGCAAATCCTAAGCCTGAGAGCACAAGGAGGAAAAATTCAATTCCCTTTTATACAGAATGTATTCTTTTGTATTCTCACCTCAGCTAACTCCCTTACAGCTGGTTAAGAGATGCCAACTTACTTCCAAAATCAGTAAATACCAACTCAAGATTTACTGTTTGTGATTTATCACAGTTTCCCAGAAGCCAATTATAGGAATAGTAACAACATGCGGACTAAGTGAGGAGCAAATGGAATGGAAAAGAATCCTTAAAATCAATAATGAGATGTTTATTTTTGTTATGTTGTTTGCTTTGGATTAAGATCAATATATCTAAAAAAAAAAAAAAAAGAAGAAGAAGAAGAAGAAGAAGGAGGTAAGTAGTCCGATAGATGTCTTCTACAACTGTAGGCAGAAAATACTGCTGCATTTAGGTAGAGTCCAATCTCAAGTTCTAAAATCTATATTCATTTAATATCATGAAGTGTAGTTGAAGTTTATCATCTAAAATATGAAGTTATAGGGGTACCTGAGTGGCTCAGTCAGTAAAGCACCCAGGTCTTGGCTTTGGCTCAGGTCATGATCTCACAGGTTGAGGGATAGAGCCCTTCACTGGGCTCCGTGCTCAGAGGGGAGTCTGCTTGAAGATTCTCTCCCTCTGCCACTCCCTCCACTCACGCATATGTGTGTGCACGTAGTCTCTCTCTCTCAAATAAATAGATCTTAAAAAAATAAAGTGAAATAAAATATGAAGTTATAGTTCAATGATATCTTATAAATTTAAGAGAGGAATTTTACTTCTGATAGTTTATCCTACACCATATACACACGCTCTTTGGTTTTAAGAATATTGAATGTCGGGATGCCTAGGTGGCTCAGTGGTTGAGTGCCTGCCTTCAGCTCAGGGCAGATCCTGGAGTCCTGGGATGGAGTCCACATCGGGCTTCCTGCAGGAAGCCTGCTTCTCTCTCTGCTTATGTCTCTGCCACTCTCTGTATGTCTTCATGAATAAATAAATAAAACTTAAAAAAAGAATATTGAATGTCTGATCTTTTTGTGTACATTTCTTATAGAATATAGATAAAAGCATCCATGAATATGCATACTCCATACACATATGTATAAATATGTACACAGTACACATAATACTCAGTTACAATAAATTCATATGGCCACTTAGACACTGTGCAGTCTTATTTCCCTCCCCTTGAAATTGGGCTAAGCTGTGACTATTAACAGATAAAGAAAATATAGTAACCTTATGCCAATTCTGGTTTCTGTCTTGTTCCTGGGGATCACTGAGCTGCAGACCAGACCAGATGCCAACTGAGAATTTCCTAGAGTAGCAATTGATGCCACAGGAGCAGAAGAATTGCCTGGCTGAGCCTTGCTCTAATTTTTAATTCAGGCAGCCCTGGTGGCTCAGAGGTTTAGCGCCACCTTCGGTCCAGGGCGAGCTCCTGGAGTGCCGGGATGGAGTCCCACGTCCGGCTCCCTGCTTGCAGCCTGCTTCTCCCTCTGTGTCTGTGCCTCTCTCTCTCTGTGTCTCTCATGAATAAATAAGTAAAATCTTTAAAAAAAATTTTTTAATTCACAAAATCGTAAGATGCAGTAAAAGTATTGTTTGTTTTAAGCCACTAAGTTTTGGGATAGTTTGCTTGAGTAATATAATCAGAACAGGATAAGATATGCATATTTATATACACATAGGCACACACATAGATAGCTAAATACATGAATTCACCCAAACACACACAGTGATATATGACCAATTTTTTTTCCTGGGAAGATTAATAAGAAACTAATACTAGTGACTTCTTTAAGGGACAGAAACTTAAAAGAAAGGAAAGCTTTTCCTTTTCATAATATGGCTATCTTTACTCTTTGAATTTTTGAATTTTGCTTTTTGTAATTGCACTTTTATATATTTTTCTTTTTCTATTTTTGCTGGAAGCCCTATTTGGGTGCAAAATGAAAAGCTGTTTATTCCTTGCTTGTTTTCTGTATTCAAGAAACTAACAAAATTTTATGAAAATTAAAAATAATCTGTGGGGCCAAAAGAAAAAAAGAGAATACACTCTTTCTGACCACACTTACCTAGCACAACCTCTTTTCCTTACTTTATATAATGAGTTCTTTCTCCTCAATCCTGTATCTCTGATTTTAGCATGTTTTATAGCACTGGCAATGTTCTAGCCCGGTTCTAATTCTGTCGTTTCCCTATGTTTTTCATTTCCTCCACTATATTTTGAAATCATCACCCTTCACTGCTCAGTTCTTAGTCACAATACCATATTCTTAAAGTAAAATCCAACCTACAGCAAATAAAATATTGAATCTACCACTAGAGACCCTTTTCTCTCTTCTCAAGAAAGGAAGAACTGAATAATGACACTTTCTCTTTGTCGTGAGCATTGTTATTGATATCAAGTTGAAATACTCAGGTACTGCAGCACTTGGCAGAAAAAGCTTTTTTTGATCCCTATTCAAGTTATCCAAAGAAAGGGGCCCCCAAATGCTCAACCTTAATGGGAAAATATCTGCCATTTTTCAAACACGTTGCACTTTATTAGAAGTCTGAAGGAATTGCATTTGAAACGGACTCTAAGTTTGTAATAGTTTGTTTACCTAGGATGAAATATGAAAAAAAAAGTTCAGGAAACACATGTGTCACAAGTTAGGTTCTGGGGAAACAGTGAAATGGAATATGGCTTTTGATTAGGTATGGTTAGGGATGCATACCTGTGGAAGGAAGGAGAAGAGAGTAGAATTGGTCAAAGAGGGAATTCAAACTATGTTGCAGGCCCACAAAGCACTGTCTAACCCCATGAGAGGTTCTGCAGTGTACATGCAGGAAAGTGTCCCTCAGGGGGCTAAATGGGCCTTATAACTTTGATTCGGTTAGTCATTGTATTGGTCATCTGGAGTAGCAGAAAGGATTTATTCTTGGGTGTTGCAGCTTCCTGCAGTTGAGTCAATTGTGAACAGGATGAGAGCTGAGGTTACTGTCTACAGCATTCCCAGGACCTGGCCAACAAGCCTCTCGTCAATGGGAATCTGGGACATGCTTCTCCATGTTTGCCACACATCCTGTGCAAAACCATTCAAGTCTTCTGCACCAGATTCACAAGGGTTTACTGATGCAAGAAGTCAACCCAGATTTGGAGACAGAGATTTTTTTTTTCACTTCTCTCTAATCCTCTAGTGGCCCACATAAGCAAAATTGTCATGTGTGTGCTTGAGATAAACAGGTAAATTAGAATGATAGGCATTTGTGTAACTCATTACTATTTATAAAATGCTATCCACATATATCAGCCCTTTGACTTTAATGGCAAACTTAGCTTCTTTTTATAATCCATTCTTAGAAATGATAAACTTAAGGTTCAAAGGGCAAGTGATTTACTGAGTGTTACCACAGATAATTAGAGGCAGAGCTGTGATCTTCTGACTCCAAGCCCTACTGCTATAAATGCAACATATCATAGCAGAGATACCATGTGATTTGTGATTTGAACTCAGACAACTCTGCTTAAATCCCAGTTTTTCCATTTTTTAGCTGTATAAGCTTGGGTAACTTTGTCTAAACTCTGTACGGCTTAATTCTTCACACATAAAGTGTAACACACAATAATACACTTCTTATAGTCATTATATGTGTTAATTTAAGTGAAGTGTGTAAAGAATCTACTACGTTCATGGTACACAATAGGTATTTAAACAACTGAAGTTCTTTTTTTATACTTGTAGAAGTCACATTTCATTTGTGTTTGTGAACTGGCTGAACACAAACCACCAGTATTACCCCCAGAAATGGCCTGCTCTCAAAGCTCTAAACTCAAGTCATCTACAGATGGGTGGTAAAAGCTTAAATTATTTTTAAATTTTTTAGAATTAAATGTTTAAAGTCATGCAATCTTGAAGAAGTTACTTAGTTTCTCTTGGCTTCGGTGTCTTTTCAAAAAATATATGCTTAGTAATATAGGTTAAAACTTCTATGATCATATCCAGATCCAAAATTCTAGGTGTCTATAAATTCACTGAACAATGTGCTTACAGTACTCTTAGGTGAGTGGAGCGAGAAAGGAAATAATATGGGGTAACCACTGAGTACTGAAACCCAGTAACATGGGCTCCTCTGGGGAAAACAAAACAAAACAAAACCCAAAACCTCTTCTATACAAAGCCTCCAATGTTTGTGGTTATTTTTGGCATAGCTGCCACTAAATGACTGTGTCTGAAACCAACCTTGGATTGGCCCATCAAACGCTGTCAGCATTTGAATAAGAGTACTGAACCAGGAAGGTCTGTTCTGGAACAAGTCAAGCTTCTAGACCTATATATCAAGTTATGAGAAAGATCAAGAAGTACATGTTAAATGACATCAATGAGATTCAGTCCGTAAAACTCAGATGGCAAGGAACTGTGTAAAATTTTGTGTAACAATTAAAAGGAAGAGAGAGAGAGAGAGATGGGCATATGAGGACACAGAGGCTTTTAAGATAAAAAGTATTTAAGAGGCATATTAACCAATTGTAATTGGAAACATTATTTCAATCCTTATGAGTCAGTAAATTTCAAAAAATTGACATGTATGAGATAATCCTGGAAACTTGAACAGTGACTGGATATTTAATGACATTTAGAAAGTATTGAAAATTTCTAAGTTGGCATTATGATTTTTGGCTCTATTTTGAAAAAGAATCCTTATCTTTAGGGATATATGCTGAAATATTTATGTATTTAATGATATGTTATTGGAGATTTGCTTCAAATGGGGCAGTGAAGAATGGATAAAAGTATAGATGACACAAAATTGGACATTAATGGGTAATTACTCAAGTTGAATGATATTATACTTTTTCCTTTTATGTTAGAAACTTTCCATCATAAAAGTTAAAACACACATACACATATATACATATACACACAGAGTAGGTTTCAGCTCAAGTAGAGAACTGAACCCTACTGATAGTACAAGGGAAGCATGCATCCAGAATTTTCTTTCCTTGGAAATTTCTGGCTGACACTATGACTAAATATAGATAATACCCATTAACCACAAAGTTCCCATGAAATGGGACAGAGATGATTTCAGAACCTTTTATGGAAAACCCCTAGATAGTGTTACTTGAAATCCATGGCATTAGAGCAAAAGTTTGATTTAATTCCAGCAAGAGTTTCTGCAAAAATGTCTCTGCCTTATCAAATTTTGTTATCAAGAAACCTGTGTGAATTTTCCTTTCACTGTGTTGGTCCTGGGTATGTGGATAGGGTGGGGGAAATTCTAACCCCCTTGCAGCATTTGCAAGTAGCAAAGGGGCATTTATATAGCTTAAAAGTTGGGGAGACCTTATTTTTTTAAATGCTTCTGTTCTAATGGAGAAGTCTATTTCATGGATGAAGTAAGTTGTTGTCTCTGCAGAGATAGCAATTCCTATAAAGGGAACAGGAGAAGGTAGAAATTATAGCCACAATGAGTTTGGGTTTTTTTTGTTGTTGTTTTTAAATTCCTGTCTACCTTTATACAAGGTCCTCAAATTGTCCCACTGATGGCAGTAATAAAAAATAGAGACTGGTAATGCACCATTCTG
This sequence comes from Canis lupus dingo, assembly GCF_003254725.2. Lineage (NCBI taxonomy): Eukaryota > Metazoa > Chordata > Mammalia > Carnivora > Canidae > Canis > Canis lupus. The sequence continues at coordinate 77,015,072 of NC_064243.1, forward strand.
ACATACATGTGTACACATCATACACACACATGTGCACATACACATGCACAACACAAGAGTGATAGCTGATGGACTGTGATGGTTCTTTCCAGCACCAATTATGATTGATAGCATTCCATTACCTTTATGCTTATTTTAAAATTCCCTTGACACAGATTGATTAAAGGCACGGACCTCTACCAACCTATGAAAAATTTATGGATTTTGAAAGAGCTTTAACATGTACCATTTGAGAACAAATCATTTCCTGGCTGTCACTGTTTTTCCTGCAATCTCTCTTATGTTGGCAATATATGTTTAATAATCAAAAACTGATGCTAGGGATTAAAGCATCAAGATGTTACAGAATAAAGCAACAACAAAAAAAGAAATTAGATTTGTATGATTTTAACTATTCTTTAATCTGCTTCTGGGCAACAAAAGTGATTTGTGTCAGCCGTTATTGCATTAAACTTTAATTTTCTTCCACCGGCACAGGATTATATAAAGGAGTATTGGATTGCACTCAGCATGGATTAGCCGAGCGCTGTCTCTGCTGCCAAGGAGCAAATGGATTTCCTTCTTTCTTTGATTTATATTTTTATTGCTGTTTTCCCCCTCCTTCTAATTCCCATTACCCTTCTGTTTGCCAGCTCTGAGATACCCTGTAGGAGCAGCAGAAAGGCAGGCAGAATTATTGGCTTATTGCATATATTTATGTTCCAAGGCTTCTCAGTCATCTATGTCAGAGGAATACAGTAGCCTCCAGCCATGGAGACTGTGTGCCAGTTTTAAACTATTAAATTAAAACTTTTTTAAAGGTAAAAAGTCACCTCTTATCTGCTTAAAATTGGCAGAACTAGCTGGGTTTTGCCTCCCTTCTGATACCCTGGCTGTATCTACAGCGGATGGAGAAAACTGTTGAGATAGACAAAAGATAAAGAGCCCAGGGCTCCCTTTTGCACACAGGTGGGTATAGGCAGCAGGGCCATTGAGATTCAGAAGGCGGAAGAGGCTCTCTTTGGCCTTCACCTAAGGGTCTTTGAGATACATAACGTGTTTCTGGAAACAAGAGTAAATAATCTCCCTCCAGTCAGAGGAATAGACGGCTGACCGCCAGCTCCCTGCATAGAACCTAGAGGGGGCGCTAGAAACAAGATACTCCAAGGCCGTATAGTGGAACAAGCCAACTGAATCCCACTGTGTCAAGGAAAGAAGCGTTTTTTAGATTTGGTCTGCAGAAATCTCTAGATTTCTGAAGAAGAAACTAAACCTAACTGATTTCAATTTTGGTTTTTGGTTCTTGCAGACTGCTTGAGAATAATGAATTCCCGGATCTCAGAAGAGTGGCTATTCATGAGTACATCCACAGCAGATGCCTCTTAGCCGTACTTCTCAGGAAGGAACCATGTGTCCAAGATTGGGGCCTGACTCTTCTGACAGTGGGCAGCCCCTGTACTGGGTATTGGATTTTATTTTCCAAAGGAGCCCCAAATGGGTTGACCCAAGCCAAAGAAGCTTATATGAGATTAAGAGAACCATTTCAAAGAGCAGAATAAAGATTAAGAAAATCGTTGGCAGGCCATTAAAACAAAAGACTTAGACCTAGTTAATGGAGCAAAGAAGCTTCTACAGAGTTTGCAGAATAAAAAAAAAAAATGTTCAGGAATTTATTCTTCAGTATCTTTTGAATACACAATACATTCAAAATCTGGAACTAGAGAAGTATGTTTAGATGTGAATCATTTTTATTCAGACTTCTTAGTACATCTACTCAGGTACTAAATAAGGTAGAATTTGTTTCCAAAACCAAGAGTCACTTGTTACTTGTCATTAGTCCTTATATTTCAATCTGTTTTCATATAGGACATGACGTTATATCAAAAAGAACAAATGAAATATTCAAAAATTTCACTCCGAAGACATATAATATTTGGCCCAGATATTCAACAAATGTTTGTTCCATTCTTCTCCTTCAGCCCCATAATGCAATTAGGACATATCATAATCATTTGGTTAAAGACGACTTTTTTCAAAGGCCCTTTTGGTTTTTCATTAATCATAATGTGTTAAGTACAGTCCATGACACACCAAATTTATAGCAAAGTCCATTCTATATTGAACAAACTGTTATCTTGAAGTTCTTGGATAGACTCAATTTGATTCCATCTGTTTTTTTCCCAATGGATTTGAAACTGTATAGAATTTTCAGTTTCTGTTGAGAATATTGACTTTAAAGGAGCTTCTTGTGTATGTACAATTATCTAGAATCATTTTATAGAGATTAAAATGGCCATGTCACAGAAAACTATACCTGAAATTGAATATTCCTAGCCCAGAGTCCCTTGCAGTTAGAATCTTCTCCAGTTAGGCCAGACATCTACTATATTTTGTTTTGGACACTAGCAGTTACCTATGAATACGTCCCTAAGATTCAACAAAAACTTACAATATGTTAGAGAAATTGAGGAAGAGAACAATTTAAAAAAACATAAAAGGTAAAGAAAATAAGGGGGATTCACTACTAAATATAGTGGAGTTCCATATAAAACATGGGTTACGTCTTATGCCTTAAGCATAAATTAGAAATAAAGTTTGTCTTTTCCCTATAGTTTTTTTCCTATTTAACAAGCTTCTTCTGGTCTAAAATCTAGCACTTTTAGGTCTCTTTGTTCTCTTTAAAAAATAAAAGGCTTTGAAAAGTCTCCTGTAAGTTTAGTCATTCTAAAATCTACATAACAAAAATAGTTTTAAGTATTATTTTATTATCACTGCACAACATTTACATCACTAAATCTTTGTTGTATTAATGAAATAAAACTTCAGAGCTCCTGAAATTTTGTTTTGGTTTTGTTTTTGACTAAGCAGCCAGCCAACTTTAAATAAATCTATGTACATTGAGGTCACATTGAAAACATTGGGAATTTATCCCTAAGATTATGATCAGTTAGCCAAATGTTTTATTTCAATATATAGTTTTAAAAAAAATTTAGTGTGAAAGACAGCTTTTATATTTGTTAGGTTTATGTTGCAATAGTACTGTGTAACAAACACTCCCAAAACTCAGTGTATGTACTTTTTCTACCATCACCAAATACTACCGTGTAACAAGCATTCCCAAAACTCAGTGTGTGTATTTTTTCTACCATCATCAAATACATGCTGTTTTTCCATATCAATTTTCTAAAACCAACTGAAGGTCCAACAATTCAATTCAATTTAGACACTAACTTCTGGAGTAGCACAGACTTCACAGTTAAAGGACTCTGTTCCACAAAACTGCCCTCACTTCAAATGTCAGCCAAAAGTGGGGTGCCCAAGCTACCCTAACTTTTAATCAGAAGACTACAAATTCAGAGGTTCTTACAACTCTCCTCCTTTGGTTTAGTAACTTGTTACAGTGGCTTACAGAAATTAAGAAAGTTACTTGTGATTTCCAACTTATTAAAAAGGATACAATTCAGGAATAGCCAAATGAAATAGATGGATAGGGCAAGATATGGGAGAAAGTAGGGAGAAGAGAGCATTCATGCCCTTTCTGAGTGTGCTGCCCTCCTGGCACACCGATGTGTTCACTGATCTGGAAACTCTCAAAATCTCATTGTTCAAGAGTTTCTAGAGAGGTTTATCCTTGTAGGGATGATTGATTAAATCACCATTGATGATTGAATTCAATTTCCAGCCTCTTTCCCCTCCCTGGAGGTTGTGGGTAGGGGAAGCCAAAAGTTAACTCTCTAATTTCACCATTGTTTTTTCTATTGATCAGCCCCCATTAAAGCTGTCTAGCCCCTACCACCATAGATCATATTATGATGTGAAAGACAGAAAATTCCAAATTTGGGGGAGCTCTGTGCCAGGAACTGGGGACAAAGACCAAATGTTTATTTTTATTATACCATATAAGAGTTTATAAAAACAGAGACACCTGGGTGGCTCAGTGATTGAATGTCTGTCTTTGGCTCATGTCATGATCCCAGGGTTCTGGTATCAAGTCCTGCATTGGGCTTCCCACAGGGAACCTGCTTCTCCCTCTGCCTATGTCTCTGCCTCTCTCTGTGTGTCTCTCATGAATAAATAAATAAAATCTTTAAAGAAAAAAATTGATAAAAACAAGCATTGTCTCTTCTGGAGATTTCTACAGGTAGGTTGGGTCTCTGAGAAGTTTAGCTGGGATCATTTGATCTCGGTCTAGGTTTTGCTTTGAGTTGAGATGTATACTCCATGTATTTCTCTCATTGGAGCCCCCAGTTAACCAGTGTGTGTTTTGTCACGAACAGAAGAGGTGGATGGTTAAAACATAAGAAGTTTTAACAGAAATGGGCACTGTTTCTTTATGCTTCATCCTAGGACTGGTACATGCTCTTGCTGCCCCCTTGTTTTGCTTGGCCAAAGGAAGACACATGGTCACACCCAAAGTCAAGGAGACAGGGAAGTAAATCTGCTTATATGGCATTAGTTGCAGGGAAGGGGTAGTACAGGAAGAAATTCTGACAAATAACACAATGCACTAGAGGCCTGCAAATTTTTATTTAAAGGGTCAGATAGTAAAAAGCATCACAAAATGTACAGCTATGATCTAGCCAGCATTTGCTGCCCCCTGCAATATAACATAGTCTTCTCTATTACTACGATTTCCCCTTCCAAATGCAAATTATGGATACCCCAAGAGTCATATTCAATCAGGGTAATATTCAGTATCTCACGACAATATCTGGCATCAGAATCTCATGCCAGAATGTGGCAACTCATGATCCAGAGACTTGTGAATTAAAATGTCAAGCCATCTGCTTTGCATATATATATACACACACACATACACAAAGACGAAAAGAGACAGGATAACTATAGTTAACATCCACATTTGGAAAAGAAAAGAATTGGAGCCACATAGGAGTCACCAAAAATCCCACTGATGGTAGTAAATACGTCCTAATTAATTAGGCCCCAGATCCAATTCCTGGGAATAACTTTGTAGTCCATTGTTCTCCATGGCTCTTGGATCCACCTTCTGTGATATCTTCTCTTTTGCTATCGTTGACCAAATTTGAAAAGACCATCAGAGAATACGCCTTTCTTTCTCAGCCTGTTTCTTGCCTGTATAAAGTTGGAATACCTATGTTTGCTTTTATTGCTCATTCTTAAATCCAGGGTAATGTACTTTTGTCAATAACATATCTCTGAACCCCTTCTCCCATTTTTTATCTATGAGTTTTATCAGTCAGCCATATATGCCAAAGTCACACCCATAATTTCTTTTTCGGGGGGGGGCATGTCTCTTTCTCTCTCTTGACTTAATTTCATCTCCTTTGACCATATCTTCCTTCACTGAAATTATACTCTTAGTCCCCTTATAAAAGTTATTTTGCCCAACTGTAATGATCTATTGAGCTATATCTTAAGCTGTGCAGAGTTCTTAACCAAAGGTGTTATAGCCACATTCATATTTTGTCTTTGCTCTGAGGCTGTGTCTTTAGAGACAAACTCAATTTGGACTTTTCCATGAATCTGAGTCTTAGAAGGCCTTTTTAATTCAAAATGTTTTATAATCTTATCTGCGACTGGTGAGGACTTGAAATATTTTATTTCACAACCTGAAAATTTCTAGATTTTCTTAGCATTCTATATTCCTTTTCAATTATTTTTTCCTGAGCTCTTCTTTTTCTTTCACCACCATATCAAATAAAACCAACAATCAGCTCTTCCTATCAACAATCTGCCTCAAAACTTCCAAACCTGATGCTACAAATTCATTAGAAGAAAGATTAACCAAAGATTACTAAAATATCATAGGTTGCTATTCCCAGGCTACTTAAAACCATTTCCTTATTCTGAAGGCAAGGCTCCATATTTTAGGTTGATGTCTTGGCTGTATTTCATTCTTACTAACAATTTTTACATAATGTGTGGTTTTGTTTTGTTTTTTTGTATAGCTGACACACAATGTTATACACATTAGTTTCAGATATATAGATTAGTGATTTGACAAGTTTATACATTATGTGATCTTCACCACAAGCATAGATACCATCTGTCCCATTACATCACCATTACAATACCACTGACTGTATTCCTCATGCCATGCCTTTTATTCCCATGACTTATTCATTTCATAACTGGAAGCCTATAACTCCCTGTCTCTTTTGCCGCCCATTTAGCCCAAGCCTTCATCCCTTCCCCTCTGGCAACCATTAGTTTTGTTCTCTGTATTTATAGGTCTGATTCTGCTTTTTCTTTATGTATTCATTTGTTGTTTTTTAAGATTCTATGAGTGAAATCATGTGGTTTTTGTCTTTCTCAGTCTGATTTCACTTAGCATAATATCCTGTAGGTCCATCCATGTTGTCTCAAATGGCACAATCTCACCCTTTAATTGGCTGAGTAGTAGTCCAGTGTGTGTGTGTGTGTGTGTGTGTGTGCATGCTTATGTGTACACCACAACTTCCTTATCCAGTCATCTATTGATTGACACTTAGATTACTTCTACCTCTTAACAAATATTCCTAAAATTTAGTGCTTTACAATGATAAATATTTGTTTCTCACTGAATATATGAAGCTGAAGGAGTTTGTTCCTAGCATACCTGTCGTACAAGCAATGCTAATGGGGGTCTTCAGTTTGAAATATAAGAATATTAGATAGTAAGTTTAAGCTATATGAAGAAATAAAGAGTTCTGGTAAAGGTAAGTTCATAGGTAAATATAAGAGCTAGTAATATTTTTACTTCGGAATTCCTTTTTTTTTGTTTCCTATACAATTTAAAAGACAAATGCATAAAACAGCAAATATAAATCTATGTTGATGTGCCCAAGTATAAGGTTGCAACTTGTGACAATAACAATATAAAGGATGGGAAAATGAAGGTGCAAAGGAGCAGAGTTTTTGTATGCTAATGAAGCAAAATTGGTATCAGTTCAACCTAGATTATTTAAATTTAGGATATTAATTTAAATCCCGAAGGTAACCACTTGAAAAACAACTAACGAATACACATAAAAGAAAGTAAGAAAGGAATCAAAGTGACAGACTAGAAAAAATTAACCAAACACAAAAAAAGACAGTATTGGAGGAATTGAAGAACAAAAATAGAGCTTATAAAAACAAATAGTAAAATGGTGAAAGAAAGCCTTATTAGCAGTAATCACTTTAAATGTAAATGTATTAAATTCACCAATTAAAAAATAGAGGTTGGCAGAATGAATACTAAAACATGATCCAACAATGTCTGTGAGAGACTCAATTTTGACCCAAAGACAAAAATAGGTTGAATGCAAAAGAATGGAAAAGATATTCCATAGCAGGAACCAAAAGAAAGCTGGAGAGTCTATATTATTGCCAGACAAAATCAACTTCAAGTGAAAATTGATATAGGACACTTAGAGAGTCATATATTGATAAAAGGGTCAAAACATAAAGAAGATATAAAAATGATCATGTACACCAAAAATAGAAAATACATGAAGCAAACATTGACAGAGTGCAAATCAAAACCACAATGAAACACTCCTTCACATCTATTACAAAGGTAAAAATTCTTAAAAAGAAAACAATTTTGAAAAAAGATGGAGAACTTGAAATCCTATTACATTGCTTATAGGAATATAAAGTATGGAAAAATTTGGTGGTTCTTAAGTAAGTTAAATAAAATTGCCATAAGACAGCATTTCTACTTTTAGGTATATACCTGAAAGAACTGAAAACAGGTCCTCAAACAAATACTTGTACATGAACATTTATTGCAGTATGGTTCACATATCCCCAAAGTAAAATTAACCCAAATGTTCAACAACAGGTTAATGGATAAATATATACTGGAGTATTATTCAACCATAGAAAGGAGTAAAATACTGATACATCTGTACATAGATGAATCCAAACTGAAAGAAGCTAGACACAAAAGGTCACATGTGTTAATGATTCCATTTATATGAAATAGTTGGATGAGTTAAACCCAGAGAGACAGAAAGCAGGTGGGTGGTTACTAGGGGTTGAGTTAATGGGAAGTGACTCAAGAATAATATGGAGTGATGAAAATATTCTGGAACTGGTTGGAGATTGTGGTTGCATAGTATTCTCAATGTACTAAATGCTTCTGACTTGCTTACTTTAAAATGGTTAATTTTGCGTTATGTGAATTTCACCTCAATTTTTAAAAATCCTTACGACCAAAAAAGACAAAAAGAAAATTGATGCAAGCCCAAGTCTTACATATTAACTCAAGGGAATTGAAAAAAAAAATCTTTATTATTCACAAATACTTATACATGAATGTTCACAGCAGCTTTATTCATCTAACCCCAACCTGGAAGCAATCCAAATGTCCATCAACTGCTGAATATATAAAAAAACTGCTGTATATCCATACAATGGAAACGTATCCAGCAGGAAAAAAAAAAAAAAAAGAAAAACAACAACATGTATGCATCTCAAAAACATTTTGTTTTGTGAAAGAAGCCAGATTCAAAAGGCTGCATATGGTATGATATCTATTTATATAAAATTCTAGAAAAGGTAAAAAAGCCATAGTGACAGAAAACACTTCACTGGGTTGACAGGGGCTAAAGTAATGAGAGGGAATTGACTGGAAAGGGGAAAAAGAGAACTTGGGATAATAGAACTGTTCCATATTTTTACTTGAGCAGTGGTTACATGTCTACACACTTGTCAAAATTCATTTAAATTGAAATATCTAAAATTAGTGAATTTTATTATATGTAACATATACCTCAATAAGTTGATTTTTAAGAGAAGGGAAAAAGGTATTTATGCTAGACTTTCTCTGTGGTTGGTTTTTCAAAATGCCTAACTCCAATCTTTTTTTAAATGTGAAATAGTAAAGTTCTTTCAATGATGGCCATAGAAATTTCCTAGAATCAAGGGAAATCTTTTACCCTCTTTACCCAGGTGCTAAAGGGGAATATTAAGATGGATATGCCGTCTGTGCCAATGGAAGATTGAACCAAACAATATATTCAACCATATGTTCTCATCTCAGCCTGACCATCTGCTGGCTGTGCACTTAAATATATCATCTAGTTCACTGATTCCCATTTGAAGGAAAACTATGGGGTAAAAAAATAAAAATAAAATAAAACGATATATCCAGTAAAATAGTTAGCTAATAGCTATGTTGAAGAAACCGAAGTACACTGTTTTCACAGAATAAACTGTGCACCCTAGGGTAAATAAATTCATTCAAAGTGTCAAGGTAAGGGGTTTGGAGGGGAAAAAATGCTTTCAATCTATAGAAAAGAAATGGAACTGGAGCTGTGTCTCAAAATCTTGACCTAAGACACTCAATGGGGCAAATCTATTCATTTGATATTTCTAGATTGTCCTTAAAAAGATATTAGATTCAAATTAGAGTTATAGCTATGGTTCTGTTGCAACCCTGATGTCTATATTTCTGTCCTAAAAATTTTTGTGGTTGGAGTAAGTAGCCAGTATATACGTGTTTCTGACAACTGTGGAAAATCCCATTCCTACATTTTCTTGGTACAAACTATGATATTATTCCCTTAGCACTTAAAAAAGGATCTTGATTCTGATTTTCTTCTTTCTCCACAGACAGAATTAAGTAGTTAAAACATAAACACACACACACACACACACACACACACACACACACACAAAGTGGTAAATAACTGCTTTTATTGTTTGCCAACCTAGAAAAGCATATTAGCTCCCATTGTTAAGACTCCTAAATTCATATCCATGAGCATGTTAGTCTTTAACTAAAACTACAATTACAAAGAGAGGCATTATAATTCAGTCTCTTCGTTCACTCCAAAAACATTACCATCAAAGTAAAGGTTCTGACATTTGCAAAGTTAAATACAAGACTGCTTTTTGAGAGGTTTTCCCATCTTCAGCCTCTTGCATATTTCATCTCCCAAGTTCCTCAGACCCCCTTCTTTCCCCTGCAATTGGCAATTGGCGCTCTTCAGCTGGTATCCTTTTCCCAAACCAGCACTTAGTACATTGCAGCCACTGTCAGAAAAGCAGCCTGTCAAAGACTAAATCAGAAAGGATGGACCCTGCTGTTCCCTTCACATCAGAGAGAGAATCCCCTGGGGTGACTTTAAGACACAGTGTTCACCTGTCATTTCTAGCTCATCGGCAGAATGCACTCGGGGTGCTTTTCACATTGTCAGGTAGTCACATTTCTTTCCTTGTGCCTTTTATTGATGAAAAAAGAAATACCCCACAGAAGGCCAAATCAGGACTCTTTCTGAAAAGAAAATTCGGTGAGGTACAGGTAGTAAATGAATAATCTGCTTGCACTGTACTGCTTTCAAGCAGGCTTAAACCAAAGTGTTTTTATAAGACCAAACTGGAATTACTGTATTGGAGACTCAAAATCTCTTTTTAGGCTGGGTGGTCAAAAGAGTTGTGAGTTGAGCTGGCTTAAGGGTCCCCGAATACAAATTAAGCGTTTTCAGTGCCTCCTTCTACCTCCATCACTATCTGTTAGGTTCTCTGGCTTATTATCATCCAGGGAACCTCAGATCTGAGACTGATTACTAGGCACAGGGTTTGAGGAGTGAGTGTACATCTTAGTCTGAGAGGGAAAATTTAAATTATTTTCCAGAAGTGCACTCAAATCTGCCTAGTGCAACTGAACATAATTCTTTAAGCTCATGATTGCCTAAACTGCTAAGTGCCCACTCTAGCCCTCAGAGTTCCTTCCAAATGAGCTAAGTGCTTTCTGCATGCAAATTTCATGATTGGGGATAGGCATTTAATGGAACAATTCTGTAGCTCTACGGTACATAAAAACACTGGAGGAGAGGGGACTACCTTTGATAACTGGAACTGTTGAAAGGTCCCCAAACTCTTTAGTAGGAAAAAGGTTTGATAGGGAATACCTCCAAAATGCTAAGAGAAATAGACCTACTAGCAGTCACCTGCCTGATGCACCAAATATTCCCTCTCTGCTTCAAAGCTCCCCTGCCAGGCCAGGCCCTGCTTAGATCCTCAGAAGTCATTCAGCTTATAAATGAAAGTTTGTACCCTTTGACTTATGTCTCCTCATTTCCTTGACCCTCCAGCTCCTGGCAACCATCTTATAATTCTGTGTTTCTGTGAGTTTTGCTTTTTCCCCCCATCTCTTTTTGGAGATTCCACATATAAGTGATATCATATAATATTTGTCTTTCCCTCAATTTAAGCCACCTAATTAGTCATACGCATTTTGAGCCCTCCTATTCCATCCACTCTGTGTGCCACTGCAAGATAAACCTTTATAAACTACGACTTTTCATGAAGATGCTCTCATACTTCATGCTTTCATGAAGATTCTCTCATATCGTATCTAGGCCCCGCTTCTTTATTTTTCTTTCATTTATTCATTTAAGAAATATTTATTGAGTGCCTGCTATGTGCTAAGCACTAAGTCTGTGGTCGTAGAAGTTAACATTTTAGGGAGAGGAGACAGATAATAAACAGACAAATCAGGGAGAAACAAAAAACATAACAAAAGAACAGGGTGATCAGCAGATGCTACTTCAGATAGAGGGGCCAAAGAAGGACTCTCAAATATAGGGACGCTTGAAGCAATACTGAATGAAGTGAAGGTGCAAGCCATGCTAATAAGAGAAGAGCATTCTAGGCGAAGGATTGAGAATTATAAAAGCCCCAGTTGCAGAGGATGCTTGGTGAGTTCTAGAGACATTCAAGAGGCCATTGTGGTGAAAATGGAGTGAGTGCTAGGCAGAGTAGTAGGGAGTAATTTTAGAGGACGCTATTATCATTATCCTATCCATCCTTGCAGTCAATACTAAGGCCTTTCTGTTTTACTGTGTACAAATGGAAAATTATTGTAAGCTCTGAATTCATGAGGTTTCATTTCCACTCATCTCATTACTGGCCCTTTGGTTTTTAATACCCATGCATCATTACTCAATCTTCTTTTCATCCAATCATAAAGTATATTGACTATCAACCTCATGTTGGTACTGATCTGGGTGCTGTGCATACAAAGGTGAAGGCCTTAAACAAACAAAGAGAATATGTAATGTAAATGTTATCATAGAGGCATGTATGGAAAACTCTGGAAGCACTCGGAAGTCTCAATCCAACCTGTAGGGCAAGAGACGGGATGGGAGGAGGTCAGAGAAGTCTTTGCAAGGGAGACTGAGCAATACTATTCTTTTAGCAGGCATTTCCATGCTGTTTTTCACCTTGGAAAGCTCCCCCCTCCTCCTGCCTGTTTATTTGAATCCCGCCCACACCTCAATACCCCACTTAGATGTCATGCAGCTTCCTCTGAATTATCCAATCTTACTGATTGTACTTTAAATTCCTATTCCAGTATCTGGCAGGTCCCTGTTCCTCAGCACTTTTGCCCGAGATTTACTGAGGAGTGACTGACAAATAAAACTGTATGTATACAAAGTATAAACCATGAAATGATGACCACTTTCAAGTTAATTAATACATCCATCAGCTTTCATAGTGATTTTTTTCTCTCTTTTTTTTATTGTGATCTTATGATCTACTCTCAGCAAACATCAGGTATATATTATACCATAATATATGGTATACCATATCATTATTAGCTATAGTCACCATACTGTACATTAGATACTCAAACTTATTCATCTTATAACTTAAAGTTTGTACCTTTGACTTATATCTTCCCATTTCTCTGATCCCTAGCCTCTGACAATCATCCTTCTACTCTCTGTTTCTATGAGATTGGCATTTCTCTGTCTGTCTCTCTGTCTCTGTCTCTGTCTCTATCTCTCTCTTTTTAAAAGATTCCACATATTAAGTGATACCACATAATATTTGTCTTTCTTTATCTGGCTTATTTCACTTAACGTAACGACCTTCATCTATGTTGTTGCAAATGGCAGGATTTTCTTCTTTTAATGACTGAATAATATTCCATGTTTGTATATACACATTTTCTTTATCCATTCATCCATTGGTAAACACTTAGTTTGTTTCCATATCTTGGCTATTGTGAATAATGCTGCAATAAATATGGGAGTGCAGGTATCTCTTCAAGACACTCATTTCATTTTTTTTTTTTTCAGTTACATACCTAGAAGTGGGATTGCTGGATCGTATGATAACTCCATTTTTAACTTTTTGAACAACCTCCATAGTATTTTTCATAATGGCCGTACCTATTTACATTCCCATCAACAGTGTACAGAGTTCCCGTTTTAAATCTCTTTTCTTTTTGATAATAGCCATCCTAACAAATGTGAATATTTCATTGTGGTTTTGATTTGCATTTCCCTGCTGGTTAGAGAGATGTCGAGCACATTTCCATGTACATATTGGCCATTTGTATGTCATCTTTGGAAAAATGTCTGTTTGGGTCCTTTGCCCATTTTTGATGAGATTATTTTATTTTTAATCATTAAACTTTGTTTTTTGCTATTGAGTTCCTTCTATAGTTTAGATATTAACCTCTTGTCAGATATATGGTTTGCAAACATTTTCTCCTTTTCCATAGGTTGCTTTTCATATTCTTGATTGTTTTCTTTGCTGTACAAAAGCTTTTTAGTTTGATATGATTTCACATGTTTACTTTTGCTTGTATTATCTGCGTTTTTGGTGTCATATCCAAAAAATCATTACCAAGACCAATGTCAAGGGGCTTTTTCTTTGTTTTCTTCTAGGAGTTTTACTGTTTCAGGTCTCAAATTTAAGACTTTAATCCTTTTGAATTAAGTTTTGTGAGAGGTATAAAATAAGGGTCCAGTTTCATTCTTTAGCATATGGATATCTGGTTTTCTCAGTATCACTTATTGAAGAGACTCTTCTTTCCATACTTATGTTCTTGACACTCTTGTCAAAAATTAGATGCCCATGTATGCACAGGTTTATATCTGGGCTCTCTATTCTGTTCCATTGATCTATGGGCCTGCTTTTATGCCACTACCACATTGTTTTAATTGCTATAGCTTTGTAATTTCATTGAAATCAGGAGGTATGACGCTTACAGCTTTGTTTTCATTGCTTTGTTATATAAGGTTTGCTTTCCTGACAGATTATAAATATCCTGAACACTGACAAGATCACAGTTTAGACTATCTCCTCATATCTCTCAAATTATCCAACCTAATGCTTATGTAGAACTAGAAAAAGGGAGCATGGGCTATATAAATAGTAGTGGCCTAAAAGAAACAGGCAGGCCTAGGATGAGGATCTTTTGTTTCCATCTTAGAAGGCAGAGGAGGTATATGCAGTAAAAGGAAAAGTGAATCATCTACTAAGAAACATTTACTCATTCACTCATTCACCAACGACCTAATGAGCATGTGTGAGGAGCCAGAGTCTTGTCTCCCAATACCACACACACACACACACACACACACACACACACACCACTAGATGATTTTATTCCTGCAGCAGTAAAAATATCTGGCATTTGAAGGTATTTATAAGCTACTTTTCCTTTGCTCTATTTTACATGGATTCTCAGGAATAAAACTAGCAATTGCAACAGAAATGCAGTTGCAGAGTTTGCTATAAATGAGGCAGAAAGTTCCTTGCTCCAAGCAGTTGCTGACAGAGGGAGTAAGCCGCTTAGTAACTTTACCAATGGCACTGTGCAATATCATCCAGAGTGTGACGCAGAAGCAGGGGAAGTGGTTAAAGGCAGAGTCATGAAGAGCTAGATGTTTTAAGAGGTGGGTTTAGAGCAGGCTGGGATGGGCACGAGGACCACACATTCTTTTATCACCTTGATGTCAGAGCTTCTCCAGCTCCCTCACATGGAGGATGCACAGTTAACATAACCACATTGTGTATAATCTGAAATTTATGGCAAATGTTTACATCTAAATTTCCTGTTAGTAAAGTGTACGTAGGTCATTTCGTGACGAGGGATTAATTTTCCATGTGGCCTTTAGCTGGTCTTCTAAATTTCCAAATTGAAAAGAAACATATATCGCTAAGATAGAACACCCACCTTGGGTGGACACCAACCACTCTTGGTGACTACTTTGATGCCCTGATTGCTACAAGGTACAAAGGACTTAAAAAGTTAGAGCAGGGATCTGTTTTGACCTGCTATATAATCATCCCTTCTCACATGCTATGAATACCCAATAAAAATTGGTTGATTAGAATATCAGGTCTGTTGCTTGATTAAATCAACAAGTTATTGAACTGAAATTTCAATTATGTACCCCAGGTAAACAGAGCTCCAGGTAGGACTCTGAAATTCCTACATTGGAGCAGGGAACACCCTTGAAGCTAAGTCTCCAGCAAGCTTAATATTTTCTGCTATTTACCCTGGAGTTCAGTCAAACACATCCACTGTCCCTGTGCAGAAGGCATTGTGATCACCAATGTGATTAATATACTCCTTTTGCTGTGGCGAAAAAGCTGCCTAAAGCAGTTTTCAATGAACTCTGTAAATGTCTTTTTTTATGCCCTCCATTGAGCATATGCCTACAAAGTTTAAGTAAACAATGGGTATTTGAAGGTATACATTATATTGGCAAATACATTCCTCCCACTTTTGAACTAGTCTCTCTGTGACGAAACAGAATTGCAATCCTGCCTGACTGTTCATTGCCAGTATCTTTGAGTCATGACTCCTTTACACAAACAATGATTAGGTGACATGTTACTTCACTTTACCACCTAAACAATGATGGCAAAGCATGCAGAGGACTTAGGGGATTTTTGCTAGACACACACACAAACTGTTCTCTGCCATCGATTGTGAGTAAAAAGACAGAGCACGCCTCATAATTTGCTGTCCATGTACATCCCCAGGAGACAGATGCAGTTTCTCAAAGTGGCCACACAGTGCTCTAGTTTATGAATGGCTGGCCCTTTCCAAACCAGGGAAGTAGGTGTGGGATATTTTATATGGGGCTCTCTTTTGGTTTAATCTGTCAAAAGAGAGAGAGAGAAAAAAAAAGTTAACCTGTAGCAAATCATCCTTGGAAATCAATGCTTGGATGAGCCCTTCGGAAGTGTGAAACAAGATAAGAAGCATTGCGATCCACTCTACAGATTTTAAGATAAACTGCTAGAGTTTGTTGTGCTACAAAGACATTTTACCAGAGTAACAAAGTCCAGGCACAGCACACATGAAAAGGCAGATATTGTTCTGACCTTTTGAAAGTCCTTTGGGGACTCCAATATAGACTTCTTTTCTATTTTGAAAGCTCACAACCCTACACCAGCTTCATGTGGGGTTTAAAAAAGAAATGCCAATTTCACTTTTTTTGTGTGTGCCCATTGATTTGTTGCTTAAATTTAATTTTTTTCTCATAGAAATACTGAGGATGGCATCATTTTATAGTAAAAGAAGCCGTTTATTCAAATCTTGTTCCCAGAATCTCACACACTGTGTATGTGTCTGTACATATGTACACGTATATGCATATATGTAGGTTTACATACACATTATCAAGTATGCATTCTTTACGTATAAAGATTCACAACTACTTACAATTTCCTCATGACCTGGCTCTTTGTGAAAAAAAAAATCACAAACAGGGCAGATGAAGGTGCCTCATTTTTACCTGTGATGAGACTAATGTATTTATGCTGTAATGTAGCCACTTTTATTTTTTAAAACAAAATAAACTAAAATGAATGATCTTGTTCTCTGATCAAGAATATTGGCTGCATAAACCAAAAATATAGAAAGATACAGAAGAAAATACAGATGCAATATTCTCAAAATATAAAAAGTGACAAGTTACTTAAATAATTGTCTCATATATTCAAAGGGTGCGGGAACCGTGTTTGTTTTGTTTACAGAATACTGAATCATATACTTTTAACATGTTAAAAAAAATGGATTGATTCCGTGCCACCAAGTCCCTGATCCATTTTAGTAGATTCTCCTTCTGCAAAATGGCCCCTTGGTGACTCTGAGGATGAAAACTAATAGAGAGTTGAGAGGTTGAAAATTTACCATATGTTAGAACATGTGTACAGCGGAGGTTGCCTTGGATAGAATGCTGTCAACATGGTGATTCTTCAGTCTGTGTCATTTCATCCACACCTAAAGCCCTCAGCAATGTTTTTTGTCCTTTGTTTTCTTTTTATGAGAGAAGCCATTCAAATACAGATGTTTGCTAAAACACAGTGCATCATACCAAGATTCAAATAATTCACCACTATTAAAGTTTGGTGCATTTTAATGATTCTCTAATACCATTTCCCATACTTTTAATTTTTATTTTTAGCAAAGTAGTATATATGCATGATTTACAAAATAAGACTGCAAAACAGCAGTCGCCTTACCTATTCACCCTTGATTCTTGTTTTCTAAAGGCAACCACTTTCAGCAATTGCTCCTGATATCTACCTCTATATTTCTAGTAGTATCCTTACAGATTTAATTGTTTTTTTCTCCTTTAGATATTATTTTTCAACTTCCTACTGCAGGGAAATAAGGATTTCAGTGTCCTTATATATCCACCCCATGACACACCTATATCTTTTCACTATCACTTTTTCTACGCTACCTTTTCATTACAAAATATGCCACAATTTTAAACAATATCCATAGTTAGTAACTTTCTTGTTTAACATTTGATTTTCTCTAGCATTAATAATTGTCCTGGGTTTTATTTTGTTTTTTGTTTTTTTTCCAAATATCTAGCAGTAATACATCCAAGAGTGTGAAACATCATTCAAAAATCTAATACAAGGATAGAGATTTTTTTTTTTCTGTAAAAGACCAGACAGTAAACAGCTTAGGCTTCGTGGGCTCTATGGTCTGTGTTGCAGCTGCTCTGCTCAGACTCTGTAGCAATATGAATAAGTGAGGGTGAGTATGGGAAAGGAAACTTTATTTACAAAAGCAAGCATGGGGCAGGATTTCCCCCAGCTATAGTTTGCTAACCCTGCTCTTCTGGGGGATCCACGAGTTCCTTTAATTTTCTCAAAGATATTCCTCCTAGATGTTTTCATCCTCTTGCTTCAACCTGGACTTGCTTCTTTCTCCACCTGCTGCATAGCCATCATCCTGACATTTCCCCATTCTTCTGCCCTAAGTTGAACTCTTCCTTTCCTGGATCCCATGTCATTCTTGCTTTACATCGTCCTTTCAATAGCTTGCCTAGAAGGAGGGCAGGCAAGTAAATTTTCTGATTGCATCACTTTCTCAAATGCCTTTATTCTATTCACACACATCTTTGATATCTTTACTGGGTTTAGAATTCTGTATTAGTAATAATTTTCCTCTCAGAATGTCTAACCATATCATTTTCTTGAAGTTTCTAATTATCATTGAGAAATACGACTTTATTCTGATTCCTGGTCTTTTCTTTTAAGATTTTATTTTTTTATTCATGAGACACACACACACACACACACACACACACACACACAGAGGCAGACACAGGCAGAGGGAGAAGCAGGCTCCATGTAGGGAGCCTGACGTGGGACTCGATCCTGGGTCTCCAGGATCAGGCCCTGGGCTGAAGGCAGCGCTAAACCACGAAGTCACCCGGGCTGCCCTCCTGGTCTTTTCTATATGACTTATTTTATTCTTGCTGGCAATTTTTTTTAGGACTATTCTCTTTTTTCATATTTAGAAATTCTATACTAGCACATTTTGTTGTTTTCATCAATGTATTAGAGAATCAATGGATCCTTTCAATATGGAAATGTATATTTATCATTTGTGGGAATATATTTGGAATATTTTTTGGTTAATTATCTCTAAAATGATTTTCCTTTCTGAAATTCCTTCCAGTCAAGACCTCCATAGTTCATCTTATCTTTCCCCTTCCTCTTTCCCAGCTGAGAATTGCTTCTAATTTTTCTTTATTTCAATACTCGTTTATTATGAAGCATGAAATTTTATAATAAAATTGGTCATAACAAAGCAAACAAACCAAGCCAAACATTTCCAAGCATGTTTCTCTAGAACAGTTATAGAGATTTTGCTTCTCCTTTTCCCTACCACCTGGCACAATGCGTGGCACATAGTGAATGTTCAGTGTGTGTCTTGGTTCTATTTTGAAGATAGTTATACAACTTTATTTTTCAACCAGTACTTAAGTTACAACAGAGGATGAAGTAATAGATCAAAAACATACAAAGAATCACAATTAGAGAGTGTAAATGTTCTTTGATGGCAAAGGATCTGGGACCGTATAGAGCCAATTTGCTCAAAGCAGGCAATAACACCATATGGGTCTGAACTGATGTATGCTTCCTAGATCCTTCCTAGTACCTTCCTCCAGAGTAGTGTAGCTTTGGACAACACCTACTGTGCAAAGAAGGATCCCAACAAAGAGCACCCCTGATGTTTAAGGCTGAGATATCATATTAGACATTTGTTAATTAAATTATTTTTTCTTTGCTTTGTATTTCTTCTTCATTGCTTTGTTTTATTTATTTATTTATTGTGGTCTCTTCCATATCAGATACTTTCCTTAAGTGTTTGATGCTCCTTAGCTATTGTTCATATTTATGAATGATACGCTAGGTAGCTGGTTAGAATGAGGCAGACATTAGTTTGATACTTCTTTTATACAATTCATTTACCAGCTGTGCAAGCCTCAACAAAAATGTAAACTTTGGTGAGCTATACTTTTCTCATCTATAGACTGGAGATACCGAATCTTCTTACATAGCAGTTTGCAATATTTAATGAGATCATGTGTGCTAAATGCCTATCAAAACCCAGACTCTTAAAATTTGTAGACTTTTGAAAATTAGCAATCCCTTCTCTGATAATTTGCATCCAAAAGGGTGGTTATTTCATTAATTATCTGGCAGATATTAGATCTTAGAAATCTGACTTAAGAATCAGACAAACTGGAAGATGCTTTCCAAGCAACTTTCTTATTTTATTTATTTATAAGTTAAAAAATATTTGTTGGATACCATCTCCGCCTTTTACTAGCTGAGTGAGCTGAGGTCAATTACTAAATGTCCCTCATTATCTCTTAGTTTACTCATCTGTAAAATCAAAATAAGAATATCTACATATCAAGGTAGTTGTGAAATGGAACAAGACACAAACCTCACAGCAGATTATCACTGAGAAATATGTTAAATGATTAGTTTAAGAAATGAGTTAGTAAGCAGTCACATAGTATGTTTTTTTTTTAAGCTTAGTTTTCTTGGAGTGTGAACTAGAATAATATTAAAATATCTATAAATACACCTCCCTCTAAATGTGCTTGTATTGAAAATAAATTACGGCATTTATTCAACATATTTGCCTAACATTATGTAGCTACTAAACCTAGAGCTCTGTGGGCCCCTCAAATTTACATCTTCTATGATTATGGGAAATGTACATTTATCAATCCTTAGATCATACCAACTGAGATAAGAAGCTATAGGAAAGGCATTTGTGAAAATAGTATGTCAAGGAAGAGGAGTCTCAGTAGCTTACATTCTGCTTATGAAAGCTGGCTTATTTAGCAAGAGTATTTCCCACCTTCACCTTTTTCCTTATGATGTGATTTATCATTGAAAAAAACTGACTCCTGAGGTCTCTGACCTATTTTAAGACTGTCTTATCTTAAGAGGCATTTCTTTAGTGACTCTAAGAATAAAGCTGAGAGATGGGCATTGAAGTTGTGCCATATGGTGCAACATATGTACAGTTGATATACATGCCTTGAATGGATAACAACATAAAGACACACTTTATATACAGTGTATCATCACACATAAACCTTTCAAAAGAAGTCCAGAATATGTGTGTGCATGCATATAATTATAGGAATACATATGCATAAATGTGCATATATATGCATATGTACATTCTCAGATATGTAAGAGTACAACTAAGAATTTTTTTCATGTGGGAGTTTAAAATATTGGGAGATGCCTGCCTTGGCCATTCTACCAGGTTAATTTTGAACTCATTAATTTATTTACCTAAAAAATACTGACTGAATATTTATTATGTGCCAATATTGAACATACCATTGAATGGCATCACAGGCACTGCAAAGAAGATGATGTTTTGTAACAAAGAGAATGTGTCACCTTCTGCAGAAGATCTTTAGGAAGAAATGGCAGGCTGAATAGCATTTTCTACGTTCTCAGTAAAAGTGTTTCTTAGCAAATGTTAGTCCCATGGTTAAAGATTGTTAACCAAGAAAAAATGTATTTATTTTGTTTACAATTTTTTACGTGAATGTAAAAGGATGAAAAAACTACTAATTTAGTTATGACTTTAAGCCGTGACTTTCCAACTACTCTCCAAAACAAGGGTACTCAATTAAACTTTAAAGAATTAAACAGTTACACACATACACATACACACCACATTAACTAAGAGATGATAAAATTGAAGAGGGAACACTGCTCTTAGAATTGAAAGTCTCTGTGGAGTGTCCTCAACACCTTCAGAACCCATCTGGTCCATCTTGTAGATAACAGGACCCTGTGCCCAACCATTGAGCTCTGATTTCCTTCCTATTTCTTTTCTTTTGGTCTTTTCCTTGTTTGTTGACTATTTTCTTTCACTTAACATTCATTTCCTGTGAAATAAAGAAAAAGTCTCCATATAAAGGCAGTCTATGATGTAACCAATAAATACATGAAATCTTGGAGAATGGTGGCAGATGAAGATGTCAATATGAAGGCACAAATGCAGAGTTTGAAAAAGTACCAGCTAATCCAAAAACTCTGAGAAGTCCACATGCCACCCTCATTGTTATATCTGCTGAAAGTATTTCCACCATTCACAGGTCATTGCGATGAGGTGCCTATAAAACTCTCAAATGTGGATCTAGTAGTTTCCTTTGGTGAGATGTGTTCTTCCTCTTAAACACACGAAAACATGTGGATGTGTGATAGAATAGCAAATGAAAAAATATTTTTCTTAAGAAATAAAAATAGCTAGAAAGACAAATGCAGCATATGTCACATATTTCAAATAAATAATTTTAATATAGCAACATATTTTTTTTAATTTATTTTTTATTGGTGTTCAATTTACTAACATACAGAATAACCCCCAGTGCCCGTCACCCATTCACTCCCACCCCCCGACCTCCTCCCCTTCTACCACCCCTAGTTCGTTTCCCAGAGTTAGCAGTCTTTACGTTCTGTCTCCCTTTCGGATATTTCCCACACATTTCTTCTCCCTTCCCTTATATTCCCTTTCACTATTATTTATATTCCCCAAATGAATGAGAACATATAATGTTTGTCCTTCTCCGACTGACTTACTTCACTCAGCATAATACCCTCCAGTTCCATCCACGTTGAAGCAAATGGTGGGTATTTGTCATTTCTAATAGCTGAGTAATATTCGATAAAGGAGGAAAGACTATCCATTGGAAGAAAGACAGTCTCTTCAATAAATGGTGCTGGGAAAATTGGACATCCACATGCAGAAGAATGAAACTAGACCACTCTCTTTCACCATACACAAAGATAAACTCAAAATGGATGAAAGATCTAAATGTGAGACAAGATTCCATCAAAATCCTAGAGAAGAACACAGGCAACACCCTTTTTGAACTCGGCCATAGTAACTTCTTGCAAGATACATCCATGAAGGCAAAAGAAACAAAAGCAAAAATGAACTATTGGGACTTCATCAAGATAAGAAGCTTTTGCACAGCAAAGGATACAGTCAACAAAACTCAAAGACAACCTACAGAATGGGAGAAGATATTTGCAAATGACATATCAGATAAAGGGCTAGTTTCCAAGATCTATAAAGAACTTATTAAACTCAACACCAAAGAAACAAACAATCCAATCATGAAATGGGCAAAAGACATGAACAGAAATCTCACAGAAGAAGACATAGACATGGACAACATGCATATGAGAAAATATAGCAACATATTTTAACACAGCAATATTTCTACACCAAAGAAAAACTTTGAAGTCCATTAGATATTCAAAAAGTGAAGTCAAGTCCAATTACTTTTCGAGTGATTTTAAGTGCTGTCTTTGCCTCTTATTGACCACAACAAGATATTTGTGATTAATTTGTTATTCCTTCTTAATCATCATGCAAACACTGCAGTGGTTGCTTTGTTTCTCTCAGTATTTATGTAGAGTAGGTACTCAACACATTCATTTAATCAGTCTTCTCCCATCATTAGGTCATACGAGTGGAGTCTCAAGTCTCTCCAACAACTCCTGATCTTCATTTCTTCAGTTAGAGTTGTCATTGCCAAGAGTTATACTTGAGGCCATAGACACAACACTAAAGATCACTTCCAGGTGGTTCCTCTAGTCTAAGAACAGAGTAGAACTTCTATGCAGCCCAAATTATCTGCCAAAATGTCTTCCAAATTACTGAATCTGGTGGCTTTAACTTTTGGGAGCATCAGTGTTAGTCAAAGGTAGCTATGTGGTTAAGATTTTTCTCAAGCTGCATTTGACATATCTCCAGGCTAGACAACAAGACTTAACAATATCAGCAGTGGCGAAAAATAGCTACATTTATGTAGCAAAATTTTGTGCTTGGCAATGGTTTCTGTAGACAAGATCTGATTTAATTTTCATGGTGGCCTGTGAGGGAGATACATTATATTATTTTATTAATGTAGAAATACCCCAGAGAACCAAAGAAGCTTGTGCAAACCATACAACTAGTAAATAGAAAAATTGGGATTTGAACCCAGATTTATATGACTCCAATTCTATGTTGTAAAACAAAAGGGTGTATTGCCTTTTCCTGCCAGACAGTGCTTGTTAACTATTTCATTTCTGTGAAGATCTGAAACACTCCCCCCAAACTCCCCAAAAAAAACAGTTTAACGTTTTGAATTCTTTTTTTATTCTTTCATTCTTCCTCATCAGAGGCAAGTTATTGCCAAAGTTTTGCTGATTCTACCTTTAAATACTTGGTTCAGCTATCTCCGCTTTTCTATTTTTACTGCCACTATCTTGTTGAGTTCCTTCTTCCTCTCAGCTGGACGCTTTCAATAGTGCATTTAAAAAATTATTTAAATTCAATTTGCTAAAATATAGTATAACATCCAGTGCTCAATAATGCACTAACCCTTGCTTTCCCTTTCGGCAATCAACTTCTCTTTTATTCCATTTCAGAGTTCCTCAACCTCAGTGCCACTGACATATGGGGTCAGATAATTCTTTGTTGGAGAAGGCGTTGTAGGACTTTTCGCAGCATCCTAGATTCTATCTCCTAGATTCTTCTCCTTTTTCACATGTGGTTGTGACAACCAAAAGTGTATCCAGACCTTGAACAATGACCCTGGGGAACAGAATCACCTCCAGTTGAGAACCACCATACACCTTAATCACTTAGTAGTTAAGCTTCCATGTCTTGGTAGTGTTACTCCCTGCTTAGCATGTTTCAACACAAATGTTCCCAACTGATCTTGACTACCTCGTTTCTCCTCTTTGCATCCTGGTGCCTACATGTTCCACCTGGATGTGCATTCTTATCAGTTTTTCCTCCTGAAATTCCATCCATCCCCTAAGGTCTATCTCAAAAGATGTCTCCCCTAGAACTTCTGTGATATCCCAGCCAGAAGTGATGGCTCACTTTTCTATATTGTCTCTATTAAGATTTTTTTCTCTTATGGTACTGAACTGATAGAAATCTTCTTTGAATTATAACCACCTATATCCATCGTCCCTAACATACTGCTAGCTCGTCAGGAATAGTTTATAATTCTAACAGTGCCTGGTACCTATTAAGAGTACAATAAATATTTGTGATTGAGTGCTACTTAAAAACAAAAACAAAAACAAAAACCCTCCCAAAGGCTACACTGAAAACATATATTTAATGTCCAAAACTTTCTTTAGTCTATCGAGTTACTGGAGTTCTTAGACTCCAAGTAAACTGGGACATGTGCCCCCAAGTTTGCCCCCACACCAAGCTATCTAAGAAACTGGAACACTCATCATGTCAGGGCTGAATGGTACAGAGTGACGGAGTTGTGCTGGGAGTGTTAGCAGATTGGGTGGCAGTCATAAGCAAGGGGGTTCTAGGGCTCTACCTATGATGTGAGGAAGTGAGGCGAGGCCTTTGTTTGTGGAGGCTGGTTGTTGATCAAGAAATTCCTTCTGTACAGGCCCTGTTGTGTTTCACCAAGCCAAGGGGTGGACTGATGGAAATTTCTCTGGCATAACATGAATATCAACTGCTAAGGTCTCATAAAAATCCACCCCAAAATGATGGAATACATGAGCAGTCATTCCTTACATCTTTCAGACCTATGGTGTAAATACTGTGAATGGAGTGGGTAGGGAAGAGGGGCTTTAAAAATGTCTTAAGATCCTAAACACTTGGGCAGGTACTACTTTAAGGATTGTTATATATAGCCAGCACACAGGTATATGCTACAAATCAGATGAATTAACGTGAAAATGACAACTGGTAAACATGTGAAACCAGTGCCCTTTCAGAGTTTAAATAGAAAAGTGACATTTCACAATGTGCTGCACAAGTCCGCCAGATTGGCTGCAAACCAACCCAAAACACATCCAATACTTCATCCCAGAAGGTCTTCATGAGTGGTAACACACATTTCATACACGTCCCATCAGATGTCTACCCTGAATGTGATGTTGGCACAACATGCCCTGTGCCAGCCTGCCAGGGAACTGCAGGGTTTTGTGGTCTCCAGGCTCTTCTCAGGACTGCCTATTCCAGTTGTCCCAATCACCTTTCACATCAATTATGGATTTTAGTTGATATAAGATTGAAATCTGCCTCATTGCTGGCAAGGTAGAAGGAAGATCTAATTCAGGATTCTTGCATTTTAGATTGTATTTTGGATGAATGTAATGCACACCAATAATTGCAGAATATTGTTTTTCTGAGCCAAGCTTGCAAGAAGAGACTTGCTTATCTTCATTCTTGTCATACACTTCTCCTCCCTTGGCCCCCCTTCTTTTCCACCCACCACGTTCATTTGTGACAGTTGCATTTCCTTTAAAGCACATTTTTTTATCCATATTGTATGTTACTCGAGCTCTTTTATTTGGGATTTTTCACACATCCTTCACATCTTCTTTGCAGCTCCAGTCAATAAGCGCTAAGACCTAAATACGTCTTTGCACTTCATGGCTATTCCCTTATCACATGCATTTTCTGTTGCCTCAAGGAAGACCTGTACAATTTTTGTTATTGGAATCTGAATTTTTTCCCTCCCAAGCAGATGGAGGATGTGTAAATGTGTCTAAAGACTCAGAATAGCATTAAATCTGTTTTTTCCCTCTTCCTACAAAGCCCTGGGAGTCAGAGTATTTCTCAGGCACTCATTAAAAACAAGAGGGGAGAAAAAACAGCAACAATTCTACAACCCAGGGAAAACTGCAAGAGCATGTTACCAAGACTCTCCTACACATGGACTTCTTTTTCTGACTAAGGAATCAACTCCCCATCTTTGGCAAGACAGTATGATTCCCAAGTCGTCCATGGATGGAATTACATTATTCCATTATATATTGATTAAAAGATGTAGAGTTTTTATATTGCTATTTGTCAGGGCCCCTTGCTGGGGGATGTATGGGAAATAATGCTGCACAGGGAGCCATGACTTACCCACCTGCTCCACTGACAGTCCTCTGTATAGATTGACTTGGTACATGTTAAAATGCATTTTGCAACAAATAAAACCATGCTGGGTCGTTAGGTTTTTACAACAAACCATGAAGGCTCAATGAGCCCTTAATAAGATACTCCTCCACTTTTATTTTATACTTCTAGTCCACCAAGCCACTCTTTGGTCATCTGATATACCTGCATACATATAATTCAGAGATAGCTCTTGCTATTCTATACTTTGAAGGCTACAGTCATCCTATTCTCATTGAAGTAGACATCTTTCCTTTCCTTCTTCATGTAAGTAACTCTTAGACATCATTTGCGATTAAGCTTATGCACTGTCTCTTATAGAAAGCTTTCTCTGATTCCTTCCTCACCCACTCACCATCCAGCTGAGTTACATGGGGTTCTCTGGTTCATCATGACCGTGGCAGACATGGTGCCATGCTGTTAGATTAAGATGTTATTAGATTAAGATGTTATTAGTAGCCTTCTCTTTCATTGACTAAAGTTCTTGATTATCATTGTGCCCAAGAAGTAGTAGTTGCTCAATATATTTTCATAAATGGCAACCTAATCGGCAGTCACACAAGTCCTGTCTCCAGGAGTCCTCCTCCAGTACGTTGTCTTCCTTACTTCCTGCCAAACACAGGGAGGTTTTCTTAGAGCTTCAAATTCACTTCTGGAAGACTCTGAGCCTTTATCAGCAAATAAATCTTTAAACTGTCTATGTTTGAAGAAATCCAGTGCCATGAGAGGGAGGGAGACGGGATTATATGGGAAATCTAGAAGCAGCAGAAGTTCATGCTTGGCAGGAACAGTGGTGATCTTAGATATCTTAAAGTGGACACAGGGTCTCTGCAGAGATAATATAAGGGACATCAACTATCATATACACATTAATGCCTATAGGTAAGTCAGCTTCTGTAGCTGCACCATTCAATACGGAATGGCGAAAGTTCCATAGACTTTGCTTTAACCTAGGATGATTTACAACACTTACCAACAGATGAAATAAAGATTTCCCATGTGCTAGCAACTCTATGAACCCTTCCCTCATCAAGCAATCTCTTCCTCCTCAGACATTTCATAGCTCTTAGTGGTCTTAGTGTCAGTTTATAAATGTTTCTTCCAGGTTCCCATGGCACTTTAGCTGCCACTCTTTTGTAGTATCTAACTGCCACTCCCTTACGGCACTCAAAGAGCACAGCATCTTGACAATGGACAGAATCTTTGAACACATCTGGTTTATCCTTCTCATTATACACCTAAGGAAACTGACATCCAAAAAGTAACATGCCTTGCTCAAGTGGTCACAATTAATTAGAAGAAGAGCAGGGATGACAGTCTATACAACCTAATTTCAAGTTTACTATTCTTGCTGTTACATTAACAATCTTTGTCTTGTCACACTTCAAAAATTCTGTCTTGTCATATTTATGTTGAAATATGCCCTATCTTCTTCTTGAAGGCCAGATATCTGTCTGATTTGCCTTGTATGAGTTCAAGTCCAGACAGGAAAGATAAAACATTAAAATTGGTCATTTATATTGAATTTTAGGGACTATTTGCAAAGCCATGGGCAGGGTTTACACTTTCCTTAACAGAAGATAGTGTAGTACTCTAGGACCAGCCACTGTAGGGAACCATTACTACCCTGAAGGGGCAGGGTATGGAGCATTTTCTAGAATATAAAGATGATAGCTCTGTGAGTAAAGCAGCCTATCTAAGATGACCCAGCAAGAAGGGAACCAGGAGAATACCTACGGAACCTTCTTCTTTTCCCACCCTTGATCTCATGCCGGCATCTCCTATTGGTTCAATCTAACAAGAAGCCAGAAGGCAAGAGATCCTGGATGGATATACTCTATGTGCCTTCAGAGGAAGCTGAAAAGAGTGAATAGTGAATCTGGAGGGAAAAAATGGGAGGTAACAGAAAGAAATGCCTGCCTTGTACAGAGTAGAAGCTCGGAAAGTATTTTAAAATTAAGCAATGTACTTAGTGACACAAAGATTCATATCATTATTTTATATTTCAGGTGTGATGTCTTCACTTTGTCACTTAATTATAAGTCTACTGAGGGTTTCTCACACTGCATGGAGCAACTCTCTGCCTAGCGTCAGCATTAAATAAGTAGGTGGGGAAAGAAAGATTAACTAGCCTAGGTAAACAAAAAGTGAAATCATTTTTTTTTTTTTTTCTGGGCAGTAATGAGACAGGCTCTTTAGAAACATGCATGAAAGTCAGACCTAGTCAGTGGAAAAGATTTAACATTCCAGAAACTATCAAAGATAAGACTCTCCTGTTACTTACCAGTCTTCATGGATTTTCCTGCAAGTCATTTCCTACAACTGTGGTTTCTGTGTTCTCTTCATTTACATTAGAAGTTTGAGGAACAGGAGAGACACAAAGCTACACACTCTTTACAACATTTACTGTCTGATTAAACTGAAACTCTCTTAAATTGCAACACTGTTTACTGTACAACAAGTTCTATTGTTATTCAATTCCCGCAGGTACTAAATTCAACTAAGACATTTAATATGGCTACTGGATGTGCATGTACTGGAGTTATTGCTTGGGTAACAGATTCTTTAGAAACTCCGTATCTATAGCAAATACTGAAAAAGCTATAAAACCTGATAAAAATTGGGGAACTGTTAGAGACATGTTATTTTTCCTCTGGAAGAGTAAATATGTAAAGAGACCAGCTTCATCCTTTAAAGGGTTTTTAAATTTTTATACAATATTGTCCATTCAATTCTACTGCTTCTCTTCCCATTAAGCATACTGCCAAAGTTGTCCACCAGGAAAGATGACCCAGGCAATTCATGACCACAACATTTTCTAGCAGCTAGCGACAGACAGAGGAGTCAAGCTCAAGGCTCAGCTGTGTGACAGTTCACGTGGGATGCAAAGGTCTCTCTTTTGAGTTCATAGAATCTTTCCTTATTAGCCAGCTAGAAAAAAAGAGAGAGCATTTCAGAGGGTAAAAGGCAAAAGAAGGTGTAGTCATCTCCTGGGTGATTATTAGAGGTAAAAGTGAGGGACTTTGCATGCACATCTCCTTAGGAGACTTCTAGAGCCCTCATATGGAGGCCTAAGACCTAAGAACCTTCTATCCTGCTCCCTTGTCCTGCTCTGCCTGAAATCAACAGGATGCATTCAAGCCCTCTGAGGATAGAATCCAACCTCTATGTTCTAAGAATCAGGAAACCTACACAGGGCTGAATTTTGTTTTTCTACTTCTAGGGGTATTTCCTCCCCACCAATTGTGTATGCATTTCCTTACCCTTTTCTCTCCTCCTTGTGGATATCTGCTCTCAGGAAGGCTAGACACAAATGAATGAGCAAGATGTATTATGTGTGACTATCTAGGGCAAGAAAATGACCAATGTCCATATGAGACAGGCAAGAGGCTCTCTATTCAATGTAAGGAAAGGTTTTTGAGAACAGAGTGGGTAGACTCAGCTTTGTATCTTTTGTTCATTGCCTGGTGCTGGGCTGTTTCTGTCAGAATTTTCCAGGAAAACAGAAATCACTGTAGGTATTCTGAGCAGCAAGGAATTTAATACAGGGCATTAGAAGCTTGTCCAACCATTAGGATGGCTGTGAGTTAAGATCAGGGAGATCTCTGTTGCCTTTGAAGAAGTCTAGAAGTACCAGAAATGTAGGCGAGCTGCCACCAAAAATCTCACTTGCTTGTGGCACAAAAGTGGATGGCCATTAGGAGAATGTTGGTGAAACCCAATGGCCCTGTGCCACCCACCAGAGCCTACTTTCCATTGCTACTCATATGGAGTGATGCTTTCTCTTTCTTTCTTGCCTTCCAAATCTCACAGAAATGTTTCTCAGTAGGATAATTTCAACTGAATAAGGCGACTGGGTTTGTTACTGAGAAACAAGAGATAATATCTGTCAACAGGCAGAGTAGAGAGACTCAAAACATATTTGCTAAATTAATGAATGAATAATTGAATGGAAGAATGGAGGGAGGGATATTTTCTCAAAGAACAGGCCACTATTGTACAGAGATTGAGTCCAGAGTCAGGCAAAGAATAGGAGTCTGGAAAGGCCCTTTTGTTCTCTCTGATCTGTGGGTCTCATGCTTGAATTGATTACACTTTACCAGGCCAGAGCTCTCTTTTCCTTAGTTCAGGGAACTGAATTTCTAATTTTAGAATTTTAGACATTTTCTAATATGCCGTGAAAAGTTTGAGAAGGAAATATGGAGTCCTTCCAAAATCCCTAAAATTTCCATGATGTTATCACCTAATTCCACCTACCAATGAAGAATGCTCATGTAACAAAGCAAGACACGACTGTGTGTGGGTACATACATACACACACACACACACAGATTCACATACTCTTCTCCACTTATACTGTGTTCAGAGATTAGCCCTAATTTAGAAAGCTTTATGAGAAATGGTCATCTCACATTAGACACAATTTTACCTTTGTTACACGTAATTATCCATCATGGTTAATAAACGTCTATGGATATGTAGTAATGGGAAGAATAGGTCCTCAGGGCTAGACACATGGATTTCAAATACCAATTATTACAATGGTTTCCTGAGTGACAATATATGTCTTTCCACCTCTTAGACTCTCAGTTTTCTTAATTTGAAAATTGAGGAGTTTGAAATGTATAATCTCTGAAGCTGCTCCAAGGTTTCAAGAGCTATGGTATTATAATTTAATTATCATCCGTGTGGAAAATGTGACTATTAGCCATTACTAACGCCATGACCTTACTTGAATGCCGTTTGCATGACCTCCTAATTCTTTCTTGACCACTCATTCTACCATGTTGGGATTTGTGATGGGATTATAACCTAAGGTTGCTAAAGCTGTTTCAGTTCCTACACAATGTTCTCAGCCTATAAAGCATCCTTAAGAGAAAAGAATGTATTGCTTTGTCACTAAAGAAACCTTATTGGAAGACCACAAATTTCTATCTTCACTCATCTCATCGCTGGGCCTGAGGCGACATTAGGTAATACTAGAATAGTATTAATATGATATTTGGCCAGAGATCAATAGTATAAATATACTGCCTTGGCTCAGGGCTTTGTCCTGTCAACAAGTACCCTAAGGGAAATATATATACAAAGAAAGCTAAAGCAAAGTAACAATTCATTATTTGGAATTTTGATCCCAAACACCATTAAGTTCCACCATGTGGAAGCCTCCTTTTACTTAAGGCTTCTTGTAATTATATAGGCCCAACTACTCTTGAAGCAAAGCACTGCTAGAGAATTGCTACATCTATTTCACTCCTAATGCATAAATCCTATTCTCACATCTTACCACTATGTTAAAAGGCTAATCCAAAATTCACCTGCCAGAGCCTGAGACACTAGAACTAGAGGGAGCAAAGATAGGAAGAGATAGTTTGCTCCCAATGCCTGGGGTTAACCCTAGACTATAACAGGGAAACAGTCTAATGTTGGGATTCACATGAGAGGAGGAGGAAGAAGATCAGGAGATGGCTGAGACTGCTTCCCCTGGACCTCTGGGAAAGAAGGGAGAGACACCTTGCCCAAATGTGTTCAATCTCTAATCGTTTTGAGTTCCAACCATAGAAAACTGTGGCTCAAGCCTGGCCACATATTTTGCAGGGCCCAGTGCCAAAGGAAAATGTAGGGCCCCCCAGCCAGAGGTAAGGAAAGGCAATATCTATTTCCCACAGGCCCACTGCCCTACTCCATGACACACAAGCAACCCCCAAGGGCCTGCGGTCTCCAAATGGGACATGACAGTTACAAATCCCTAGGTGGAGAGCACTAGGGAGAGGGGAGGCTGGGCAGGGCCCTGGGAGTCTGAGGGCAGCGAACAGGTAGCAGGCAACCCCCCTGCCCCGGCCCCATTGGGGCACAAGAAAGCTTGATACACTGTGTTTTTGCCAAGGCTCTAAACCCTGAGCTCATGTTCCACTGTCCTTTTAGACTTCACTTACACAACATAAATTCAAAGATAAAATTATTAAGAATTTCAGGACAGTGATGGCAGAGCATTAAACCCCAAGTTCAGGGCCCTTATGGGCAAGGGGCACTGTGTGGCTACAGTGATTACCTGCCCATGAAGCTGACCTTGCCGCAGTCCATCAAACTTCCCCACCTAGGTTAATGCTCCTTCCCTCCCAAGAGTGGTAATGTCTGGCTGGGCAGGGAGGAATGGACGGCTGTGGAAAGCAAAATGCTCTCTGTAGGCCACAAATGGGACAGGCTGCAGAGCTCAGAACAGGTTAGTTCCACCAGCCAGCACCCTTACCTGCTTCTCCCATCATAAGGCTCTGGGCAACTAATGCCTTCCTGCAATCTCCACCTTGATTCTAGTTGGCAAGCCCCATCTAACCAGGGTAGGTTCTGCAGTGCCAAAAAGGATCATGGACTTCAGAACCAGGGCGATGTGGATTCAAATTTGACGCTGGTTCAACCAGGTATAGACTATTTGAACTCTTTGAGACTTAGCTTCCTTGAATGTTAAATGCAGATACTAATACCTCCCTTAGAGGTTATGTAATAAAGAGCCTGGAGTCCAGTAGTACCGTATCTGTTTTGGGTGGTAGCAACCTCCATCAGCAGGGATTTTGCATAAGGGCTTTCAGCATCATTTCCCACAGCTGATGCCTCCTCTCAAGAACCTAATCCTATCCCAAAATGGCTCTCCAGGGCTTTTAGCAGCTACATCATCAGCCAGACCCAGCCGTGCCCAGCACCTCTCTTGCCTGGGACTTCTGGAGTGCACTGGTGCCTTCTGCTTCCCTGAAGAGCTCTAGACAGATGGAAAACTCAGGGGTTTTTTGTTGTTGTTTTTTGTGGGTTTGGTTTTTTTTTTTTTTTTTTTAATATCATCCCTCTGTTCTTACTGAGTTCTGGAAAAGTAGTGACAAGGTGGTATCACCTTTCAAGAAACTGTTGAGAAGGTCTCAGAGTAGCATTAAGAAAGGAAGAAGTGTCTGTCTCATGATGGTGCCACACATCTGTCTCTGTAGTCTCACTGGGCTGGGTTTTGAGTCTCCTGACTCCTGAGTCTCATAGCTGAGATAAATTTCCAATCTCTATCAGGCTCTTCTCCTAGAGGATGGATGCCAGTTGTGCTCTTCTGACAGTGTCTGAACTCTGTGTTTTAGGGGATTAGAGATTGGCAAAAGTCCCAAATCCCTCTTTGCATAAGCTCCAAAGAACTCAGGAATGCCTATGCAGATAGGACTTGCAGAACAATCTCTGTATTCTGTTCTTTCCCAAAATAGATTTGCAAACTCAGTTTTAATAGTGCCCTTGGACTATATTCCTGTGTGCCTATATACATATTTTTTCTCTGCTTATGTCACCCTCACAGCTAAATTTCAAACCCCTGAGGACTATTCTGGTCGTCAGCCTTGAACGGACGCCCTTGCCTTGGTAGGAGCTCAGTGAGTGCTTGCTGATCTAGTTTATACAGGTCAAAGCTCTGAAGTGCTCCTAATCTGAGAGATAGGTTGTCATTTCACTGTCACATTCTTTTGTTTTGAAGAGGATCTGCCATTGTGGATTCACTCTTCGGCATTTGGACCTGGGCCTTTTATACCAGAGCATAGATTAATGTGCGTAGAAATCATCTGGGGATCCTGTTAAAAGTTAGATTCTGACTCGGTAAATCTAGGGTGGGGCCTGGGACTGCTTTTTTAATAAGCTTCCTGGGTGATACCTATGCTGTTAGTCCGAGGACCATGAGGATTTTGACAAAACTCATTCGACAGAAGGGAAAATAGAAACAGTAAGAGGAATGGAGCAAAAAGGGGAGGCCTCACTCGTAACTCAGGCTCCCATCGTGCTCGCTGAGCTGCAGGGTCCTCTAGATGGGGTTTCTGGCCCCTTTCTCTCCTCACTTCTCAACTCAGGCTCTAACTATTTTCTTTGGCTCTCCAGACCCGACTTGGAGACTCAAGGCCAAAAGTCGACATTTTCATGACAGTCCCGCTGGAGCCCCACCAGAGTTCAGAGTAAGGTTAAATTTGCTCTGGCTGGGTTGCTGACAATCACTTTTGGGTGCCCAAACCCCCAGACTTGAAGATGGAAATATAATATCTCCCAAGGAAGCACTTTTCTTGAGTCCATGAATAAGACAGCGTGTAGTTTGTTGGGTCTAATTTCAACTCTACTCTCTCCATGAGGCATGCCTGCAAGGCAGCAGTGCTCGTGGCTGAGTGATACCAGAAATGTGGCAGGAGTTAGAAAAAAGTTGGAACCTGTGTTAAAGTAGAGAGCTATTCATAGCAGCATAAATGGCTACACTGAGCCTGTGTTTCTTTTGCTATTATCTAGGATTTTTAAATTATGAGATTATTTGTTTAAGAAACATAGTCAAGAGTCTCTCTCTCTCTCTCTTTCAATTCCTTTAGCACTTAAAGGAAACTTAAAAATAAAATACAACTATTTACAAAGTTATCATTGGCGTGGAAAGATTGGAAAGGGATGCATCTGCCTGGTTTGAAAATTTCATCCTAATGTTCACTGCAGAGAAACAATATAAATAATAATAACACAGGTGATGTTACCTAACAAGGCCATGGGATTGAAGATATTTTCCTAGGATTGTTTTAATAAAAGTCTGCCACATTATTATTTTAGTTGCTGGAGGAAATTTTCTCCCCCATGAGGAGCAATAATTATTGGCCCTGTACATTTAATAGAATCTGTAGAGATTTTGCTTCCAGGAAGCCCCAGGGAAGAGCACCTTTTAAAAAGTGGGTGCACTAAAAGAAGTGCAGCTGAAGCAGTTTGCAAAGATGTAATGATTCAATACTAAATTAAAAAAAGTTATTCTGAATATTCCATGTATGTAAACTGAGATGTGAGAAATGTTAATACTTAATTATTCTACCCTTGAATTTACAGTCTAATCCCAATCCATAATATAGTCCAAACAGAATAAGGAGGATATAGCAATGGGATAGTGGGAAGTTCAATTTATTCACTAATATTTAAAAATGTATTTTCTCTCTCCTTACCACACATAAAATGTAATGTCTGATTTTTATATTCCCAAACACTTAAAAGTATTCTCCTTCTCACCCCTCTTAATTCACATACCAGCTGAATTTTACCAATATAACCACAGGAAAGAGCTTCCGTTTCTGCATGGAAAAAATCTTTAAAACAAATAAATAAAGGGAGGACATACATTTTCACAGCACCATAACAGGTGCTTGGGGGTTCATACATCTTGCCTAATTCAGACCCTCTGTTTGAGTGGTGGTCTTTTTTCAGCAATAATTTCTAATCAATGTACAGTTTACTGGAACAGAAAAAATTTACATTGACTGGACAACCACAAAAAGAATTATATGGTGTTTTGCTACCTGTGAGTAAATAAATATGCTTTTGGCATTCCTGGATATCTGATCCAT
The DNA here is from genome assembly GCF_003254725.2 of Canis lupus dingo. NCBI lineage: Eukaryota > Metazoa > Chordata > Mammalia > Carnivora > Canidae > Canis > Canis lupus. Next base: position 77,050,907 of record NC_064243.1, read on the forward strand.
TAAGTGAACCAAAACAACCATTCGTCCTGCTTTTTTTATGGTTTAAATAAATTCTAGAAACCTATAACAGCACTCAAGGGTGAGTACTTCTGTGGTTTAAGCTGCAGGAAATATTATTGTGTAGCATAAAGTATAGCAAATGAGATGTCAGGAGATGGGAGTCCCCCCCCCATCTACCACTTACAAGTGGTGTGACCCTAAGCAAGTCACTTTGCCTTTCTTAATTGCAGTTTTCTTATTTGCAAAGAAAGAAATTTCATTCACTTATTCAACAAATATGTACAGTTAATCTTTTAACAACCTGGTTTGAAATGTGCAGGTCCACTTTTATGTATATATATATATATATATATAATATTTTTTCTGTAAAATATATATATAGGGCAGCCCAGGTGGCTCAGCGGTTTAATGCCGCCTTCAGCCCAGGGCCTGATCCTGGAGACTCGGGATCGAGTCCCGCATCGGGCTCCCGGAATGGAGCCTGCTTCTCTCTCTGCCTGTGTCTCTGCCTCTCTCTTTCTCTCTCTCTCTCTATGTGTCTCTCATGAATAAATTTAAAAAAAATTTTAATAAAATATACATATATTCTACAGGAAAAAGTACTGTAGAGTACTGTAAATGTATTTTCCTTATGATTGTCTTAATTACATTTTCTTTTCTCTAGCTTACTATATCATATGAGTACAGTATATAATACATATAGAACATACAAAATATGTGTTAATCAACTGTCTATGTATTTGGTAAGACTTCTGGTCAATAGTAGGTTATTAGTAATTAAGTTTAGGAGGAATCAAAAGTTATGTGTGGGTTGGGGCCCCTGACCCTCACAATGTTCAAGGGTCAACTATATGGAGCTCCTACTGTACCAAGTAAATTTATGCTTTAGGAACACTTTAGTGAACAGAAAAACATGGAGCTTGAACCATCTTGGTATAAATATTAGACTTTAGAACCTACAGTCTAGATAATCCATAAATTTTTTCCCAGAACTGAGATTCAGTACTTTATTTATTCCCAGAGCTTGCTAGAAGGTGAGCACATGAAGTGGCAACAATTAAGGTAGAGAGAGTTTGCGGGGGAGGGGGGGTTAGTTGTTTTATGTTTTTGCAGCTTTACTCTTGCTTTCGCAATTAACAGTATGGGAATATCTGTGCACACATGTGGACAACCAAAAAGCAGTGGAAATTTTTTCTTTTTTTGTACCTCTGATGACTCATTTCCATCCCTTTCTTTTCTACATCCTGACCCTTCACCGTAAGTCTCATAAGACCCTTGAGACATTGCTATTCTTAAGCCTCACCTCTTCTAAACAGGACAGCAAATAAAGATTGATATTTTGCACTTATAAACAAGGAGATAACTATTTCAAAATGAGGCAAAGAAGAGACTTAGAAAAAGTTTCCAATATCAGGAGAAGTCTTCTTTCTTTTTTTTTTTATTTTTTAATTAATTTTTTTTATTGGTGTTCAATTTACCAACATACAGAATAACCCCCAGTGCCCGTCACCCATTCACTCCCACCCCCCGCTCTCCTCCCCTTCTACCACCCCTAGTTCATTTCCCAGAGTTAGGAGTCTTTATGTTTTGTCTCCCTTTCTGATATTTCCCACACATTTCTTCTCCCTTCCCTTCTATTCCCTTTCACTATTATTTATATTCCTCAAATGAATGAGAACATACAATGTTTGTCCTTCTCTGACTGACTTACTTCACTCAGCATGATACCCTCCAGTTCCGTCCATGTTGAAGCAAATGGTGGGTATTTGTCATTTCTAATGGCTGAGGAATATTCCATTGTATACATAGACCACATCTTCTTTATCCATTCATCTTTCGATGGACACCGAGGCTCCTTCCACAGTTTGGCTATTGTGGACATTGCTGCTAGAAACATCGGGGTGCAGGTGTTTCATTGCATCTGTATCTGTATCTTTGGGGTAAATCCCCAACAGTGCAATTGCTGGGTCGTAGGGCAGGTCTATTTTTAACTCTTTGAGGAACCTCCACACAGTTTTCCAGAGTGGCTGCACCAGTTCACATTCCCACCAACAGTGCAAGAGGGTTCCCCTTTCTCCACATCCTCTCCAACATTTGTGGTTTCCTGCCTTGTTGATTTTCCCCATTCTCACTGGTGTGAGGTGGTATCTCATTGTGGTTTTGATTTGTATTTCCCTGATGGCAAGTGATGCAGAGCATTTTCTCATATGCATGTTGGCCATGTCTATGTCTTCCTCTGTGAGATTTCTGTTCATGTCTTTTGCCCATTTCATGATTGGATTGTTGTTTCTTTGGTGTTGAGTTTAATAAGTTCTTTATAGATCTTGGAAACTAGCCCTTTATCTGATATGTCATTTGCAAATATCTTCTCCCATTCTGTAGGTTGTCTTTGAGTTTTGTTGACTGTATCCTTTGCTGTGCAAAAACTTCTTATCGTGATGAAGTCCCAATAGTTCATTTTTGCTTTTGTTTCTTTTGCCTTCGTGGATGTATCTTGCAAGAAGTTACTGTGGCCGAGTTCAAAAAGGGTGTTGCCTGTGTTCTTCTCTAGGATTTTGATGATAAACTCAAAATGGATGAAAGATCTAAATGTGAGAAGTCTTCTTTCATTACGACCATCTTATTTCTCTGCTACACCAGTCAGCATGAGAAAATAAACTGGGTTTTGTATTCTTAAAAAATTAAATAGCAAATGGAAATAGTCTGGCACCTCAACCTGGTACCAACAAACTTTGGGAAGTAAGAGATCCTATCCGGTTCATGCCAGGTACCTTTGCTCTGATGCAAAAAAAGAAATTGACCGAAGTCCTTCCCCTTATAAATATTCTGACTGGTGGTGGAAAGATGTGGAGGAAGTCAGAATATAATCTGACATTTGAAAGTAGACAAATGTGAAGGGTGCCACGGTAAAGGGAAAATCAAAGCAATTCATGCTGATAGAGTCAGAGACTGTATGACAGTTAAATTTATTTTTGAACTAGATGCCTGTGTCATGTCCCCAATGTCTAATGGGGTAAGTTACACTTCCTAGAACATCAGTCCAGGCCCTGGACTCGACTGACCACCCTAAGACAGAATCCCAATGAGAACCAGAGGTCAGTGTGAGTCCAAAGCTCCTTTGCCCATTTCCATCAGCTCACAAAAAAATCCTTTTGAACACTAGACCTAGACACCATCTCAGGATGTTCGGGAAAGGGAGCAGAAATCTGAAAGGCCAAATTTATCCCCAAAGAGACTGAGGAAAATAAAAGATACCATTTATACCAGACAAGAACTGAAAGATATTGTCAAGTTAAAGTACTCCAGCATCTCTGCTGCCAGGTGAGGGGAGTTTATGATGAAGAAAGAATCAATTATAAAAAAATAAAGGAGCCAAATGTTCTCTATACATCTGAATTGCGTTTGTTACATTTTAAAACCTGTTATGTCTTCTGCCACATTTTAAAAGCACCTAAAATTGCACATGCCCAAAACAGAAGTCATGAAGATTTCTCATCCACAAACTGGGGCTTTGTACATTATTTTCTCTAGCAGTGGCACCCCCATCCATCCAGATCTAAAATCCTAAAACCTATGAGTCACTTTTCCTTTTATGAAAAACCCACCCCATAATGATACTGAGTTTATTTACTAACTACATCTTGAATTTTTCCATTTTATCTCTCTTTAGAATCACTATATTCTCTCTGGCATTTATTTCTCTTTTTTTTCCATATTCCAGCCAGAGATAACATTAAAAATGAAAATTCGATCTGATCACCGACCACCACCGTGTATCCCCTTCCCATCTCCCTTAGAATAAAGATGAAATCTGTAAAGCCTCCCTTCCCACTACTGCTTCCTACTAGTCTCCTCTGCTCTGTGCACTCACGCTTCCTTGTCTGTCCTCTGGGGTCTGCAACCTCACACTACACTGTGTATCTCACTGTGGAACACCTTCCCACACTATCCCTGGTCCCCTAATTGTTATCCTTCCCTGAGATCCCAGCTTCCTCAGAGAAGCCTCTGGATCTCCAGCCCAGGTGAAATATTCTGCTACGTGCACTCATACTGTGAATACTTGAACCCTCCTTTCACATCATCTCTCATGGAATAGGATGAAGCCACATCTAACTTCACATCCCACACCCAAGGCTGGCACTCAACGAATAGAGAATTAATGAAAGGATTTACTCTCTTCCTAGTGGATGGACTTCTCCTGAGGTTGTCTCTTACATTTTATAGTACAAAATTGATTTTGGAAAATACTAGCTAATTTCTCCCCTCCCCCACCACCCTTTCTCCAAACTACAGGTTTAGGTAAATAGGGATCCCAGTGGGAAACAGGAAAATAATGAATACATTATTGTCTATTTCCATAAATTCTAGAGGATAGCTCTTAAAAATATGTTTTTCCCCTCTGTTAATAACTAGGCGATAAAAGATACAAGTCTGAAAGGAATTTATGTCTGTCTACAAAATTGTCAAGGAGGCTGATTGAGGCTGAAATTATAGCACAAGAATTTCAAATCTAACTCCCCCACACTGAGGCAACTTTCCCTCCTCCTTGCAACCCTATTTTAATTGCTTCCTTCTAAAGTTTCAGTCATTTTCTCTGGCATTACCCAGCTCTTATACTAAATGCTGAAATGAGTATACTACTTCGTCTAACCTTGGTTAGTAATGTTCAGGCAATCATTTCCAGTTCTAAACATTAAGTGTTAGTTTGGTACAGAACTGCATGGTTGGGTAATTCCAGTACCGCCAGTGATGAGGGCTAGCTGAGAACTTGCATTCATGCTTTGACCAGACTCTGATTTATATTTGTATAAGTGAGTCATATCTCCAATTTTTTATTTTAAGCTGCTATAGTCTCGCAGGCACACTGAAAGCTTGGGTCCAGTCTCACCCACAAAGGACCTGATTTCAAGCGAGGAGAAGCAATAACTGCACATTCCAACCACACACACCTCATTTACTTTATTTCTATATGAAACGTGTTCCACGCTCTAGCCATAGATGGATACCAAGATGGAGGAGTCTTGCATTTCTCATTGAGGTTAGCTTTTGGGCCATAAGGATGACAGGAGATAAGCAAAGAAACCATTCCTGGGTTTAGTCTTTGCAACTACTTTAAAGTTTTGAAACTCTCCACTTCCAATGAACTGCCACCACTACAGAGTACATTCTGAGTGCTCTGGATGAAGATCATGCAGAGGCAGAAATCCCAGGGCAAATTTGCCCCAAAACTTTTCCAAGGTTCCTGATTGAATGTTTATGTGTAGAAATGTCATGCCCTGAATTCAGAGACAGGCAAGCCCACGCACTAGCCACAGGTTTCCCTCAATCGGTGGACTTTCTTAAAATTAATCCCATTGCTCCCAATGCCAAAGTGATGTGTAGGGCATTCAGAGGACGTTCATGGTAACAGCCTCATAATGGCCATTGACGTTCATTCCTTCATAATGAGCTCATCTGCCCTCAGTTGCTTCAGATGGTAAAGCAGAAATATCAAAGTCTCTTGCTATACCCACCAAAAGTTTTGTAATTATGACTAAGCTTCAGTCAGCTTGCTTTATAATAAAGCCATGGCTGAAAAACTACATGCAAAGACTGAGAATCACTTACTTGGGCAGCTTCATAGAAGGAAGACTTCAAAGTTATGCTAATTAGAGGTATTATAGCCTCAAGATAAAAGCCTTCTAATGAGCTAATTTTATAGACATAGAACACTTCAATGTTGAATCACTCCGCACTCAGGCTGCATACTTGGGGCTGTGTGTATTTGTTTCTACATCAGCACCTCTTTTACACCTCTTTTATACTAGAGAATTTTTCCTGACTACCAATCAAGATACTTTACCAGAAAAAAGTACATAATAAAAAAAAATGCAAAAGAAAGGACTTATCAATCCTGACATGGTATTACCTTTCAGGAAACAGGAAAAGTCAGAGGCAGACAGCCCAGAGAAAGAAAATCATAATTGGTAAAAGTCATTCATTCTTCCCTCATTCAAGGATTTGTTGATATTCAATTATGTAAAAGTTATCATAGTTAGCTATGTGAGCGCAAGCTCCCCAAGAAGCATGAAAGGTTCAACTTGTCACGGTGAAAGTTAGTATACTGCCAGGACATCCTGCAAAAGAACCTGAGAAGAGGTGATTAGAAAGGAGAGAAATGTGGGAGGTGAGAAGTGGGAGCTGAAGGGGTCAGGGCAGAGGAGGGAGACCGCCAAAGAGGTGAAATCCATCCTCTCCTCAAACCTCACCTCAAGAACGCGAGGAAGACCTCACCAAGGTGTGCAATGGAAAAAAAGTCTCTGCAACCACAACCAAGAAATATCGGGAGACGAGAAGCAAGAACTAGAGAAATGTGGGGATAGACTGACACTGTTAAAGGAAACCTGTTTCCAGATGGTATCAAGAGAATTTTAAATATCATAAGAAAAAAAAACCTGTTCTCCAATATGCATCTCAGACCACATGTTGAATAGGATGAAAATAGAAACTTATATCCTTTTTAAACAGTGATTCTTTTAGCTTGATCTGAGCTCAGGCACAGAACTGGGTGTGGGAGAATCCAGGGACCCTAGAGTGGAATTTGGACAAGAGGTAATTCCTCTGCAAGGTAGTTATAAGATCATTCTGGGTTTAATTTTCTACTCTTTAACTTTTTGAGGAATTCTGATACTATAAATTTCTAAGGGTGAAAAAATAGCCTGTTGAAATGGTAGCATATGGGGAAAGAATTTTGATTATGCTTTCTTCAAATATGAGAGTGCTTCTTCAGCTGCAACATTCTGGACTCTTGAAAATGTAGTTGATTCTTATAATGTCATGAGAAAGGAAACTGCAACAGATTGAAGCGAGACAAGTTTTAGCATTATTTGAGGGCTTAACAGATCAAGTATTTTAAAAAGGAGTTTGGACCAATGCCAAAAATGCAAGAGAGAGGGAAACAAAGAGAAAAATTATTTTAAAGTGTATTTAGGATCCATGTGTCTATAAGCATGCTCTTACCTGTATTTTTTGGTTGTTTGGGGAGTTTATGAATCTTAGCTGGTCCTAATTGTTTATCTGAGGTTGTAAAAACACTTTCAACTGTCCCCACTTAAGGGAGGAGTTGGCATGAACAGGGAGGGATAGAGACTTAGGAGGATAATCAGAGGTGTAGGTAAAGTGCTTTGAGTTCAATATGCATCTCAAATTAATGCCCACCTCAAAGAGAAGAGATTTATTGAAGACACAAAACCTTTTACTGAAGGAAAAAAATGCACATGAGATTCATTTACTACTTAAACTCTCCCACCTCTGAGTCTGTATATAGAGTAAAGCATTTTGGTAGCAAAATGCAATCATTTGCTCTCCCACATCATATTTGCTCTTCAGGGGGATTGCATTTTAATATGCAGACAGCCAGGAAAGAGATAAACCCAATGCAGGATGATGATGATGATGGTGACAAGGGTAGAGCTGTCCCTTGGAGCATAGAGCAGAAATCTACATGACTTGGAAAAGACAGGGAAACTAAACAAAGCAGGTGTCACTTGAGATGCATTTAGAAACAAGAGTAAGTGTTTTCCAGTTGACCAAGAGGAAGAGAAGGTCATTCCAGGTGGCAAGCATAACACAAGACACAGAGAAGCCTATGTGGTTTAGGGTAGTCAGAGAATTAGAAATGGTTAGATACAGGAGGTTGAGGAAAGGCAATGACAAAAGATGCAGGTAAACAGATTGGTGGGTAGAGCCCAGATTATTAAAATGATGCTATGCAGGTTGTTTTACTCTGTAGATGATATTAAGATGTGGAAAGTTCTTAGAAAGAGAATAACATGCCCACATTTTCAGCTTTGGAATACACTTGAGCATGTGTCTGTCAGAGCCAATAGATTTCCCATTATATGGCTCAGTCAAGGTAAGATTTCTCAGTAGCCTTTGAGTTTACCTTCAATGTGTCAAATGTTCAAGCTTTTCTCAGAAGTTTATGAATCAAAGTATATGACTTGCCTCTAGAAAATTCCTAGCCTTGATCTCTTTAGGTAAGTAAATGTAAGCGGACACTGATCTCCAGAGGAACAAAAAAATTAACTATTGGGAAAAACATATTTATTTTTATATTCTTACCTACTAGGAAAGAGGGACCATTTGCAAGATCATTCATTTTTCTGGCTCCACTATTAGGAGTACTCAGGGTGTCAATACATCGGTAATGGGTCTCATTTAATTTAGCCGACTGTAACAATTATCAGGAACAACACGTCTTTATAAAAATCATCTTACTGGCAAGTCCCTAGAATTTGTTGTTGCCTCAGGTTGTCATAACTAAGCAAGAAGAAGGAGGTTAAATTAAGATGGTGAGCTATTCTTAAGTGAGATTGTCAGGTCAATGACATCCCCAGAACCAAGGAAAGTGTTCATGAGACTGGGAAGTACCATATCGCTGCCCTGTGGCTCTCAACTGTAAGTTATGTCATGGGGGCCATAAATGCCCTGCTCATGACTTCTAAGAGTGGGAAGCAAAGTGATTTGAGGATTACCAAAGAAAGCCTCTCTACTTATAAGAGGAGGAAATCAAGTGTGACAGTTAGATACAAGTATTCTTAGAAACAGGCTCACATGATTTGTGTAGAAGTTATGAAGAGCTGTTAGTGAAGTCTAGTGTTTTTCAATCTCTCCGGGTGAAGTGTAAAAACTTCCTCACCTCGAGGATAAGTGGAAGTCTTCCTACATTATATCTGAGTTAATTTGGGAATTGCGTATCTTCTTGCAGAGAGGTACAAGATTGCCTTTGTCTTTACAGTTTCAATGGTTCTTGAGCTTTGGAGTTGGATCTGAAAGTGGAAAAGTGAAAAAATCATCAGTCTAGGGATCAGAAAACCAATTTCAGTCCTGGTTATGCTACCTACAAGTAGTCTTGTGGGGCCATTGTATCTCAATTGAACTTGGGGATTCTGATTTTTAAAACTGGGACATTACTCACCACTCTTGTTAGATTCCTTCTGCTCGATGATGCTATGTGGGTCTAGAGACAATGCACAAGCATCAACCTAATATTTTAATAGACCAATAAATATAAGCATCGGTACTAGTAATGGCCGAGGAGGCCTGTTAAGACAGTATCTGCTTAGAAGAGGATATGGGGTCATGGAGTTGATATTAATGATTTTTGATGACCTGGAAGAATGAGGAAATATTGGAAGGTTTGAATTTTTCTCTTAAGAACTGAGATCTTGGCAGGAGACAGTTTTCATGCCTTCTAATTTAATGAAACTACAACTTTGATGTGGTAATAGAAGCTAATTTTACAGATTGGCCTTGAATTTTCACTATTCACAAAAAGAAGCCCTTAAAGATACTGTGGATAAGAGGCTACTGTCTGAAGTCAGGCATCAGACTGAACAATGCTTATTTCTGGTAATCAGTTTTTGGTTGGCCCAGGTGACAGCAATCTTATTCCCTGATGTTTACAGTCAGAACATCAGCACGATGATATCAAACTGAATGGAAAAGCCCACATAGATAGGCTTTTCCCTGGGGGAGAAAAATCACACAATGTGAGACCCATTAAATTTACCATATACAAATCAGAACATGATGTCTCTTTGCCAACATAAGCTCCCTCTCCTGAGTTTTCTTTTAAGCATATAAATGTGCAATTATTGCTGACCTTTTTTTCTTCTTCCTTTGCTCCATTATCCAAATGGTTGTTGAAGATCTACATATTATTACTATAAGTCCTTTCCTTTTTGCATCTTCCCCTCTAAAGGCCCCCAAGGACTCACAATACTGTTAACAGTGATCCAAACTTGAGCTCCAGACCCAGAGAGCATCTGAAACTATTTTATGTTGCATTGTGAAGAATTCAATAGACCAATGAACTAAACTTGGAGACTACTCCCAAACTTTGTTTCCACTGAGAAGCCCCCTTCTTGCCATCCTGGCAATCATTGCCTTGCAATGACCTCCTTCCTCTTCTACCCATCAAGAATATATTCTTCTGTTTGTGTCAACTCCCCAGCTGCCTCTTGGTTCAAAGTGCTCAGACTCTCTACCAAAAGAATAAAACTTTCATTCTTGCCTGTTGAGATTCTCCCAAGAGCTGCAGCAGTTTTAACCACAGAAGTGGTTTTGTCCATAACTTCAGCTACTCACTCTTGCTCCAAGGGTCTGGGAAAAGGTCAACTAGATTGTTCTCTACTCTTACTTTATAGTGCTTAGTCGCAATCTGGTTTCCTGGCCACCTCCTTTTTTCCTTCCCTGGCCTCATTACCAAATACTGGGTCTGGTTTTCACTGCATAAGAATTTGGGGTGGGGTAAGGGTGGTAATATTACAAATGACCCAACAATGTAACTGTTAGAAGTATTTTCCCAGAATTTGAAAGGTTACAAATCAAGACATGTGGTTACTAATTGTGAAAACAACTAAAACCAGATCTAAATTGCTGGATCCAAATTCTATCATTGTAATCAGCATAATCTGGTCCTTCCTCAAGTTCCTTCTGTCCTCTGGAAGTACTTGGGAGATTCCATTATACTCCCCTGGACAGTTGTCCACATAGCAGTATGTTTCCAGGCCCTGTCTTGTGGCTTCCTAGGCCTGTGATACCATCTACAGTGTGCCCAGCAAGCTTCCACTCCAGTTTCTCCTCTCCTGTACTTACTGCTGCAATAGCTTCCCATATGTGGGACCACATTCCCCAAAGAAAGATTTGTGGACTAAGTCTTGTTGCCATTAAAGCCAACCTGCAGGTAGACTCCGGCCACAGTCCAAGAACTGGTTCTCCTACTCACTCACTGGAGTCCTCATACCTGGAAAATGAACAAAACCATACCCATCTTGATCTTGCAGTATTTTTATGAGGATCTAGTAAGTTAACACATGAAAAAGTTTTAACGCAGGGTGTGTCACATGGCAATGACTCAAGAAGGAATATGAGTTATTCACATAGTCATCAGGGCAAGCAATAGAGAACAGTGTTTATTAGCACAGACTCTGGAGCCAGATACTCCGGGCTTGAATCTTGGTTCTATGGCCTATTAGCTCTGTGACTTTGGATAAGTCATTCAATCTTTCTGTGCCCCTTTCCTCATCTGAAAAATGGTGATAATGGTGATGATGCTGATGATGCATATAGCAATGATGATACAACTCACCTCATGTCATGGGGATTAAGAGAACAAATATATGTATGGCACTTAAAAGAGTGCTTGGCATACACGTCATCAGTGGTATATATGTGTTAGGTCTTATTGCTATTGCTGTTTTTCTCCACAGGTGGCAGAGGGCTTCAGCTACTGTTCTCACAAAGGATGTGAACACATGTCCTGCTCTGAATCAGGTTTTCTCCATTATGCATTGCTCCACCCTGGCCTCCTAACCATCTTTCACCATGTTACCACCACCACCAGAGAGTAGTTCAGGATGCATCAAACGACTCACATTTCTACTCCTAAGAAGTACAACATCCAAGGACTAGAACACACACTCTCTAAGTACATCTGTTTGCACTACAAACCCAGAGGGCCCTCTCTGGATACTGAAGGAGGGAATTGAGCATTTCTTCCTCCAACAGGACTACCAATGCTCAAAGATGAGGGTCTCTTTCATCCCATAATTTGCTTCTATTTTCACCCTAGCCAGGTGCCTAAAGCTACATCCCCACTTCACCTTCTAATTAAGCTGTTTCCTTTATACCTAAAGATGCAAGTAAGGTAAGAAAAGTGACTCGAGCTCCTCATAAAAATACTAATGTTAAGCTTCATATATTTTCCCATTTTGACAAGTGGTATCATCATTTTAAAGAAATACTTTGGCAAGTCACTGAAATCTACAGTAGCCAAGAGCCCCAGAATAGATTGTGATCCCATTGCTAGCATTCTTTTCACCTAATTCCTGTTTAAAGCTCTGATATTGCACAGACCGAGCTTCTTTAACGTGTAGTATAGATTAAAAGAAAACAAAATCATCAACAAAGCATTACACTTAAATATCTAAATGCTAAACGGCTGGAAATTCAACCTAATTAAAATGGCTGAATGCAGAGTCACATTAAACAGTGAGAGAATTATGGAAAAGTAAATATTTACACACACATTGTACACTTATTAGGGTTTACAAAAATGCTTCTCATCTGCACAGCTTTCCTTGTAATGATATTGTTATGAGGCAATAAATGTGGTTATAGTTAATAACAGATGTTAAATGGCATAATTCATCCACAAACCTCACTAATTACTGCAGAAGTACAAGACAAATGTACAGCATCATATGGGAGGTATTTCTTCTCTGTTAGTTTATAAACTGATAAAAGAAAGGTCACTTCTAGAAACGGAGATGCTTAGAGTAGAGCCTTAGCTATTTTAATGAAAAATTTAAACACTGCAAAATTACAACAGGCTTCCCCTTCTACAGAGTTCATGCTTCATTCAGAGACAACAAATTGGCCTAAATGAGTTTGAGTTAACTTGGCCACTCTAGTGGTAATCATTTTCTAAATTAGTTTAGGGAAAATGTTCCATATTTTAAGCTCTATTATGTGCTGTCTTTAGAATGATGCTTACCATCAATTATTTCATTTCCCTTCAACCTAAATTTCTCTCTTTACAAGGGCATTGAAACAAGTAAAGGGGGAAAAAGCAGAGTATAAGTCACCTACAGTAATTTTATTTTACAGAGGTCATATAAAGAGCTGTGAACTACAATGCTTAAAATACTTTTTCAAAATAAATTTGGGAAGGCCAATGGAAAAAAAAAATAAAATCCAGGCATCTTTAGTCTTCCTCACAAAAACTCAAAATTCAGATAATCATTGTGAAAGTCCAGGCCCTCTTACATAGTTGATTTTAATTTTAGTCTGGAATGTTATTCAGTTGTTTCCTCCACATCCATGCTGTCTTAATAGTGGAGCCCTTTGAAATGTTTGTGGTTGATTTGCACCATATTTCACAAAGCTTTACTTCTTGGATTTAATTTCTATTGTTCTTCAAAACCAAAGAGCTTGCTTTCCATCTTGATTCAAACAAAGCCAGGATGCTGAAGTTAAAACAGCACAAGTTTCCCAGACTTTTTGGTTATACAAACACACATCTGTGCACACATGGACACACAACACACAATGAGAGAGGGCACAGAGGAAGGGAGGGAGAAAGAGAAGACAGAGGCTAGGACAGAAACAAAGAGAGAGATAAAACAGTGCTTTTCATTTTCTATGAACTAGAAACCATTATACCAAACCTCAATTTTCTTCACAATGTTAAATTGTCCCTTTTTATTATGGTAAGTCTGATGGCCAAGCGATTTTTTTTCTTTAATGCCTTTGAGGAAGACAACTTTGAGTCTCCTGTTTTGATTCCCTGGAGAATAACTTCCCAAATACAATAGAAACTGGACAATAAAACTCAATGTATATCCATCACTATCATCATTTGAGTCAAAGGAGAATGTTTTTATTTCTTCCATATTATCTTTTGAAACAGTTTGGAGAGACAATTGCTTAGGAAAAGGCAAAGACAGTTTATGCTAGGGATAGACACAACGGCTCGAACAGTGCTTCTCAGACCTCAATGTACTTATGCATCACCTGGGAATCTTCTAAAGGACAGATTCTGACCCAAGGGCTCACATACCTAAGAAGCTCCCAGGTGATGCTGGGGCTGCTGCCCATGGACCGCACCACGAGCTGGAAAGGCCCAGACCAGTGCTGGCAGTCTCATCTAAATCTGGTACCTTACACCCTACTGCTCGACTCATCAGTCACAGAATTCTGAAAAAGGAAGCAAAGCGAAAGTTCATATTGAGCCTTAAATTAGAAAGCTGGAAGGGTACTTAACGGCTACCCTGATTTATTTCCCATCACATGGTATCCTATAGTATCACATAGAAACTATTCCAGATGGCTGGAAAAAGTATGTATGCAACAGTCTCCCTTGAAGACAGCCTGCAACATTGCTTGGTAAATTTATTCGGTTTTTAATAACCTCCATCACATTTAGCAAAAACTCCCTTTGCTATATCATCAGTGAATTCTTTATGTCCAGACGTCATGAAGGCAAAAAAATCCTTTTAGATAATAACCCTGTATGAATCCCAAAACTATTCACTAATATATAATTTTATAGTTTCCACTTTTTACACTAAGCTATCTCAGATGGTTTAGCCCTTTCTCAATGGGGTATTTCTCAACTCTTTAATCATTTGGGTAATCTTACCTAAGTGATGTCATTCCCCCTAGAGAGTAATTTATTTTAACCTCAGTTAAAAAACATCCATCCTCTTTTTTGTTTTCATTCTTTCAATCCCTAATGGATTGCTTCTTTTCAAGAACTTCTCTATCATCTTTATAAATCAATGCCATCTCCTTAATTCTTAAAATCTTTTAGTCATCTCCAAAATCTCAGTGTTTTTATTCATCTGCAAAGTAAGAGACCACAGTTAAGAGACAAAATTATCATCATGCTGCATCTTTGATATTTTTGGTTTATTGTTACCTCTGAAACAGTCTAATAGTTCCTAAATCAAAAGAGTTCCTAAAATATCCATATATAAGACATATGAACCAAGGTAAAATATAGGGACTTTTAAAAGACATTTTAACGTTTTTACATTTAGCTTTTTAAAAACAGCTTTATTAAGGTATAATTAGTATGCAAAATACTGCACATATGTAAATATACAATTTGACACTTTAAACCATTTTAACCACTTTTAAACGTGTAGTTCAATAGTGCTAATTGTGTTTTTAGCTTTTTAATATAAAACTTAGCATTCAGTAGATATTCAATAAGTAAATGCATATTAGACACAGATAGAAATTCCTCCTACTAGCTCTGTGACTTTAAACAAGTTAACATCTGGGATTAAAAGTTTTCTTATTTTTACTTATTTTTTAAAGACTTTATTTATTTATTTTAGAGAGAGGTGAAGATAGCATGAGCGTGGGTAAGGGCAGAGTGTGAGAGAAAGAATGTAAAGGGACTCCACGCTGAGCTCGGAGCTCTGGAGCCCTGGAGCTCTGGAGCCCTGGAGCCCTGGAGCCCTGGAGCCCTGGAGCTCTGCTGGAGCCTTACTCAGGGCTTGATCCCATGACCCTGAGATCATGACCTGAGCTGAAACCAAGAGTCTGATGCTTATACAACTGAGCCACCCAGGCACCCCATCAGTTTTCTTATTTTTAAAACTGAGATATAATACCTGCATTATAGTTGTTCATACAAATTAAATCAGATAATATATATATAATGTTCCTTGCACACAGAGGGCATTCAATAAATAATTACTTTACTCTTCTCTAAGTAATGAAACTTATCAATTAGACTATCACTAGCATTTTTCACATTGCAAGCATTCAATAGATGTGTTGGATAGATGAATCAAAATCTAGAAATAATCAAGTTGAGTGTTTGGACAAAGAAAAATCACTGGATCTGGTTAAGTCCCACTTTCATTATATTGATAAATTCCAACAATTCCTCAGAGTTAGCTTTTAAAGGTTTCATTCCCAGAATTAAACACTGAAACAAAAACCAGATACCAGATTTAGATGAGACTCTATCTAGGTCATGTGAATCATATTGGTATAAAAAGCCATATTAGAATATCTTAGGATTTTTTAGAGAAAAGATAATGTAAATGAATTGTATTGTATTACATAAGGATTATATTAATTTGGTGGAAGTCTTTAATTAGATAGGCAAGATTATGACCATTTTACCTAAAGGGGTTTTGTTCAAAATAATATTGTCACAGTTAACTGACAATTAAGGGGCAAGCCTCAAGAAGGTGGTAATGACCAAGCTCATACTTCTCAGTGCTCATATAGACTCCTAATCTCCGAAAGAACACTTGTATCTTAGCATAGCCACTGGTTAGTGGGGTAAATTTGGATGTTCTGTGCTACCTAAAGCTTTTAATTTCTAGCTACCTAAATTTTTCATTTGTAAGGTAAGAATGAAAATACAATGTTTTATTAGAGCCTTTATCAGTGTCCAATAAATTTTTTCAGACTACTTGTTTCTTCAACATACATGTAGCCTCCTTTTATTAATGATTTTAGTTATTTATTCATGAGATACAGAGAGAGAGAGAAGCAGAGACACAGGCACAGGGAGGTGCAGAGTCCATATAGGGAGCCTGATGTGGGACTCGATCCCAGGACTGGAATCATGCCCTGAGACAAAGGCAGATGCTCAACCACTGAGCCACCCAGGAGTCCCCATGTAGCCACCTTTGTAAAGAAGAAATTAGAACTCTTGAACTCTAAAGCTGCAAGATATTATATATCCAACTATGTTTCTATCTAAAATGTGAATGAATGGATTTGTATTTGTGGCTTCAGATTGAGTGATGGTTTATGACATTTATTTTCACATAATAATGCTATTATTTCTAGGGTTTAATAATAAGCCTAGATGATTACATGATTATCATGTTAGCAATTCTAGTTATAATTATATAAAAAATATTTCCCTAAAATGAGCATAATTTTGTTAATAATCAAGTAGCATTAGTATTGATGATAAATGTATTATTAAAAGTACTGAATTCATAATTTCAGGAAATGCATGTAGATTTTAAAGTAAATTTGGAATGGTTTTATCATGAATTTGGCATTAGCAAAACTGCTGGCAAGTTCTTTTAGTTAATATTTTAAGGTTGTATAGACACATGGTTTAAAGGCAAGTAGCTAGTTCTATGCTAGGACAAATAATAAGTCTTCTAGACCAACACCCCTTCCCCAAATTCCAGCTCTCAGAACACTTTTAATCTTTTAGCTTGTTCTTTTGGTGTTTATCTTCATATCTTTAAATAACTGGTATAACACGCTACTCCAGCTTTTTACATTTGTGGCTTGATTTATTGACATTACTTTTGAGGCAACTTTATTTCTCTCCATTTCCTTTACACATATATACATTTCCTCAGCCCTCTCATGGCAATAGAGAAAAGTCATAATTTTGGCTAGATCAATACCCAGTGCTTACATTGTTATGACTAAATACTATGCACAGTTGAGTCATGTAGTTTATTACTTTTATATTTTTCTAATTTTGTTATTTTTGTTGTTGACATTTATTTTTCCTAAGATATTAATGATTGTGTTTCATTGCTTAAGTTTCTTAACACTCATCACTAACATATCTAAACTATCCTGCAGTTGAAAAAATATTAATATACTCAGATTCATTAGGTATTTGGTCAATGTTACTGATTAAATAAATCTCTCAGAGCCTTTTGACCAGCTCCCTTTTGCTGTGGTTGCTCTCCAGACCTGCTGTACAGCTCGCATCCTGGGAGTTTATTTCTTCCTTTTTAGGATTATGTTTGTCTATCTCTTATGTTAGATTGCTCATCTTCTGGATTTAATGTGTTGTATTGCTTTTGATTTACTTGTTTTGTAGATCACATAATTCCATAACTTCAATAATTTTTGAAAGGTAAATTCTTGAGAAGTTATCTGTCACTAAATGAACTTACGCTATTTCTACATTTAATTGAAAGTTTGGTCGATATAGAACCATAAACCAGAAATCATTCTTCCTCAGATTTTGCAAGTATTGCTCTATTATCTTCTACTATCTGGTGTTGGGTGCAGAGGTCTGAAGCCAGTCTGATTCTTGTTTCTTGTATGACATCATCATTGTTGTTGTTGTTACTCTCTGGAATTCATTTGACTCCTCTCTCTATCCATCATATTCTGAAACTTTACAGTGACATGCCTTGGTATGGTGCTATTATCTATTTTCAAGGCACTGTGCAAGCCCATTCTTTCTGGAAACTGATGACTTTCAGTTACAGGAAATGATCTTGAATCATTTATTTAATGATTTTTTACATTTCATTGTCCCTATTCATTCTCTTTTGAAATTTTTGTTATTCAGCTATTAGAACTTGTAGATTGGTCCTTTTTTTGTTTTGTCCTTGTAGGTTCACGATTTTAAAGATATATAGATATATATCTTTACTGTTGATTTAGTAGAGGGTTAGAAAGGAGTGAAAGTAAATGCATGTGTTCATTCTACCACTTTTAACTGGAAGTTTCTATAACTAGTTGGTAACTATGTATTGAAATGGGATATTTTAAAAACCTCCTCTGTTAAAGTTTTATAGTCAAGAAGGATCTATCACCTTTTTTTTTGTTTTTCTTATATTTTAATAAAATATCTTCTAGTGTCGTTCTATGTGGAAAAAACTATCAGTGATAATGGCTGCCACACTAAAGTAAAGTATTTTCCAAGCCTATTGAATTGCTCCACAATAAATAGTTAACAAATATCTATTGAGATTTTTTAGCTTTTTTTAAACCTAGACTTTCTATTATAAAACCAACCACAGGGAAACTCATTTGACCCTTCCAGGTCACAGTGATGAGACTTGGTTGTGTTTTGTTTTCTGTTTATCAACTAAGAAGGGTCCTGGTATGGAACATCCTTTACTTTATAAATAAAGTCAGAACTGCCCTAGAGAATCAGCAATATTCCAACTTCTTAAGAAGACTGTGAGACAGATCCTTATTTAAGAAGAAAAATACTTTGACAAGTGCTACAACTTTGCCTACTTGGTCTCCCTGGATGACCCCCTTGGGCCCCTACATTTCTGAGGGGTAAATATGAGGAGATCCTATTTTCTCTTGAAGTGTCACCATTTATGACTTTCCAGTGGCATTAGGTCCTGTAATAACTTGTTGAAAGGTCCACAGGTAAACATAAAACAACACAAAACCAAAAAAAAAAAACCCACCATCGATGGACTTTCTGCTGGATGGCAATTCATGAAGCAACTTGAGCCAGATGATTTTCAGGTTTGCGCTGCAATCTTTTTTTTTTTTTTAAGTTTTATTTAGTACTGCTTGTTTTCCTTTCAATCCATACTCTACATATCTATCTTGTTTACCAACATCTCAAGTGTGGTTTCACAGATCCGTCAAAATTTACAGTAAATTAGAAAGGTAATGTTTCCAAGAAGATTTAAAATTACTGGTAGTAAAATAGTGACCACAACCCAGATTGGACCCTCTGGAGAAGGCTGAGGTTTGCTTTTCCTGAAATGGTCAATTTTAGATTGCTATTGAGGCAGCTTCCTGAGTGATGAGTGAGTTAAGGAGAAGGACTTTAGCTAGATCATATGTTTCAAGTTCTGTAATTTCATCCTCCTGGTATAGATCCATCATGGTTTCTGAAAAGGTATTTTTATGTCTTTTTTCCCCAAGCAACATAAAATACAAAACAACACAAAACACCATAGTGGTGGTTTTGTTTTTGTTGTTGCTTACAATTAAACATTTGTTAAAATAAACCTGCAGTCTTCCGAAGGTAATTCGAGAAAATGTTTTACATGACAACTTCAGAGATTTAATTATATTACTGTTACAGATGTAAAGACCTCTTCCAAATCCTCTCAAGGAAAAAAAAATCTAAATGATTCCTCCATTTTCAATATATAACCCAAATACAGTGACATACTGCTTTCAATTAAAAAGACAGCAAGCTGTAAGTGGATGTCAATTATTTGTTTATTTACAATGAGGCTGAAAAAAGAAAGAAAACAAGGTTGGGGTAAGGGCTATAGCCCAAATTCACCAATTTCCCAGGTGAGTGCTCTATTTGAATTAAAATATTGGTTTTGCCAGCTCAAGTCAATAGAGACTCCTTTCCCCACAATTCCATACAGTATATAAAGAACAAACCTCAAAGCAATTCAGTGGGTACATATTTGGTAGTTGAAGCACTCTATCTTGCAAGGCACATTAAAAGAAAAATAAAATTCTCACTACATTCAGACACATCTCCTTCCCAGCTGAATATAATATGACCACAACAAGGAGTATAGAAACTAGTTACAGGTGAACCTCAAATGGCTTGACTATTAGGTCAGCATGGACTTAACTTATCTGCCTCCATGATTTGTAAAATTGACTTCTCAATAAACTACAAGGCTAAGTACCAATTGAATGTGAAATGTCTCTTGAAATGTAGCTGTACTTCACCCACCTAATTTTGAAGTTAACTCAATAAAAGAGGTATCTAATCTTTAGTATTCTTTATAGTCAAACTTACTTATGCAATTTTAAACTTTAACATGGGGGGAAAATCCACAACTTGAGTTTTTCCATACTCTCTTCCATAAATACTTTTGCTCTATAACAATTTTTGTGTGCAAAATTACATGTGAGGCCATTTATTTTCTAAACATTTGATCCAAGATTTGCATGAGGATTCAAAATATTAATCAAAATTTCCCCCTACTCATTCTAAAAAAGAAATCCAGACTTAAATTGTAAGTAGAATTTTAGCTTAATTAGATGCACATGTCCCATTTTGTTGCCTAAAGCCTAATATTTCCAGCTTTGGATTTACAGAATTATTATATTTACAAACACAGCATACAAACTTAGACTTGCTTTAATGGAATGGCATAAAAGAGTTTGGCTGACTGAGTAGACACAAAGATTTTCTCCAAATGTCTCCAGACCACTGGTATTCTCACATATGCCTACTGGACAGGAGGCAGGAATAAAATGCTGAAAGCATGGACCATGGATGGACATGGCTTCCAATATATCACAGAACAAGCACACAGAAGGAAGAGGGCTGATCCAAACAAGAAGCTGCTCTCAGCATCTTCTTTCTGGGGTCTGTCTCTGGAAAAGCATGTGAGTAACACACAAGGTTTTGGGGGGTTTTTTTTGCCTCCTGCCAGTAGACACAGTCAGTTGAGACCAGAATCAGAAGAAAAACTCATTCAAAGCCTCCAACCCACAAGAATGAGAAATAATCATGCACAAATTCTGCCCTCAAATCTTCCAGCAATGCTTTATGAGACCAGTGATGTACAGCATTAACCTTCAAGGAACTCAAGGCAGAGCATATAAGAATGTTGAAAAGGTCAGACCTTCACACCATAATTACTACCAAAAATTCATAGGATACTTTCTGTGTTAAAATTCTCCAATTATTCACACTTATAAAAACATCTAACATCATTAAAGAGGAAAATGACTTTCTCTTCCAGTTTTTAGATAATTGGGCAATGTTAGTTGTGCTTGTTAGCAAACAAGCAGGGTATACTCACTGTGTTCTTCTATTTTTTTTTTTTTTACATAAATTTGAAGTACAATAGTGGCAAGGGTGGTTTTATTTGGTCTGAGCATTATAAAAGCCTTTACATTCATTTAGGGCATAACAAGAGAAATCAAGACAAAAGCTTTGGAGACCACCTTGATTTTCTATTCAGGTATATGTTCATTCCACAGTGCTTGGAGCCATGTGGCTTGAAGTGGTTTCATTTTAATGAATTTGTCCCATTCTCGTTCAGAAGACCTCTCATTTTCCAAGACTCCCTGACACTGGTTTAAATTCTCTCTCTCTTCTTTGCCCAGTATTCAGCAAACTGGACTTAATTCTGCAGAGTGTTGTAAAATTGTGTCCACGTTTTCATACTAGATTGCATTTTCCGCACACCCAGGACACAAGCAGCGGGGATGCAATTTATATCACTAATATCCAAGGAATGGCAGGAAGTAAATCTATTTGACTTCTTGGGTCCTTGTGGACCATCATTATTTTAAAGCAGAAGCTTAGACCAGGATTGCATAGATACTATGACCTGCAAGGCAGTCTGGGCTTTTCCTGTGTGGGAAGGGCAAGGAAGGGAAACAAACATGTATTTCTATAACATTTAAAGATCATCTAGACTTTACATGAAAATTAAGTCTGTTATTCCAGTGTGTGTGTGTGTGTGTGTGTGTGTGTGTATGTGTATACAGTATTTGCTGATGAGAGAGCAGAAGGCAAGCTGAGGACAAAGTACAAGCTGATAGCTCACAAACCACTCCCTTACTCCCAGGTGGGATATGTGTGACATTCAAAAAACAATGGAAAAAACAAATGGTTAATTTATAGAGATTCCAGTCCAGCAAGACCTGAGTCTCCCTCAGTTTGTAAATGTCTTAGTGATTTACAGGAAAAGAGCTTCTTATCAACAACCTAACTCCCAGAAGGAAGCTCCCAACTATCTTAATCTTAATGCTTTTCTAGAGGGAAAAACAACCTTAACTTGACAATGGGAAGACCTCCAGTATCTTGTAGGTCCTCTTTACCATACAAAAATTCTTTTGAAAACCTCCCCTTTCCTTATCCCCAACTCACAAGTATATAATCAGTCATCCCTCACAACCCTGGTGCAGCAGCTCTTTCTGCCCATGGGTCCTGTCCCTGTGCTTTAATAAAAGCACCATTTTCCACCAAAGACGTCTCAAGAATTATTTCTTGGCCATCTACTCTAGACCTTACTCCCCCAACAGTGCCATACCTCACCTATATTCCCAAACTATATCATTTGCTTTCAAAGACATTATACACTATTGAAGAAAATAGATACCATAATGCTCTATCATGCAAGACAAAACAAAACCACAGTGATACATTTATATCAAAAGGTATCAGGGAAGCCTGGAGCTCTGGCAAAAAAAAAAAAAAAAAAAAAAAATCCCCATTTAGGGCTTTTAGGGAGGCTTCCCAGAGGAGCTGAATAAGATTTTGGAAGGTAGAAGCTGGGGTGGAAGGAGTTAATTAGCTGAAACTCCACAACTAAATAGAAAGCCACTCTTGCCCACAGGAGAGTTCTTCTGTTCCTTATTCAAATTCCCTCTCAATGGTCACCAACTTGACTAAACTCATAAAATGCCTCCATTGTCAGTTTCTGAAAAACATTACTGCTCCTATCTACAAAGGTAAGAAAGCAGAATTACATTCCTTGCTATTTATAAAATATAAGAGCAATTCTTATCAGATTGGAGCTACAAGAAGAAAAATTTAATATTTGTAATGTTTATATAGAGATTTATCTCTGAGACGCTCCTCTCATATACATTATTTCCTGGTATAATCTAATATTTGCTAGGAATCTTCCTCATGTTCAATACTTTTTAGAACTGTAATAAATAATCCAATTCAATTTAAAAAATAATAATGTTTTCCTCCAAATTCTAATAATCCTGTGATACAATCTGTCCCCAGTTGTGGTTACATGTAGTAATTTCCCCTCCTTTTCAATTTCTTTGTCAAGTTTCTTTCTTTGTCCCATTAATTTTTTATATGTGATCTTTTGGTTCAAAGAGGTCATGAGAGGTGGGTCGGGTTCTTTAGAATTCATAGTTTCATGATATCTTTTCAATTTATTTATTTAGTGTTCCAGATATTACTCTCTTGAAATATTACATAGAACAACTAATGGACATCATTGCTGACTGGGTCAGATGTTTCATTTGTACATTTAACTGAACTCTAATAAATCTTATGTGAGGTTATTGTTTTATTTATTTATTTATTTTTTAACTTTCCTTGATGCTAGAGGAATAGGTATGGGGAAGCAATGCTGTCCTTATATATTAAAGCTCTCTGCAAAAGCAAACCTCTTTTCTGAAGTAAATTTTCTTTCTCAGCAGAGGGAGGCTTCCTTTGAAATAAATATTTAATTGCTGTGAGCATTTGCACTCATAATTTTTGGTGTAGATTTTAGCTATATTCATATTTGGATTTTAGTGTCAGTCTTTTACAAGTCTAAGGAGAAAATATTGGTATGTCCTGTTTAAAATGAGCTGTATATTTTTTCTTGTTAATGAATATATAAGTACACTATTCCTCAATTTCTCTTCCCAGGAGTGCCCTAGTTATCTTACAGGAAGTTGACTCTCTGCTACTTCACATATGGTCTTGGGGGTTAGGTATTGGTAAAACCAACTTTCCACTATGACCTCTCACTCCTGATGATCAAAGTCTGGATCCTGGCTGAGTAGCTATTCATGTTTCCTGCATATTTTTACATTTTGGTTCTCTGGTATTTTAGTGATTCTATGAATCTTAATATATTTCCTCTATTCCCCTTTTAATTTTGATATTTTACTTAAGATAGACTAAGATAGTTTGAGTGGCATACAACCAAGAATCCAGACAGATATAGGAAGTATCATTATGAAAACAAATCCACAGAAAAGACTAATGTTATCAAGGTTTTGTTGAAAGGCTGAGAAGTTTCAAAATCACACCTGTTAGAAGAACATTAGAAAACACAATCCATTTTTAATCATTTGACATAAAATAAAAAGACTCAAAGTGACTATACAATATATAATAGTTTTTTTAATCTGTGTTATTTTCCTAGCATTTTTAATTATGCTGTTGTATGTAACAGAATTCCCCCCCCCTTTTTTTAAAGAAAATACACACACACACAAAAAAAAGAAAATACACACTGAAGTATTAGGAGTAAAAGGGTATCATGTCTATAATTTCAAAAAAATTTAAAAAGTATAGCTAGGTGGATAGATAGATATAAAACAAATGTAGTAAAATGTTAACATTTGGAAGTTTGAGGTAATGAGTATTGGCAGCTAAGATTTCTTTGTATTATAATTACAGATTTTCTGAAAGTTTGACATATTATCAAAATTTTAAAAATTAAGACCTTTGAATTTGTGATGCTTTATAGGTTCATCTAATCCACTCTCCCTTTCTTTCACAATTGGGGAACTGTCCCTGAGAAGTTAAGCAAGTTGCTTATAGTCACACTGTTTGACAGTGGTGAAGGTTTTTATCCAGGGATAAAACAATGCAGAGTAGAATAGAGGTCTCACTGAATTTCCAGTTAAGGAGGTCAAAGAAGAGTCAAGTATAGTCCATAAGGAAAAGGTAAGAAAAATTAAATTGAGAAAGAATCCATTATGGAGAGAGAGAGAGGATTGAGAGTCCCACAAGAAGATTTGGGAATGGAAAGAGGGTGTAGGTGACAGAGTGTCAGAGACAGAAGTGCAGCTCAGAAGGATCCCAATATATGCATTTTTAATGAATTTACTTGTCCTTGAAAACTGACACATTGGTTGCCCTTTATCCTGGACAGAAGCTGCAAGGGTCAAATGTCACAACATTCATAGACACAAAAGATTGTAATATAGATCTTGTAGCCTTGGACAAGTTTCTTCACTTATGTGGCCTCAGTTTTCTCAGCAGAAAAATTGGGATAACAGGACCTCATGGGCTTTAGTGAAGATTAAATAAGCAATTACATACAGGTAAAGTGCTTATAATAATGCCTGGCACATAGTAAGTGCTCAATAAATACTAAGGGCACAGTACGTATTAGCTATTAGTTCTGATGTAGGGGTAGGTATATATCCTTGTCTTGTTTCTTCTAAGTATGTAGTTTTATTTAAAGTGTACATTTGCATATACTTATGTATGTATAAAAGAGTGAACACTGGAAATTTTGAGTAATTCAGAGTACTAGAAAAGGTATGAGCTATCACCTGAATTGTAAAAAAAATTTTTTTTTGAATTGTAAAAATTAATCAGTTCCAGTGAACACACATAATGGCTGTGTGTTGCAAAGAAATGGACTAACCAAAAAGATTCAGGAATAAAATTGAATATGTATACCTTAATCTCTTATCTCCTGAGATATGCTTGTTCTGAATGACCCTATTAATTATAACATGATGATAATGAAAGTATACTGACTGAAATAAAGAACTAATGCAGAAGAATCTATGTTCCAACTAGGTTCCAGGTCCTGGGTATTCAGTGGCAAAAAAGAGAAGTTTCTGCCTTCATAACATTTATATTCTAGATAGAGAGGCAAATAATAAACTAATTACAAATGGAATACAGTAATAATAGTGTCACATAGTAATACATTCTATTTGGAAAGATAACAGGGTGAAGAAATAAAAGTTGGCCCGAAAGTGGTTTGTAGATAAAGGGAACAGAGAAGAGCCTCGAAGATGTGACATTTGAGCAAACATGAAAGGGGTAAAGGGTCAGCCATGTGAAGTTTTTTGGAAGAGTGTTCCAGGGAGGGGAAAACAGCATGTGAGAATGACCTTAGTGTGTTTGTGGAAGGCAAGAAAACCATATGTGTCTATACTGCAGTAAGGAAGGAGATAGGCTTGGAGAAGAGATTGGAAAAAATAGCTAGGGGCCAAGTTGCATAAATTCTTATAGGTCTGACTATGGAGTTTGGCTTGTATTCTTACCGGGCACAGAAAAAAACAGGAGTTGATTTGTGTTTTTCAAAGATTGCCCTGGCTGATTTGTGAAGACTTGACTATCAGGAGACAAGATGGCAAGCAGGCCAGGTTGAAAGCTATGTAAATGTGGCTAGGGCAAGGTGACTGAAGCAGTGGTGAAAAGGGATCAGAATGTGGAAATATTCTGAAGGATTACTGGATTAGATGTGGAGTGTAAACAAAAGAATGGAATAAAAAATAATCTTAGCTTTTTGGCCTGAGCAAAGAGTCGAACAGTGATGCCCTTTTCTGAGAAATCAAAACTATTTTCTAGTCATGTTAAATTGATATGCTTCCTAAACATTTGGTGAGGATTGTGAACAATTAGTATAGAAAAGTCTGAAATTCACAGAAGCAGTCATACCTGCTCTTGAAGAGGGAGAGGGGAAAGGCATCTCTAATTGTGTCTAATGTTGCTAAAAGATTGAAAAGATG
The DNA here is from genome assembly GCF_003254725.2 of Canis lupus dingo. Taxonomy (NCBI): domain Eukaryota; kingdom Metazoa; phylum Chordata; class Mammalia; order Carnivora; family Canidae; genus Canis; species Canis lupus. The sequence continues at coordinate 77,077,379 of NC_064243.1, forward strand.
GGAACTAAGAATTGATTACTGATATCAGAAAAATGAAAATTCTGTTTGGAATAATAGAAATACTGATTGATGGAATAATCGAAAATAACCCAAAAGTCTAATTGGAGTAACTTAAGAGAAAGGAGGAAATAAAAAAGTGGAGATAACTCTCTTTCCATAACTTTTGCTAAAAGAGGAACAGAATCATGGGATAATTTTGGGCAGGAAGTTGAGGTCTGATTTTTAGTTCAAGATGTGAGATATTTTTGCATGTTTATAAGTTGATAGAAATGCTCAGGAGAGAGAGAAAAAATGATGCAGGCAAAATATAAGATACTTACAGAAGCAAAGTCCTTGAGTAAGAGAGAAGAACTTTTAGAAGCAGGACAACCCATCCATTTGAACAGGAGGAGAGACAAACTGTTCATAACAGAGGGATATTATACAGCAGTGAACATGTATGAGCTCAGTGTCATGGATGGATCTCACAAACAAAACGTTGAGCAAATGAAGCAAGTAACAAAAATACATGCAGTATAATCATGCAAATACAAGGAAACAAATAATATATTGTGTAGATATAATCTCAAGTAAGAAAATTTTTTTTGAAAACAAGGAAATCATAAACACAAAATATAGAATAATGGTGATAAGTTAGGGCAGAGTGAGCAGAGGTAGCCTCAATTTTACTAGTAAAGTTGGAGGTAGGATCACAGGTCTTCATATTTTATGTTTCTTAACTTAAATATTTTGTGTTAAATAATATATAGCAGTTTTAAAGTATTCTGCTAGGATTTCAAAGTGGGTACCCTTGGGAAAATTCTATATGACTCTATAGCACAAGAAGGTATCTCCATTGACTTCTGGGAGTCATTAAATTTAGAACATCAATGAGAACTCTGTGTTTGGAGTAATCGAGTTTACAGACCCTCCAACCATACTGGAAATATTTTAAATATATTTAGCTTTGCTGATAAATGATCAATCCTACAACAAACCTTATCCCAAATCATATTTGTTTGGAAAGATTATTTTCCAGTCTTCTCATTCATAGCCAGCTATCTTCCCTAGTTAAAAATCTGAGACAACATAGTAGTAACTACTAACTTCATTTTATTACCACTTTAAAGGTTTTGCTCCTATCTTAACTAATATGTCTTGGCCAAGACTCAACAAAATATGAAATCTGCTTGTATAAAATTAGGCAACAAATACTCCTTTCCACTCCTTTCCTGCCCCAACTTCAAGATCTACACTCTCAAGCCCTATTCATTAGATTTTTTCATTGTTGTCAACATATCATGCTAAAACGTAGTCACATTTCCAAAATAAGTATTATAGCAAAACTATTTTTTTCAGGATACCCTACTTTAACCAGCTCTTTCAATAAGACAAAGTAAGAACCCAAACTGCCTCAGACAAGGGTACTCACTTACCTCATAAAATTGTAGCATAATATTCCTCAAGTGGAGGCCTAAGGATCCAGACCGGCTGAAGAAGGGTTTAGGTCAGAAGTCTCCCAGCTGAGAGATGTCAATTTAAACACTATGGAGGAAGATGCCCGAGAGAAATCATCACAGAGGGTCTGAGTGTTGACTGGCCTATGCAGTTGTTCATCATCACCAGCCAACAAATGAGCTTAGCTCCAGAGAGGTTTATGTCAGAAACCCAGGACTCCTTGGGAGATTCTAAGGAAAGCAGGTTAGGGAAGTCTTAACATTTTTTTCCTCTCAATTTATTTAAACTAAAAAATAAAACACAGAAACAGTTCACCCATATCCACCTATGGTAAACACCAATCCATTCTTTATATCTAAGAGCTTGGTTTGTCTGTTTTAGCTAGTTATTTTAAATTCCACATATGAGAGGTATTTGTCTTTCTCTGACTTATTTAACTTAGAATAATAGCCTTGAAGTCCATATTGTCAGAAACAGCAATATTTTATTCTTTTTTGTGGCTGAGTAATATCTCTCTCTCTCTCTCTTTCTCTCTCTCTCTCTCTCTCTATATATATATATATATCTTAGTAGTATCTTACTATATATAGTATTTTACTAGTAGTATATATATAGTACTTTTAATACTAATAAATACAGTTATATATTTTTTGATGGATTATTTAGGGTTTTCTATAAATAATATGATGCCCTCTGTAAACAGGGATACTTTAAATTTTTTCTTTCCAATCTGTAGGCCTTTTATTTCTTTTTTCCTGACTCATTGCTCTGGCCAGGGCTTCTAATACTACGTTGAATAAAAGTGGCAGGAGTGGGCATCCTTGATGTGTTCCTGATCTTAGAGGAAAAGCTTTCAGCTTTTCACCATTGAGTATGATGTTAGCTGTGGGCTTGTCATACATGGCCTTTATTATTCTTAAGTACATTCCCTGTATATTCACTTTTTGAGGGTTTTAAACCATAAATGGATGTTGAATTTTGCCAAATGCTTCTTCTACATCGACAATCATATGATTTTTATCCCTTGTTTTATTAATGCAGTGTATCACAATGATTAATTTGCAGATGTTGAACCATCCTCATCCCTGGAGTGAATTCTGGTGTATTCATTATGCTGTATGATTCTTTGAATGTATTGTGGAATTTAGTTTGCTAATATTTTGTTGAGGATTTTTACATCTTTGCTCATGAGGAATATAGGCCTATAATGTTCTAGGTTCACCAGATTTTAAAAAAGTATTAAAACAGTAATGTTTCTCTCTACCTCAATTCTCTCCTTCCACACAATACAGTAATCATTACCTTACATACACTCACATCTTTTCCCTTTCTTCGTCCTTCATCCTGGACTAGAAAAAGACCAAGCCTGGTTAAACCCCACTCTTGGTCTACTTCATGGCTGTAGCTGGACATGACTGGTGAAATCTATGCAAATAAGAACTACCAATCATTTCACTCTCCTCATGTTCAAGATAAGGTATTTCACACTCTACTTTCTCTGCTAAAATATCTTATTTTACTAAGAGAAACAACTGGAAGAATCTATTTTCCATCAATAAATTTACACACCTATCTATTCCTTTTTCTTTTTTTCCTGACTTCTGCCAGTTTGTGTTTTATCTTCTGTTGCACCTACTTCTTGCTTGAATCTGTACATTTCATTTTCAAAGAGGTAAATTAAAAGAACATAATTCAATCACAATTTTTATAGCCTTCTAGGTAATATTTTTCCTTGTCATTATTCTAAACAGATGAAGGTACTGCTTTTTTTTCCATTTTATTTAGATATTTATTTTTGCCTTACGATATCTTTTTCTTGACACTTTTCTTACTTGTCATAGAATGAGTAACATTTCCCCATTAGGAGGGGCAAGAGACTTAGGCTGCCTTACACACTTCACTACCCTTTACTGCACAGACATTGCTTCCCCCCAAATATGGCTACTTCACATGACAATTTGTATTGCCTTATTTGCTATATGTTTTTGATACAAATCACCGAGTAAGTCTTCTTCCTCTGAGCCCTTAGGGCATTTACCTATCCTCATTTTTGGGAGAAAAAAGGCAGTGGAAAGATTTTGCTCTTCAAAGAGACTCCTTACTTTCTGCCAGTATACTTTTTGTTGGTTCTTTGAGAGATCTGCTGCCACTGGACTTCACCACTGAATATGTTCTCTTTACCTCCCCTATGTAGTTTCTGCACAACCTCAATAGCTTTTACATGGTTTTATTGTATGAATTCGTATGCTTCTTACTTTGAAAAAAGATGTTTTGAAAGAATTTTTTGTGTGAAAGAATAGAGGTCCTATTTGTTCCTTTTGTATGATTTTGGGAGGGGAAACACAAAGATGTTGACAGCTATAGTCATCTAAAATTGTGTTGTTACTCTTTTTTTATGTCTTAATTGGATGCTAATCTTATCAATTTGTAGCCATCCTTCTCTACTAATGTAAGCATTTCACACTGTTTCTGAGTATCTTAAACTTCATCCTGAAAGCTTTAATATATTTTATTTTTTTAAAGATTTTATATTTTTATTCATGAGAGACACACAGAGAGAGAGAGCCAGAGATATAGGCAGAAGGGGAAGCAGGTGTCCTGTGGGGAACCCAATGTGGGACTCCATCCTAGGACCCCAGGATCAGGAACTGAGTCAAAGGCAGATGCACAACCACTGAGCCACCCAGGTGCCCCTGAAAGTTTTAAATAATGATTTATTATCATTCAGTTAGAAGTATTTTAAGTGACCACCAGGTGGCTCAGTGGGCACTTGATTTTGGCCTAGATCATGATCTCAGGGGTCATGGAATCAAGCCCTCTGTCAGGCTCTGCGCTCATCAGGAAGTCAGCTTGAGATTTTCTCTCTCTCCTTCTGCTCCTACCCTGCTAATGCTCTCTCTTTCCCTCCAAAATAAATAAATAAATCTTTTTTGGAAAAAAAAAGTATTTTAAATGTTTCAATATCTTTGCTTTTTGTCTCACTTCTTATTTATAGGGGTTTTGCGATTTAAATATTTTTTTATTTTAACTTTTTCTTATAAACTTGCAACTTAATTACAATGTGACCATATAACATAATCTGTATAATTCCTATTCTTTGGAAATATTAAGACTTATACCATGGCTGGTACAGAGTCAAATTTGGTAAAAGTTTGTGTGTGTTTGAGGAAAAAGAAAACTCATAATCCTGCTAAGCATAGTATTCTGTATATGACTATTAAATGAAGCTTGGTACTTGTGCCCAACTCTTCCACAATTTTATTTGCTTTTGTCTGCTTGACCTATGAATAACTGAGAAGCAGTTGTTAAACTTTTCCAAAAATGCTGAATTTTTCTTCCTGTGTTCCTATAAATATTTTTATTTCTACATTTTAAAGCTATGTTATTAGTTGCTAATATGTTTAGGATTATATTATTCTTCTGGACAGAATTCTATGAATTCTAAAGTAAATAAATATCTTGATACATCTCTTGAAAATCTAAGTACCTTTGAACCTTTAGTACCCTCCCAAATTCACGGTTTTTGTCTATTATTTTAGCTCTATTTCTAATCAGAAATATTGAAAATATTTATTTATACTTACACATGTCTTTATCAGTTTCTTTGTGATGCCTTTATTTATTGCATCTAAAACTTTTTTCAGATGTCATTATTATTCTTCCCGAGGTACATTTTTTTTTAAAGTTTCTTTAGATACAATTTGTTACAGGTGGTAAACTATGTTAGTTACCCTGAAAAAAAATCTATTCTTTTCTCAATATTAAAAAAGTTTCATTGTGTACATAATTTTAATTTCACAGATATTTCCTCTCATCCTTTTAACATATTATTCCACTGTTTTCAAGATTTTGTCATTGGTGTTGAGTCTACTGTTCCTGTTATTTTTGCTAGGCAATTGGGGTTTTTTCCCTCTAGCCATTTAAGACTTTTTCATCTTTCCAAAATTTCTGTGAATTTCTTTTATATATTAGATTTGATATTTATTGTACTTCTTTTAACTAGATTTTTTTGCAAAGAAGTGGATTTAAAAATGAAGTCAATGAAGCTCAAGTTTTAGGGTCCTTCATTTGCATGGATGATTTCCAAATCTCTGTAAGGGGCATCATCAGCATGATGTTCAAATGTTCCTATGTTGTGAATTTTCAAAATAAGATATTTAATCACAATTGGCTGAAGTTATTGTCTATCTCCATTTCAATTTTCCTTCCTTTACATTTCCTTAGCATTGGGTAGCACTGGAGAAGCTGCAGATATTTTGGGATCTGGCTTACGGCAAGTTGTCACTTAATTTGGGTTTAATGAGATATATTTATATAGTTTGCAAATCATTTCTATGTGCAGGTAAGTTATTACTAGCCATTTATCCAACCTAGTGTAGTCATAGCTTCCAGAAACTATGTGCCTGTCATGGCTACCTCATTTGGCATCATGACATGAAAGTGCAATATTCAACTAAAACTCATAAGATGCCATTACAATAAAAACATTAATGACAAACTGGTAATGAGGGTCATCAGTTCAAAGAAAACTTTAAAATACTCTGAAATCTTATAACTCATAATTAGGCTTCAAGTTTCATAAATATGAATCATCCTTTGGCTCTTTATGTATTACCTCTCATCCAATTGTCTGTATTTTCTTACTCTGGGACTCCAAGTACATATTTATTAGGACTTCACATATAATCTTTCATATCTCTTAAACTTTCTTTCATATTGTCATTTCCTTGTCTTTCTGAATTGTGGTATATTTTTTTCCAGATCAATTTTCCAATCCACAAATTTTCCCTTTATTCATGTATAATCTGCTGCTTAACCTTATGATTGGGTTTTTAAATTTCAAATGTTAAAAAGTTTCTAATTATAAAAGTTCTATTTCTTTTCATTTTCTTGATCATCCTTATGGAGTTGTGTTATTCATTCATTTTTGTGATTCCATTTTTATTTGTGTAGATATGCATAGTTACATTTTATTCTGTATTTGACCATTTCAATGTTTGAGAAAATGAGCAGCCTATATCTGGCATGTTGTTTCTGCTAACTGCTTTTATCTTGTGTGCTTGATAACCTTTGATTGTGAATCTACATTTGGTTGATTTTAGAGAATGAACTCCTGAAGGCTTAACTTGGAGATGTTTTCTTCCAAGAAGGATTCTCTTTTTCTTTCTTCAGGATCCAAGGTTATGGGCAATCTGAGATTTCTTTAGCCCCCTCCATTGATCCTAGTTTAACACCAGAGTAGCAGATCAGCATTTGTGTTATCTATGCTCCCGTTGGCCTTTCAGCAGATTATTTTTCCTCTTTCCGTATTTTGAAGGTTATTGATCCTTAGTGTTTTTTGTTTAGTTCCTCCAAAACCCTAAGAATATATTATGACGCCGATTTTGATGCAGGGCCTAATTGTAGAAGGATCCTTCAAAGTATGTAGTACTGGACATCCTGCTAGAGCCTTCTAGAAAAAAATGCTTTTTATATTTTAAGTGATTTCTCAAAATAAGGGAAGTACCTTTCTTGTGATCTAGGGGACCTTTATCAATAAGTTATTTAAGTATATTAATCACAGGATGATGAAACTGAAAAGGAATTCAGAAGTAATTTCTCCAATCCTCCTAATGCTTTACTCTCTTAACATTCTGATATAACTTGTTTGACCACAAATTTATCAAAGTACCACTAAGATGAACTAGGATTCCCAAAAGGTATTCATTCTTCAAGAATGAATTCCGTGTTTAATGCTAAACTTTAAAAAATGTCTCAAATGCTTGGTAATTTGGATATTTTTCCTAGAAAAATATTTCATGTAAACATTACTTATCTTGGTGTCATTTGCCTAGAATTAGTTTTTAATGGATTTATATAGACTTAAAAATTAATTATGAATCTGGAACTCTTTATCCACAGATCCTTTTAAGGAAGGATGTTATTTTGATGCAATTGAAATAAAATGCATGTTTTATAAAAGGATGTATCTTTTAAATGAATCTAACCTGTAGAAAAAATAATTAATATACATCAAATTCAAAGGCAGTCCTTCATGTTTCATAGAAAGTAGTATGGACAGATGGATCATAAGAGACACTCATTTTGCCTTCCTCAAAAACATTTGTAGCAACCTTAATGTAATCAGATGTCGCTTTTCACCAAAAATTTCCAAAAGACAGTCTACAAATCAAGCTCTAAAAAAAAAATTTAAAATAAATGTTTCTTCACTGAAATGAGAATAACTTTGTCATTTCAAATATCTTGTCAGAACTTTACATTGAGAATGGAAGAGTTTGGTTACTTGGGATGAGAAGTTAGCTATTAAGAGACAACCTTTTTTCCCCCTTTTAACAACACAGCTCTGGGTATCAATGCTATAGGAAATATTTCTCCACAGAGGGAAATTACAACACTGAGACTTTTCCTTCCTCAAAATGTCAATTCATTTTAAGGAGTGTACTAAATTATAATAGGTATTTCTTCTCAAACTTGAAGGTCAATGGAAATAAACATGATCAAAAAGTAAACCTAGGAAATATTTAAGTAGAAAACCTAATTTAAAAAGGAAATATATGAAAAAAAGGCAATATATGGTAAAGGTGATTTTTAATAGCAATATGCAATCCTAAATAGGATGACCTAGGCTATGCTCAATGCTAAGAGGAGTACATGTTGGCATATCCTGGGAAACAATTGTGGTATATGTTTCCAAAGCAGTAAAAATGTGCATGTCTTTTGAGTCAATAAACTCACTTTTAGAACAATGATGTTCTAAATAGTGAGATTAATTACACTTTTAAAATTTATACCTTAGTATATTTTTCCAATTTTTCTGTGATTGCCACAAGTTATATTTTAATAATTTATATATTCACTCATAGAATCTTTCCTTGAGCAAACTGAGACTTACTATGTGCAGAGTACCCATATCAACCTGACAATTTGCCTTCTATATACTAATAGGCTATCATAGATGATTTCCAAAAGTGTTACCAATGTTATTGATAAACTTGCTATTCTTAGCACTAGCTGTTTAGGGCAGAAATAGCACTGGCATAATATAGAGGACTGGGCTGGCTAATCTCTGATGGGCCTTCTAATTTTAAGATAATTCTTGTCTTTTAAAATTTTTCTCCATAAATTATAAAGAAACTTCTCTTTGAGTAGATCAACCCACTGAAGTTAGAACAATCAACATTTTCATACACAGTGGATAAAATTTATTAAATCTACACCGACCCTTCTGTTACTTTTGATGAGCTAAATATGTAAAAATAAGATAATGAAAAGTTTTTCAAGCATAATGAAGTAAAAAAGGAGAAAAGGGAAACATACATATAAATATTCTGAAGTGCAATCAGAATAAGTATTATAAAATATGAGGTAAATAAATGTTTAGGTGATATGTAAATAAACCAAATGTTATGAAAGTGACAAATGAACAACTTATTTAGGAAACTCATCATTGATGTGTTGTGCACATGTTGTGTCTGTGGTTTTTGTGTGTGGTATATGTATTTTCTGTGTAGTGTTTATTGTTTGTGACTATCATGTTTTTGTCTATGTGTTAACATATATTAACTCATGCATGTGTGGTGTGATCACTGAGTATATCTGTTGGGTATGTTTGTGTGTCACATGTATTTGTGTGTTGTGTGTATTGAGTTCTGTGTGAGTTTCATTCATATTTTGTGTATGTATGAAATTTTGTATGTTGTAGTTGTATGTGTCTGTGTGAATCCAAGGAAGATGGATCAAATAAAGACTGCTAAGCAAAAAAAAAAAGATAAGAAAAATGTTGACACTCTGGCTACATATCAAACATTTAAGTTGCATGCACATCCATGGAGATTGCAAACAGCATTAATAATAAGACTGAGCATGAAGGATGAGATTCTAAGTGCACTGTGCATCTGTGTGATGTGTGGGAGTGCATGCATGCACTCACACACACACAAAATGTTAGAAGCCTGAAAGCATAGGGTGGGCCATTTTACAAGGATCATTAATTTCATGGGCTCCTCTGGGCTTTCTTTTCCATGGATCTGGTTTTCTGAGCTGTCTAAAATTGTAGTAGGTGTAGATTTCTGCCAACGCATTAATAGTCTCTGATCTCTGCCCTATCTGTTGTAGATGAGGGAATCAAGAGTAATTAATTCTCTTTGATGCTTTCTTCTTATTACAATAATAACTTACTATTGAATGATAAACTATAGTTTGAAAATGATTTCACAATCATTAAAGTGTTTTTCCTTATAATCCTGGAAGGAAAGGTATTCTTCCCACATGCTCCCCTCCCCAAGAAAGAAAAAAACTTGAAAAGAAGATAGAAGAGTTAATTTTGTCCAAAAAGGAAGCTGAGACTTAGAAAGATTAGTGATTATGTCTAAACACATCTGACTTTAAGTGTAAAGCTGAGATTAGAAATCACATTTTATGATTCTTAACCAAGTGCTAGAAATACCATAATATACTAACCATGTTTCCCATCCTAGGTATATTTTCATTAGCATTTTATAATATCTGATGGTAAAGAATTTCCTTTAAATTATCCTTGAAAGATTTCAATCATTTTGTAGATTAACACTTCCTTCTCTGGAAGATCTAAGACCTCGCAGGAAAATACATTCAATAAAATGCTATGCACACAGTTCTCATCTTGGTTCAAACCATTTTAATTAAGGCTATATATACACTGTGTATATACTCCATGACTTGATTTCCTTGCCTTGAGTCTCACATTTTTTTCTGCCGTACCATTCTGAGTGCTGCCAGGAGTATATTTTTTTCTTTTTTTTAACATTTTATTTATTTATTCATGAGAGACCCAGAGAAGGGACATAGAGAGAGAGGCAGGGACATAGACAGAGGGAGAAGCAGAATCCCTCCAGGGAGCCTGATGCAAGACTTGATCCCAGGACCCTGGGATCATGCCCTGAGCTAAAGGCAATTGCTCAACCACTGAGCCATCCAGGTGTCCCTGCCAGGGATATCTTTAGAAAACGCAAATAAGATCACTCTTTATCCTAGACTAAAACACTTTGGCTGTCTCCACTGCCCCAGCAAGAAATCCAATGTCCTCAGCAGGCTTCTCTTAAGGAGCCTGGAAAACTCATTTCTTTCCAAATTCGTTTTTTACTTTGTGCTACTTTCCATACTATATACCTCAGCTATACTAAATCATTATTTGGTATTTAAATTTGCCAAACTCTTTCAAGCCTCTGTAACTTATTCACAATTTTCCTTTCCCAAAATGCCATTTTTCCTCTTGTGTACCTGAAGAAATTTTCACTATGTGAAATTTTACTATGTGAAATCTGAATTAAGAATTCTCTCTCTCCTGCACTGTCATGTTACCCAAAACAATATATTACATTTATTTACTTATATGTACATCTTCTCCTACTAGTTTGAGTTCTTTGATTTCAAGCATCAGGTCAGGTACATTTTTGTATCTCTAGTGATGAGCACAAGACATGGCATGTAATACATGATCAGTGAAATAACTAAGATGTGGACTTTCAGAAGTTTGAAAAATATGCCCTACAAACCAAATATAGTCCACTTCCTGTTCTTGCAAATGAAGCTTTATTAGAACGTATCTCTGCCTATTCATGTACATAATGTCAATGGTTGCTTTTGTGTTCAATGACAGAGCTGAGTAGCAGTGATGGAGACAGGTTGACCTGCAAAGCCAAAACTATTTACTTATCTGGCCCTTACAGAAAAACACAAAAAATTGCCAACCCCTGACCCAGATAATCTCTAATGATCTAAAGGTATTGCTTTGATTGCATGACTTTTAACATTATGATCTTTAAGAAAAAATCACATAAAAAACAAGAAGCATATTTAGAATTTACTGCATTGTACTCACTGAAATACCAGAAATTTTGCATTAATCCTACTTAGTTATTGTTATTATTGTTTTTGTATATTCTGGCTGCAGTTTAAATCTATGTCATCTCACTAGTGTGCAGTTCAGATAACAAAGAACTAAACTGCTAGGTAAATATGGATAAATGTTTAATTATGAAAAATACAGAATATATTGTTTACTCAGAAATTTTAAGGGATAAAGGGCATTTGAGCTTTCAAAAAATATAAAAGCATACTTGAATACCTTTAAACACGTTTGAATTAAAAAAAAATCAGTCAAATAACTGGATAAATTCCAGTCACATTACTGAGAGAATATATTCTTGTGGTTTAAATTTAGCTCACTAAACAATAAATTTATTTTTTATTATGGAGACCAAATTTATTTTCTGCAAAATGACTAATAATTTTGTAGCGATATTTCATTTTCTTCCTTTAGAAGAAAAGAGGGATATTTTATAGTTTGCTTTCTCTAATTTCTTTTGACTCACAATCTTGGTTTTATTATTATAATGTAAATGTATCCCCCAAACACAGCCTTCTTCAGAAAATGCATAGCTTCTTAGCTTTCATGGGGCTTAATTATATTGAATGATACTGTATTAAATATGTCTCTATATTGCATCTGGAAATGGAAGGGATGGTTCAAAAAGGATGATACTAAGTCTGTTATTTTCCTTGGATTTATAATAATGTACCTTTATCATTGTATTAAACCCTATCATTGTTTCCTAAAATTCATAACCCTCTCGAAGTCAGCTACCATAAATAAGCTAAATGGCATTTAAGTTAAATAAGTCTAACATAAGTAATCTCTGAGAGTTGTTTAACATATCTTCATATCCCTTGAGCTAGTTGGAGGTGTGCTAGGGGATTATAAGACCAAGGTTAGGAGTTATTCAGAGTTGGACCTATAGCATACATCACTCACTTTAATTGCCACTAATTTAAATATGCTCTTGAATAAAGAACATATTCCCTGTCATTAAGCCCAAATATGTTTTCCTGACACCTCACTTGTTGAAGAATAATGAAAATAATAAAATGATAAAAATAATAACAACCCAACAGCAAACAAATTCAAACTCAAAAGCATTTCAAGGTATTACTTTCATAGTGGTAAACAATTGCCATCTTATGTTTCCTTAAAATACAGGTAAACATAAATGACAAGTGAGATAATCAGTATGTTTATGTGCCACACAATACTGTGATAGTATATAGAGAAAAGAAGTAATTCCTGAGAGTAGTTATCACCTATTCTGAAATGTACCCTGTTTTCTCATGATAATAAAATATTTTACAAAATAAGAGACAAGATTTTTCACTGCTCTTCCTTAAAATGTAGGCCATCTAAAAGCTTATATGAAGGAAAATTTCAATATGGAATGTTTCAAAGGTTTGGTTTATTTAAATGCTAAACCCCAAAATTTGGCAAAAGAATTTCTTCCATAAAGATGTCCCCAAATTGACATTTTAGTCATGCTGATCAAGTCAAAATACTATAAAGAATTTTTATATTGTTTATGAAGAGAGCAGAACTGACACCTATTTAAATTTCAAATTTTCTGTATCATGACTGAATTTTATTTGTTTATTTTATTAATTTACAGGAGAGGGGTGTTAAAGTTTCTTCCTGTAACTGCATTTGTCTCTATTCTTAGTTCTGTCATTTCTTGCCTTATGTATATTGACACTATGTTATCTGGTGAATATAAATTTAGAATTCTATCATCCTGGTATGTTACATTTTTATCAACATAAAGTGTCTCTTTATCTATAGTAATGTTTCTTATCCTAAGATCTACCTTGTCAGGTATTTATATAGTTACACTTTATTTTCTTTTCTCTATTGTTTGCATGGCATGTATCCTTCCATTCTTTTACTTCCCATCATACAATGCTACTATGAGGCATGACTCTGGCAAGCAAGAGTTGGTAAAGTAATATTGCTTTAACTCTCAGTGTGAAAAATGTTTGTATTACACTCAATGTAGTTACAGATACATCTGAGTTAATATTTAGCACCTTATTTGTTTTCTATTTGTCCCACCTATCTTGTATATTTTTTATATTCTCTCTTTGCTTTTCTTCTCCTGGATTAATCCATATCTTTATAGTTCCATTTCCTCCATCTATTAGCTAATTAATAATGCAATCTTTCACTATTATTTTAGTGGTTACCCTACAGATTATAACACATACCTTTTATGTTTTTTATTAATTTTACAAGCTCCCAGACAATGTTAGGGCTTTAGAACACTTCAACTCCATTTGTTCCACTGCCCCTTCCTTTAATGTTGTTATGTATTTTAATTCTGCAATAGATGTAGACCCCAAAGGATGTTAGTGCTGTTCTGTTCAGATGATATTAAAATATACCTGTCCACATATTTTCACTTTCTGTTACTCTTTGTTCCTTCCTGCAATTCTCTGTTTTAATTATTTGAGTTTATTTTTTTCTGTTTAAAGACTTCCTTTTGGAAGGCAGCTATGCTCACCACTATACCACCAAGAAATGTGTGGGAAATATCAGAAAGGGAGACAGAACGTAAAGACTGCTAACTCTGGGAAACGAACTAGGGGTGGTAGAAGGGGAGGAGGGCGGGGGGTGGGAGTGAATGGGTGACGGGCACTGGGTGTTATTCTGTATGTTAGTAAATTGAACACCAATAAAAAATAAATTAAAAAAAAATAAAGACTTCCTTTTGTATTTCAGTTAATGCAAATCTGACAGGGATGAAAATTTTCAGTCTTGTTTTCTATAAATGTCTTTTTTAAAGGTTATTTATTTATTTTAGAGAGAGAGAGAGAGAGAGCCAGAGAAGCAGACCCTTGGTTGGGTGCAGAGCCCAATGTAGGTTTTGGTCTCATGAGCCTAAGGTCACAACCTGAGTGAAAACTTAGGAGTCCAGATCTCAACCAACTGAGCCACCCAGGTGTCCTTTCTGGAAAAGTTTTTATATTGTTATCATTTTTAAAGGATATTTTCAGTGAATATAAAGTTCTGGATTGGCAGAGTTTTTCCACTGGCACCTTAAAACCTTAAAAGATAGTCATCATGTTATTTTCCAGGTGCCAATATTTGTGTTGAGAAGTCAGCCAATAATTTTGTTGCTTCTTTGAAAGTAATGTGCCTTTTTCCTTCTGTCTGTCATTGATATCTTCTCTTCGACTTTGGTTTTCAACAATTTCAGTAAGATATGCCAAGGGTACTTTTATTTGTATTTATAGCTAACCAATTACTTCTTTCACAAATTGCTTTTGCTCTATTCTTTTCTTCTTCTGGGACTCCACTACGTGTCAGATATTTCTATTATGTCTCGTATGGCCCATATAATACTTTCGGCAGTTTTATTCTTTTTCCTCTCCATGCTTCAGCCAGATATTTTCTAATGACCTATTCTCAGTAACTAAGGCTCTCTTTTTCTAATGCTTCCAATCTGCTATTGAAGTTACCATTAAGTTCTTAAATTTTCTTATTGTATTTTTCAATTCTACATTTTTTTAATTTAACTTTTTATTAAAAATTTTTTTGCATATATTTTTATTGGAGTTCAATATGCCAACATATAGCATAACACCCAGTGCTCATCCTGTCAAGTGCCCCCCTCAGTGCCCGTCATCCAGTCACTCCATACCCCCGCCCACCTCCCTTTACACCACCCCTTGTTCATTTCCCAGAGTTAGGAGTCTCTCATGTTCCATCACCCTCACTGATATTTCCCACTCATTTTCTCTCCTTTCCCCTTTATTCCCTTTCACTATTTTTTATATTCCCCAAATGAATGAGACCATATAATTTTTGTTCTTCTCCGACTGACTTACTTCACTCAGCATAATACCCTCCAGTTCCATCCACGTTGAAGCAAATGGTGGGTATTTGTCATTTCTGATAGCTGAGTAATATTCCATTGTATACATAGACCACATCTTTTTATCCATTACTTTCAGGGTTCATTTCTATAGTTTGTTACCAGAGCAATCTTTTTTTTTATTGATTTTCTTTCCTTTTTTTAAAAAATTTTTTATTGGAGTTCAATTTGCCAACATATAGCATAATACCCAGTGCTCATCCCGCCAAGTGCCCCCCTTAGTGCCCATCACCTGGTCACCCCAACCCCCCACCCACCTCCCCTTCCACTACCCCTTGTTCATTTCCCAGAGTTAAGTGTCTCCCATGTTTTGTTTTTTAACTAAGTTCTACTTCTTTAAATGGTGACATTTTTCTTTTTTTCTTTTTTAAAGATTTTTATTTATTTTTTCATGAGAGACACAGAGAGAGAAAGAGGCAGAGACACAGGCAGAGGGAGAAGCAGGCTCCATGAAGGGAGCCTGATGTGGGACTTGATCCCAGGTCCCCAGGATCACACCCTGGGCCGAAGGTGGCGCTAAACCACTGAGCCACCTGGGCTGCCCAAATCGTGGCATTTTTCATTTTCACTTTGTTGTTTATTTTTTTCAGCATTTTAATAATACATTTTTTATTTTAAGATTTATTTATTTATTTGAGTGAGAGAGAGAGAGAGAGGAGGGTCCCAGGGAGAGGCAGAAAATCTCAAGCAGACTCCCAGCTGAGTGCAGAGTCCATCATAGGGCTTGATCTCATGACCCTGAGATCAGAATCTGAGCAGAAACCAAGTGTCAGACACTCAACCAACTGAGCCACACAGGCACCCCTTACTAATACATTATCTTAAAGTGTGTATTTGGGGACATTTGCTGGCTCAGTTGGTTATGCCTCCGACTCCTGATTTGGGCTCAAGTATGATATCAGGGTCTTGAGATCAAGAACTGCGCAGGGCTCCATGCTTAGCTTGGAGTCTGCATGTCCTGCACCCTCCTCCTCTGCCCACTTCTCATTCTCTCTGTCTCTCTAAAAATGAATAAATAAAAAATTTAAAATAAATAAATTAAGCGTATGTTTGATAACCCCAATAAATGGTTCATTTGCCTTTTCTCTTGATTTTCTTTCTTTAGTATGCCTGATAATTTTAGTGAATGCTAGACATTTTGTATTAATTGTAGAAGTTCTAGATGATTTTATCTTACTCCAGAGAGCTTTTACTGTATCCTCTGGATAATTATCTTAAGTTAGCCAAGGCAAGGCTGGGTTGCAGTGATTATAAACCTTGGTCTACATCTGGTTCATACTCATTCTTAAGATATAGTTCTTTAAGGGTCCCAATTGAGCCTAATGGATGCTGAACAGAATTCTGATTTTCTTGGAACCCTGAAACTGTTAAATATTCACTCTTTTTCAGTAGTTTTCTCCTTAGTTTCATAGCCTCTTTCCCTGTGTAACTTAAGAATTCAGAATTATGAGGTGTCTGACCCTTCCTTATGCCATGCTTATCTCTAGGATTTCAATCCTTTGATTCAGACCTTGACAATGGCAGCATTCCTCTAAGATCATAACTCCTATTAGGCAGCCCCTCCTCCCCCATTCTGGAAACATCATTCTTTCCATTTGCCCATTCAGACTTAGAGATAGTAATGGCTTTTTACTTTGCTTACTTTAGTCATGCCCACACTTAAATGCTATGTTTATTAAAATACCATCAGTTAAACCAATTCAGTTTCCTATATCCCAACTGGTACAGTATACAACTCCCAAAAAGGTAAGAACTGATACTGTGAGGTATTAGGATTTTAAAATCTGTAATCTTAAGCAAAATTTGTGCTTTAACTGGATCCTTTAAGATATATTAAAGAGTTTTGTTATCAGCCGATCTGATTCATAGAATATATAAGAGGCTACTTATATGAAACAGACAAAAACAATTTTATGCAAATTACTCTTTGCTTGAGCTAGTCTATGAAGTCTAAGGATTAGCTTGAATAAAGCATTCCTCTCTGCTTCATCTTCTTTTGATAAATACATGGAAATGTTTACAGAGCCCTTCTTATCAACAACCTCACCAGCCATCAGACATTTACATATCATAAACAAAATGAACAATATGTTGAATACATTGTTTCATCAAGTCCAGTGCCTGTATCCTTCAAAAAGAGTCATTTTAAAATACTGCATGAATGTCACACTCTAGTCTCCCCAGATAGAAATCTTGATGTCAATCAAAACTCCCTGCAGTTTGTTACCTACTGATGAAGTTACTTCCTCATTTGAAAACTTTTACAGTACCCTTGAGAGAAATTTCAGTATTCCCTCCATCACACCCCATTGCTTTTTAAATTGACATATGCCATACATTACGAGAACTTGCAATCCATAATACAAAACAATAATAACTAATAAAAATCATAATATGATTAAGATTTAAATTATTAGGTAAAGACTAAACCAAGAAGAGAGCCCAGGAAGGTCAACTGAATATGAAATGGGATTTGAATACCCATAAATATGAGTAGAAGTCATTTCTACTGATTGGGAAAGAGTATGAGTACATATCTTCACCAAAGTCAGAAATTTCGGTGGCAAAGCTGGGTTTTAAAAACAACGAATAATCATATGTCTAGCCATTTGGCAAGTCCTTTGAGCCCCACTTACTTTCATTTGATCCAATACTTCATAGAACATTTTTGCTAGAGAAATGACCTGTTACACATAGACTGCCTCAGGTTGGTTCTCTGCTATTAAACCTTTGGAAGAGGAGGGAGCATGAAAAAGTTGCTAGGATTAGCAGGATGATGTCCTGGAGTTCCATTGTTTTTGAGTCCTACCTTTCTGATACAAGTCTGTCTCTAGCTCATCAAAGGGAGTTGTTGGTGGAAAGGAAGAGAAAATATGATGAGAGAAATGAGTTCCATGGTGTTCATATCATCCATTTAGGTCTCAAGGTAAAAATGCTGCGAAAGGGGTTCTTTGCTGATTCCAAAAATAGAGAAGCTTTGTAAGAAGTGAAAGCCTCTGGGGTTCAGAGGCCCCAAGGCAACATCAAGAGCCTTCATTTGCCACCTCTCAAGAGGTTTGTAAAGTGCAAAGAACTATTTAGTTTTAGACATGGGACTTGAACATCACAGAACCCAGAAATACCTGAGCAATGATGGTAGTAAGGGCCTCTTAAAAGAGGTGGATCCCTGATTTTGACATTAATTGTTACCTTGGTATCAGAACCAATGAGAACAAACTGAAAAAGAGCCACACAATGTCTTTCCTTTTTTCCAGATGAAACACAATCCTAATGAGCTGTGGGGAGGGTGGATACTTACCTCAAATCATATAATGAATCATATTAGTTAATATTAGTCATTCTGATGAGAAATGTATATGCCTCACCTTACTTAATTTTCCTAACAATCTTATGTGTAGGTAGTCTTATAATCACAGAGGGGCAGAAAACTGGTTCACATAGTGACTCCACCACTTCTGGGCTATAAAACCAGAGCAAGTTACTTAACCAATGTATGATCCATCTTCCCTTTTTCAAAATGGAAATGATAATATCAGCAATAATAATAATAACAATTTAAAAGTATCAACAAGCCCTTTAAAACATTAATTCCATCCATTAGAAATGCATTTTCAAATATACATTAGAATTTTACTCATCTGGTGTTTCTTTTTTTTTTTTTTTTCCAAAGGTTTATTTATTTATTCATTCAGAGAGAGAGAGAGAGGCAGGCAGAGACACAGGCAGAGGGAGAAGCAGACCCCATGCAGGGAGCCCGATGCAGGACTCAATCCTGGGTCTCCAGAATCACGCCCTGGGCTGCAGGCGGCGCTAAACCGCTGCGCCACTGGGGCTGCCCTCATCTGGTGTTTCTGTTACTCCTTTTCCCATGGAGATAGATTTAATTAGAGAAAGAAAGGAGTGGTTTTCTCCAATACTTCCAACAGCAGGCAAAGGAAGAGGGAGAAAAAAAACTTTCCTTTACATTGTCCAACGTCTTGTAGCATTATTTGTGCCTAGAAACCACCCAGAGAAAGGCCTTATGTTGCTTTTATAATGGGTAAAGTGATGGTAATAATGATGTCCAGCTTTTATCTCAAAAGGAAAGCGTGCTTTAGAAGTAGAGTTAAATAAGTCAGCTGTATTGTAGACTCATGAATTCTCACTCACAGCCATGCCCTCAGACACCCCCTTGACCCTTTGGCAACCCTCAGAGGACAAGGAAATGTCAGCCAGCAGCCTGAGGTCATTATTTCTGACACAGATTTTATTCCACTTCCAATAATCTTAGTGAAGGTTCTAGCTTTCCTCTGCATACATCACATGTCCATCAGCACCACAACATGCATCTGGGGATAAGCCATAGCAAAGAGATTGTGAATAGGTCATATTTAAATTTTTCTTTCCATACTGACAGATGACATGGGGCTCCTATGGGTGTACATTTGACACCCTCATGAATGCAAAATGAATTTATTATGATTAGTGCTTTCACCTAGAATACGACATTAATTCATAATGATTGATGGGCTACTTAAAATAAAGTAGTAACCTTTCCTAAGGTGGCTAGGTGACCCCACATCCACTTCATTAGTAATATTCTCTGAACTGTATTTATGTAAATGGAAAAATATATCATAAGGCTACTTTATCCTTTACAATCAAGCACAATTCTCAATGTAACTATATCTTATACAAACCAAAATACAATTTTGTTTCCAGAGTATTTGAAAATTTTTATTTCCATCCTTGAAAAATAAGTACACTTGAAACTGAACAAAATGCTCACAAATTATCATTTAAAAATATGTAACGATCAAATTTAAATCATTAGGAAGAGCTATTTATGTGCTTTTTGCTGTCAAGAACTATTATTTAGGACTATCTTACATAAATTAATGGTGAGTCTTGCTCACATAACTAGTATGATGTTTTCACTGATGTGTGTGTTATACATTTGTGAAGAAGCAAAACCTTGGGTCATTTAGTATGGATTCTTACTCATTCCTTTGGACTAAAATACATGAACAAAGGGAATCTCTGCACTCTAGGTTCATGCTGTTGATTGGTTTTTAGAAACTGCTAAGTAAGTAAGGGCAAGAGTTTAAATGTTTTTTTTTTTAAACATTAAACACAGAAAAACAGCTGGGAAGTTGCATCCTATTGGGTTTTCTTTGCTTTTCTACCAGTTCTTTTCAATGTAGTAGTTTTCACAGCCTAGCTACTCATCTACTCATACAGTTATGAACATGGACCCCCCCTTCTAGTATGATTTGGATCTAATGTACAAAGTAAAGGTTGCATGAAAAGTAAAATAAACATCCATGACATACTGAAGTAACAATAATATGATGCACAATGTATCAATAGGATGAAAAAAACTGACTTGCTTGAATTGTATTCTTCCTAGAAACATAGAGGTTAATATCACAGATAACATAAATACTCTCCATTTCTTATCTGGAGTGTGAACTTAGGTTTATAACTCAGCTGGAGAGGTGTTGACTATGGAAGTCAAACAAAAGCAAATGTGCCAGTTAGCACACCCCAATTTGGATGAAAACACATTGTAGGGATCCCTGGGTGGCGCAGCGGTTTGGCGCCTGCCTTTGGCCCAGGGTGCAATCCTGGAGACCCGGGATCGAATCCCACGTCGGGCTCCCGGTGCATGGAGCCTGCTTCTCCCTCTGCCTGTGTCTCTGCCTCTCTCTCTCTCTCTCTCTCTCTCTCTGTGACTATCATAAATAAATAAAAAATTAAAAAAAAAAACACACATTGTACTTTAGTGAAGCTATGTAAGTTAGTAGCTAGATACTGAGTCTTTCCATCTACACTCTGCCTTTGAGGACATGTGACATTGAAAAGATGATGTAACATCATTGTGCCTCAGTTTCTTTTCATTTAAAATTATAATATCCATCTGTTTCAGTTCCCAGATTTGTATTAAGAAACAAATAAGATATCATATTTGGAAGTGTTCTTTTAATACAAAGCATAAAACAAAATTAAACATTACGGAATGCTATTTAACCTCTCATCAACATGCAATGTAGGAATCTAACATGCCAGAGCAATGGTGATTCATTCAAGCTAATATTTGTTGAGAGCTTTCCATGTGTACTGAGAGGGATGCAAATATAAAATTGGTCATGACTAGAAGAAAAGTGAAGACATACACATAAATAACTAATATATGTAAGATAGACAGTGGCAAGTAGCAGTGATACCAAAATAAAGATAATTGCCTATAATAGTTCAAAGGAGAACCAGAAAGGCTTGCAAAGAAAGTTCACTCAATCTAGGCCTTAAAGGATGATGGGATATCCATGGGGAAAAACAACATGAGATTAGGTACCAAATCTGGGATTCCACTAACAAACTTCAAGGGGTTCCATTTAACTCTTAAGGATGAGTGAGGAAGATGTTGTGGAAATATTTATTAGTAATATTTACTGAGTGCCTCCTATGTGCCATGCACCATTCAACATGCTAGGGAAAGAGCAGTGACCAAAACAAACCAAATCACTGCCCTTGTGGCACAGGGGCAACATTCTAAGTTATAAGTGTATGCCACGGATGTCTCAAGTCCATGCTTACTTCCTAAAACAGCCTTCTCTGTGATTAATCTCCTTCTCCTAGAGTAGACAAAGCAAACACATACACACACATTATGCATTTAGACCCTAAATTTTAGAGGATCATTATTAGTGTTGTACAATTAATCACCAATTAATGTTTTCTGATTCTGTTTGAGGAAATTTGGCATTTCTCAAAGTTGGTAGGGGGAAAAAAAGGATGAGTTCAAAAAAGGGGAGAAGAGAAAGAATTTCCCCTGGTTTTCAACACTGGATGGATATTAGAATCATCTGGGTAGGTTTAAAAAAAATACCCACGTCTGGACACCGACTCGAGAGCAATTAAACCAGACTTTCTGGAGGTTGGATCCAGACATCATTATTTATTTTTAGAGTTCCTCAGGTAATTCAAATGTGCGGGTAGATGAAAAACCATTGAAGTAATCAATACTCCAAAGGACCATCTCACTTTTTTTTTTCCTGCTTCACGTTATAGCTTAGATAAGTGGGTAGATAACTTGCATTAGCCCCCTAAATCTTTTGTTAAAATTCAGTCAGCAAGTCACAGAATTTTGGAAATGGAAAAGGGATCACATTTTGGGACAGATGAGAAAAAGCCTGAGAAAGTCAAAGTGACAGTCATATGGAGAATTACTTGGAGGTGGCATTGAAGGTAAGTGGGGAGAAGTTGAAATGCAAATATGATATCCTGGATTTGAGTCTTGGCTTCACAGCTGACTTTGTGATTTCTTCATCTATTTGACTTTTATTTTCTCATCTATGAAACTGAAAAATATAATATAAGAACTCTTCCTCCTACTTTGTAGGGCTCTACTGAGAATCAAGGGAGGCAGTATTGGTAAAAATCTACTGTAAACCAAATGCTGTAACAGAATTTTGAGGGATTATGTCCTAAGAGCTAAAAGAACATCAGAAAAAGAAAAGTCCTGTGAACAATGTCCAAAAGCAGTGTCTTTACCACGCATTTAGACATGGCAAGTAAAACCAACCCTATTGGAGGTATACTAACCAATTAAAGTCACTTTCTTTCTGTGCAAAGTATGTATGTATGTATGTATGTATGTATGTATTTATTTATTTATTTATTTATTTATTTATTTATTTATTTCCAGCCAAGATTTTTCTACAGAAGTCCTAGTGGAAATCCTTATTAATAATGGCAGGAAACTGGGCAGCCCCGGTGGCGCAGCGGTTTAGCGCCGCCTGCAGCCCAGGGCGTGATCCTGGACACCTGGGATCGAGTCCCACGTCGGGCTCCCTGCATGGAGCCTGCTTCTCCCTCTGCCTGTGTCTCTGCACTCTCTGTGTCTCTCATGAATAAATAAATAAAAACTTTAAAAAAACATGGCAGGAAACAAAAACTAATCAGCTGTTAACAATCTGGACAAGATTATGCTGATTTAGCTTACAACCAAATAAGGAAGAGGAAAGGAACATGGAGGTTGGGAGAGAAAGTCTTAACAATTCATGAAGAGAGAATAAATCTCACTGATAGAAGATAAACTTCTTAGGCACCAAGGCAATGAAAATGGTGTTGATCTATGTGTCCGCAGATGTGACTCCGGGGTGTAATCTGTCCAGCTGCTCAATATCAGGACAGCCACATGGGCAACACCTCGGGGAAGATAAATAGGAAACCTCTTAGTCAGGGAGATAAACACAATTGCTCCTGCTAGTTCTTACATGGAAAGCCTGCTGATTGTCACTGTTGGTTGGAGGAAGTGCTACTGAAATATTCTGAGGCACGGAGAGTAAAAGATCTGGTCACAAATGCAAAGGATGATAGGATGCAAATAGACACTAAGTTGTGCTTGTATCAGCTCTCTCAAGGTAGATAAGGATATCCCACTGGATTTCTGTAGGTATCGAATAGAGCAAGTTTAGAAAGCATAAAACAATTGGGAACCTTCAGTGTAAAATGACATGTAAAATTGTATAACTTACACAACTGTTGTGTGTACTACATAAAGGCTATCCCTCAAGTTTAGGAAGATCAGAGATATGAAAATTTGGAGAGAAAAAATGAGTTGGTATATCAGCCAATGGATCAATACCCCATCCCATCAGCACCAATTAAAATCAACCCAACCTTTATGTAAAAGAGATTCTTCTATTAGCAGGCAGGAGCAGAGAAGGGAATAAAACTATCTTATAAAAAAGATTAGGAAGAAAACTTGTTTTAAAAATAAACATTTTGGGGAACATCTGTGTGGCTCAGTGGTTCAGTGTCTGCCTTCAGCTCAGGGTGTGATCCTGGAGTCTCCTGATCAAGTCCCACATCGGGGTCCCCACCGGGAGCCTGCTTTTCCCTCTGTCTGTGTCTCTGCCTCTCTCCCTCTGTGTCTCTCATGAATAAATAAATAAAATCTTTTAAAAAAACAAAAATAAACATTTTGACCTTCTTAGAATTTTCAGTCAAGCAATATACCAAATTCAGGAAACAACCTGGATGTTTCAGAGCAAATCCATGCCTTTTTAAATTATTAAAGCCAAAACATTGTTGTTCATTAGGTGTATATTTATTCAGCAATTACAACATGTAGATACAATCCTAGCTGTCATGAGGAAGGAAAAAGAGAATCAGACATAGAATCAACTTTTAAAGAACCTACAAAGCACCAAGAAAGATGATGGCACGTAAAAAGCAGCAATGCACAGTAGAAAATATATGCCCTAAAGCAAAAAGTACCATAAACGGTGAGGAGGGAGGGAGATTTCTTCTAAAAGGCTTGGATCATGAAAGGCTAAAGCTGCTTTTATTTTCCTGTAACTTTCATAACTTGACCTAAAATTGATTCTTCCTCATTAAAATCTCCTCGAATATCTCTCAGGGGAATAAATAATGTTAGGTTAATTCTCAAGAAACTTACTTGAATTTCTGCTTCTAGTTCCAGTAAGACCCCAACCCAGGGATTAAAGGTCTAGGATGGGTGTCCAGCTTCTGAAAGTAGGTCTAGGTTATTTCTCACTTTACACCTAGAAGAGGGATTTATTACCAAGGGTACCTACAGGAGCTATCTACATTACATGCAAAAAGGCTGCAGGCTTGTGCATCTTTGTGGGTATTTTCATACTTTCATCAAACTATTTCAAACCAGAAGCTACTTTAAGGCATTTCTTGGATCCATAGTACAGTATCAGGTCAGTCTGGGGAGAAGTGGACACAAGCATGTCCCCCAGGACCTAGATGGAAATGGAATCAGGTCCTGGGGAACAGAGGTTCTCTCAAGAAAGATCATTTTTTTTGGCCCAGTATTGAGAAGATTTCCTTGGCCAAACTTGTGTTTGACCCATTCCCTAAGAGAACATATGTGTTGAAATAGTAGTATCATTCTCAAGTCATATAATATGTATGTGCTGAAAGGATAATATTGTCCTCAGATCACATGACATTCAGATATTCTATTGGTTCTAATTCAAAAGGTTGAAAGCCACTGAATTTGAGAACATAATCCAGGTCTTTAACAATGTTGGCAACCATTCACCAGTGGATTTTTCAGAGTTCTCTAAAGTGGGTATTGATGGTACCCAAAGCAGGCATTAATAATCTTTACTGGAACAAAATGAATGGGAAGGAAGGAAGCTAGAAACTTTCTGTTTGGCATAATTGTAGTTTAATGTGGTTTATTACATCCCTGGATTGATTTGTATAAGGCACACACACACACACACACACAAAACCAGTCGATTTCAGTGAACACAAAATACCTAAAACCAGCTATTTATATTGTATGTAGATAATCACTGCTTGACTGACTGAATTTTTCATGTTCTAACCAGCTGTTTTGGCATCTCGTAGACACAGCCTGAATAATTCCATCTACATTTGATCAGTCCTAAATTAAAGTGACATTGTGTTTGTGGTTAGTAGCATTTCCTAAAATTGATAACTTTGTAAACAATTACACGCAGGCCCCTCTTCCTAAAATACAGATACCACCCAAAGTAGATTGGTTGCTCCAAAAACAAGCAGCTTCCCCATTTCCAAAGGGCATTACAGAGACCAAAGAACTGAACTGACCACCTCTTTTTTTTGTTTGTTTGCAGGATTCGCTTTTTAATACCTGCTCTTAAGTTGTAACATAAATTTATTTTAAACAGCTTACCTCCGTTTAGGTGCCTATCAAGAGAAATGGAAATGTCTGTTCCAAAGTTATCAAAAAATTTCCTGATAGCAATTTTTTTATTTAATTAAAAAATGAGAGAGAGAAAAATCAAATCATGTCACAGGCAGGTGGAAGGACACCGCAGGCAGGACTGTGTTTTCCAACGGCATCCAGCAAGATAATGAGTCCATGTCTATGGAAATTGATTCATTAATATTTCATCGAGGCAGCTTCAGAGCAATTCAAGAACCAGCTCCCAGGAATTCAATCAGTAAATTCAATGAATTGTTGAGCTTAAAATACCAGGGGGGCAAAAATATACATATATTTGGCATGTGTGCATATTTATACATACTGATGTGACACGTATCTGCACATGAATACAGGCATACATATTAAAACACAGCACATGTAAGAGACTGTCATTTCTAGGCTTAAACCCCATCTCACCTGCCTATATTCTTTACTTGGAAGAATTACTAAATAAAAACTCACTCTCTTTAATATAATTCTGCTCGGGACCTGACATGGGAAACAAGTTAACAAAAATGTTGGCCGCAACTTGTTCACTGGCAATCACAGGTTTATCAATGCAGTCCCTTCAGTCAATTAACAGCACATAAAGAGAGCTCCCGGGGACTCATGTTGAGACTGGAAAAAGAGGGGATCAAATGTTTCATGGAAGAAGGGCTGGTGATTTGGGGCAGAACAGGTAATTTACCATGTGGGATACACAAAACGAGAAGGGCCAGTTAGGGAAACAGATTCAAATTATCACGTTGGCTAAGTAATTGGTCTTTGGGTGTCCCTAAACACCAACCTATAAATAATTTTATTTTCATTTTGGATCAATGTCTTCTAGCCCTTGTCTAACTAACCTGTATTGATGTCTTTTTAATTAAACCATGCGTGATATGCTCGCTCGGCAGTGGGGCATACTGAGTGTGCATGCTAGGAATTCCAGATAAGGTAATTATGCTATTTGTCACTGTCATGATTAATGTGTGACAGCTGTTATGACAGCTGTGCCACTGTTTTGTCACAATACTCTGTTCATCCATAACAAAATTAGCTGTCGCACTCAAAGGTACACACTTGCTGCTATTTCTTTCTGAAGTCAACAATGAGAAAATCGAGAGGGAATATTACATGAACTCTGTGACAAACAAGAAAAACGACATCTTTATTTTTTTTTTCTTTAAATGATGATATAACCTGCCTGCATTGGAAATGCAGATAGCTCACCTCTAGCAAACAAGCTGTCACAAGGAGCCAATCCGCCACTAATCTAGCTAACAAGGTCTCAGTATGTGAGGGGTTTGCTTCATAATTTGAATCTGCCTTGTCAGGCAAGCCTTTTAGATGTTACCCAAATTAGCATTGGCTGGAACTGTTACTGCCTGTCAAGGTGGAAAACTGCAAAGGCAGAGTTATAATACGAAGTGGGAGACTGACTCACCCTTTCCTTTGGGCGTCAGTCAAGTGGAGCAAAAGAGGCGGCTCTTCCTCCACCTCCCTCAGGAGAGCTGTCCCTCCTCCTGTCCCACTGTACCCATACCTGGGAGAGATGCTTTCAGGAGCTGGCTCCAAATAGAGATGTAAATTGTCAGATATTAACCAACATCGTTTCTTCCGGAGCCCTAACACTGGACCATGAAACCAGAGAAGACAGTGATGGGAAGAGACAGATGGCTACCATAATAGCATCATTATTCTATAGCTTTGGGTGAAGTGGATTCTTGCATATGTTCCATAAATTTTAAAGGAAAAAAAAAAGCCCACGTGGATGTCTATTCACAATGAAAAAGAAACATTGTAACATCAGAGACCCTGAACGCCAGAGAAAGAAAATATGTCACGTCAGATAGGCGTATCTAAGTGAACATGGTATTTCCTCTCTTAAAAATTAAAGGGAGAACAGCTGTAGCCATTATTATTTTGCAACAAATGATTAGATTGATTTGCCGACAATATATTTGAATGTGCCGATACCTTAAACCAGCAAATATGATGTGTGCTTTTAAGAAGGATACCGTTTAAATCAGGCCCATCTGCACTGTCTCTCCCAGGCTCCTTCTCCAAAAACAATCCTGGAACAGAAAACTGAATTATTTCAAACAATTATAATGATTACAGAGGAACTGTTACCACCTGCTGCTGACTCTTGGCAGGCATCAGTTAATGGAGGATTTAATTAGGATATTTATCAACAATGACCAAAACTCCTTTTGATTTGTGCCTGATTTCTCCATGCGGGAAAAGTAAGCTCTTTGCAAATTCGAACAATTAAGAGATGCTGAAAAATCTGGGGAGCTGCTTACAAAGATTTCAGATCAAGACCACTAGGCTCTCTATTCAGTTGCTCTCATTGGTTTTCTCTGGGACGGGTCTGAGAGGTCTTGATGATTCCTGTCACGTTTGATGAGTGTCTCCTTTCTATCTCAGCCAAAGGAGACCAACAACACTTGTTGCCATTTATTATTACTAAGCAAATAGCTCTCAGCTACTGGGTCACATGCGGGTTTTGGATGAAGGAAGCAATAGCTGTTGCCACATGATGAATGTTCCTACATTCTTAGTATTTAGAGAGGGCGTCTTTGTTAACTCTGCTTCCATTCATCCTGAGAATTGCCTGTTGTAAAGTGTCCATCTTCAAGGTCCAACTCCAATGTCATCTCTTTCATGAAGCTGTGGCTGAAATTTTGTCCCTGTGGTTCTTCTTGCTCTTCCTTTTCTTTAAGCTCCTGTGACACTTACTGCTTGTTTCTTTCTTTCTTTGTTTTAGGAACCAATTATATTTTACTTGGGATAATAGTGATTTGTGTGCTTTTCTTACCCAGGAGTTCCCGGAGCACCAATCAAGAAACACTTCTTGATTTCTCCAAAGAAGACCTATACACAGTCAACAAGCACATGAAAAAACGTTTGACATCACTTGCCATCAGGGAAATGCAAATCAAAACCACAATGAGATACCACCTCACACCAGTGAGAATGGGGAAAATTAAGAAGACAGGAAACAACAAATGTTGGAGAGGATGTGGAGAAAGGAGAACGCTTTTGAACTGTTGATGGGAATGCAAGCTGGTGCAGCCACTCTGGAAAACAGTGTGGAGGTTCCTCAAGAAGTTAAAAACAGAGCTGCCCTATGACCCAGCAATTGCACTACTGGGTATTTACTCCAAAGATACTGATGTAGTGAAACAACAGGGTACCTGCACCCTAAGGTTCATAGCAGCAATGTCTACAATAGCCAATAGCCAACCTGTGGAAGGAGCCATGATGTCCTTTGACAGATGAATGGATAAAGAAGAACATATATATATGTATATATATACATCTGATATATATATTTTTATATATAAATATATATATATTTATCAGAAATATATATATATTTCTGATAGCTGAGTAATATTCATTATATATATATATATATATATTGAATATTACTCAGCTATCAGAAAGGATGAATACCAACCATTTGCTTTGATGTGGATGGAACTGGAGGGTATTATGCTGAGTGAAATAAGTCAGTTGGAGAAAGACAATCATCATATGGTTTCACTCACACGGAGAATATAAGAAATAGTGAAAGGGACCGCAAGGGAAAGGAGGGAAACTGGGGAAAAATTAGAGAAGAAGACAAACCATGAAAGACTCCTAACTCTGGGAAACAAAGAGTTACAGAAGGGGAGTGGGGGAGATGGGGTGACTGGGTGATGGGTACTAAGGAGGGCACTTGATGCGATGAGCACTGGTGTTATACTATATGTTGGCAAATTGAATTTAAATAATATTTTTTAAAGAAACACTTCTTGTATCTTTTAAGTCCTCACATAATCTAATGTACAGCCTGGCACACAGTAGGTCCTTCCATTCACATTTATGAAGCAAATCGCTGATTGCATAATTGAATGTTGAGAAGAGTGTTTGCTTATTATAGGATCTGTATTTAAGTGATACTTAAGAATTTAGGAGCTATTTAATGTGCATAACTTTTTATAAGTGAACATGAAATATTTAAACAAAAGCTCTTAAGTGATACCAATCAGATCACTCATAACATCAACTGCTATACTCAGCTGGGATGTCAGATGATGGGACACCTGAAATAACCATAGTAAAAAAGCCTCCTGATTAAAGGGGGTGTTCCAACCACAGAGACAACTTATTCTTGTCAGAAGCCAGGGAGCTGTGTGTAGCTGAAAAGGCATCTATAGGCATTCACAGGTAGTACGAAACAGAACACAACTTTTTTTGCAGAAGTCTTGTAGGAGGCAATTTTTGCAGAAGGTAATTACCCTGGAGGATAATTGTGCTTCCAGGACTCCACAGGTCTGTGAAATTAGCAATTAAGCACTGAAAAAGCTACAGAAATAGAAATATAGTAGATGGGTTTGTGTGGAGCAATGGCAAGCAGAACTCAGAACCCTGAAATTAAATAACATCCAGTACCAGGATCCTAAAACACTGGGATGAGATGGGAGTAGAGAGGTACAAAGATGACACATAATTAGCAGCAGGTAGGGAAAGAAAACCCAACTCAAAATCTGCTAGACTCTGCAGACTTCTCCTGAGTTAGGGAGAATCACTAAGCACCAGAACCCACGAGAGCTTTATTTGAACATAATTTTTAATTTTGTTTGCTTGTTTTTTATGAACTATGTAGTAACCTAAATATTTTATATCATTATGCAGCTTGGTTTCTTTAAAGGCATGACTTAACCATTATTATTTAAAGTGAAATTAATATTATGTGAAGTAATAATGAGGGGATACCAATTCAGTAACTGAAGTGATCATTTCTGGGACCTTGATATGATGACATTGTATTAGCTGCCAAATGATGACTTTTTCTCTTACATACCCCAAGCCCTCGTACTTGTGCCCTGAGAATTAATTACATGGGTTCCTCAATGATCCAAGGACAGAAGAGAATTTTTGAATGGCATCTGTTTTCTCAGGTTCTTCTAACCTCCACGATCAGTTTATCTAATTACACACTTGAGAATTTTGCTAACTCTAACAAAATTCACATTTATCCTCATCCTCAACAACAACAGCAAACAAGAACAACAAGATGGTTTGTAACTCATTATCCTTTCAGAGAGCCTTTTTATAAAGCTTTGTTAGGGTCAGATGGAGTGTTGGTGACAGTATTGAGTTAAAGTTGTGAGGCAAGCACTACAAAAGACTAAAAGAGGCTAAGAGGCCCACAGGTTAAGAATGACATCTACACTGTTAAATGGTGGGGGAAATTCAAAAGAAGAATATTTCATGACCTGAAATTTATACAAAATTCAGATTTCACTGTTGATAAATCAAATTTTATCGGGATATAGCCATGCTCATTTGTTTCTGGGTTGTCTCAGGCAGTTTTGTGCTACAAGTTAAGTGTTTGGGACTGAGATTGTATAGCCTGCAAAGGCTAAAATATTATCTGGCCCTTCACAGAAAAAGTTCGCAGACCCCTACTCCAGCAACATATTCACTTTCCTTCATTCTTTTTTTAAAATGTATTTTTATTTATTTTTTTAAAGATTTTATTTATTCATGAGAGACACAGGCAGAGGGAGAAGCAGGCTCCAAGCCTGCTGTGGGACGCAATCCCAGGAGTGGACTGGGAATATTCCCTTAGCTCAAGGCACACACTCAACCACTGAGCCACCCAGGCATCCCACTTTCCTTCATTCCTACTTGCAATTGAAAATGTGCTTGGTTTTGCAGATGGCATTGGGTTCTCAAGTTTTCTATCCCCCATGTGCACACACATTCTCTCTCTGTGTCTCTCTCTGACTCTCTCTTACTTTGCCTCCTTTTATTCTGCCTTTCTCACTTCTGCTCTGACAACCAGGAAATCTGAGCAGCATCTGCTTCAGAACCAATTCTATTTCCTTTTCCTGGCCACAAGAATGGAGTTCTTTGAGTAGGGAACTGAAACTTGAAAGCAGAGAGAATCACCTTTCTTTCCTGCATGCTGCCTATTCTGGCCCAGCTCCTAGAAGCTGGGGTCTCTAACATATGCTGCAACTTTTCTCCCAGCCTTTCTGTGTGGAGAGCATTCCAAATGGGAACAGACCTTTCTCTTGTTGCAATTTTCTCTCAGGAAGCCTTGTGGCCAGAAAATAGAAGAGAAAATTAAAAAATCTCTGAGCACAAATGAGAAGGACTTGGGATAATCTATCTGATCTACAGAAACATTTTTTTCTTCTTTTTTTCTCCCTTAGTTTAAATAAAAAGCAGCCAGAGTATTAGCCTTGATGAAGAACAAGAATTTCTATGTTCCTTTCCCCTAGGAAATGGCAATGTGAGAAGAGTACCCTCTGGACACACATGCAGGGGAAGGGGAGAGGAAAAAAATGAAAGAAATGCCTCAAGCTTTCATGTAATTTGTAGGAGTTTGTAGATGGAGTTGTACTGATGACATAAATATGTTAATGGATCTGAATTTCAGAAGGGACATTTCTTTTGCACAAATATTCGGGAAGTATGATTGAATGACTCTGGAAAGAAACAGAAAGATTCTGACTCTGGCACCTTCACCAGCAGCACAGTGAAGTATGAGGAGTGTGGGAGTACCCAACCTCTGATCTTTAGTTACCAGGTCTATTGTTGGAGACACGACCCTCAAATTTTTGAGTCTCAGTTTTAGTTTTCTAGATTTTAAAAGAAGGGTAATGATGCTTTTTCAACTTGTCTCAAGGGGCTCTGCTGAGATTTGAATGCGGTAATATATGTCAAATGCAGGTTGTTGATTGTACAGAGCTAATCCTCTTTCAGATACTGTTTTATCACCACTAACTCATTGAGTTTAATCTCATTGCTCCATTAATCAGTTTCCTTTTAAGGTCCACAAAAAGAGAACTTTTAAATCCAATCTCTATGTTGCAGGAGAAAATTTATTTCCTGGTGTCTACAAAAAAATCTCAATAAATAAAAACAATGGACCCGGAGTCAAGATTCTCAGGGCAGTTGGACCTAATGGGCCTCTCTTTCGAGGCAAGGTAGCTGGGGCCTGACTGGATAAATTACTCCACCAGGCCACCATGTTTCCAGAACAAAATAATGTCATACGTCTCTCAGAAAAAATAAAATGAACCAAACAAGACCATTTTACAGTTCCCCAAACTCTCCAATTTGAAAAGTGGAATCTCTAGTCTCATTTTGCCACAGTTCTCAAATGAATGGAAGTTAGAGAAAATCAACCAAAAGTAATAATGTACATTCAGAAATACAGCCCTAAAATAATAATGTACGCTCAGAAATACCACTTCCTGTCTACCACGAACTGTTATCTATGGTTAGGAATGTTAACCATGATTTTCTTTGGTATCAGTGGTTTTTGCTTCATTTTTGTTGTTGTTGTTGTTTACATCAAGGTGTGGTCACATAACCACAAGCAGGAAAAATAATATCTTGAAATAACATAACATCACATAAGAAACCACATGGATCTATCATATTATAATATTTTGCTTTTTATAAAGGTTAGTATAGTTATCATTACCAGTTTTACATACAAGAAAATGGCCTTCAAGAGGTTAAACAGCACTTTCAAAATCACATGGCAAGTTTGTGTAAATCTGATCCTTTAATTCTAGAATGCTTATCTGGGCTTGTAATCTGTTCCCTGGGTGCTTAGTGGAAATGTTCATTCATTCAAAGATTCACAAAATACATGCCAAGCACCCAGTAAGTGCTGGGCTTGCTTGCTGCTGGGGACTCACTAGGAAGTCATGGTCTCTTAAATCCAATGGATGTGGGCTTTTCACCCAGCAGACACTACAATGCTTGACCCTCCTTCTGGTCAAAGGTGCCCTGGAACACCTGGGACTCAAGCACGGTTTTCTGAGCCCCCTCTCTATTAACAACCCACCCTTGGCAGAGGTTCCTAGCACTTCTTGAATAAAAAATAGAAGGAAACTAAATTCATCACGCTCCAAAAAATAATGTTAGTGTTTTATATGACTTGCTTTACATTATAGCTGCATATCTTTAACACCTAGAGAACATATTCCTACTACTATTACGAGTGCTAAAACAATACAAGATTCTGCAGGAAATGTCTCATGCAAAAGACCTTAATGTCCAATAATGGAGAAATGAGAAAATAAAATACGGTATATTTCTCAGTACAACACTAGGCAGTCATTAAAGTTTATAATAACATGAAAAGTGCTTGAATAAAGAGAAAAAAGAAAAGTGCTTGAGTAATAGAGGTCTGGAGGTATAAAATGGTCACATCCTTTTTATTATTCACTTAGGAACACATATGCCTCTACTACCGGCAGGCAGCTTGGTATCCCATGTCACCCCCAGTCATTTCTACCATTCTTGCAATGAGAGGGACAGCCTCAGCCAGAGGCAACACTGCTGGCATCACCACATCAGGGGCCACTCAAACTAGATGTGGCCTCTACCGCTCTGTGGAAAGAAAGATAGAGATAGCTGGGAACCCAGGCTGCCAAGCCATGGCCTCGTACCGGGCTGGCCAGGTCTGGGACTATAGGAAGATTCAGTCCAGGGTCTGCTAGTGCCAGACCTATCTTAGACCTTGGTCAGAAACTTGTGGAAGCCCAAACTAACTTTCTCTCACCATGTATCCACATCTGTCACTACGAGGGTCCCTTCCTGTCAGAGGCCTTAGCCAAGGACACTGGGGTTTCTTCCAAATTTGTCTAGTACTAAATCTGGGGTCTTGGTCTCTTCAGTCTCATGGGGCTGCTAGACTTCTTTTTTTTTGGGGGGGAGGCTGCTAGATTTCTGATGAAAAACTGAAAACTGATTCACAAGCTTCACAAAAGCTCAAGAGTAAGAAGAGGAAACTTTGCTTAAATCAGAATGCTCTGGTCTGTCCTTCAAGGATTCAAGGAGAAACACAAAAACACCAAAACAGGCTGCATAAACATTTACATAATGAAGGGAGGCAATTTTTTTTTCTCATAATAAGAAACAAAATTTTAAGACAACTTGCTGGCTCAAGTCAGCAATCTCTGGAAAAGAGATAATATCATATTTTAATTCCACCCCACTACTTTGTTGCCTTTAACGATTTTAAAAATATACATTCTTAAATAATGGGTAAAAAATTGGATATCCAATTGTAAAGGGGAGAGTGGAATCTGGAAGGAACCTACAAGGGACTTAGCCTTTACTCATAACCTTATTTCATGAATAGCTGTCTAGGGGTAAGGAAAGAAAAAAAAAAAAAAAGAAAAAAGAGACTTTCCTGTTTGTCACCCCCAAGCAAAGGTGTGACACAAACATGATCACAGGACTAAGGATGAAAGGGAATCCATCTGCCCAAAGAAGCTGAGTCTTCAGACAGTAGCCCTAGTACCAAAGTGATAAAACTCAGGCACATGGTTCCATTAGGGGCAGCATTCTGAGAGGTTAGGAGCTAGAGGCGGGGCAGGGAGAAGGAAGCCAGACGAGAAGAGAGAATGCCAACAGTGTCATGGAAACCAAAGAACAAGTGAGAACCTGGGAGAAAGTACTTAGCCATGAGACATGCCTGCTGAATAATCCCAGACACATGCCAAATGTATGTTATGCAGAAATACACATTACATTATCCAATCAACACTCTAAAGAAAAACAATGTATATAAAATAGGAAGGAAACACATCAAAATGGTCACAGTTCTTCTCTCATGGTGAGACTATAGACCATTCCTTCTATTATCCACTCCTACTGCTATTTTGCAAATTTTTCAAAATAATTATGTGCTGCCTTTAACTTTTCAAGATGAATTTTTAAAAAGTAAGTAGTTGAACTTCTTAGTGATTAATTCTTTCTGGACTAGCAAATATAATAAGCAATGTAATGTTCCTTTATTTTTTATGAATATGCATTTCTTTTTCATTAGAGTAACAGGAAAACGCTATAAGGTTTGAATCTGCCTGTGGCTTACTTGTTTAGTAAATTCATACTTGGCCTAAGCATTAGTCAAATAGCTCATAAACTGTATAATGAAAAAAAGAAATGTTCTTAACATTATTTACCGAAATGTCTTATGCAGTTTGCAACCTGGAGCTAGAATCCAGGATCTCTGGCACACACCTCAAAAATCCATTGCTCCGCTTGCCTACAAGACATCCAAACTATGGCTAGGTCATCAGGCAGCTGCCAAAATGGCAAGGATGATATGTGGTTAAAAGTTGAAATGAAAATGTTAACAAAAATTGAATAACAAAGTATAGATCATAACAATATGGCCAAATTATTTCTTTTTGATTTTATGACTACTTTTACCTTGTATAACTATGCATAAGAAATCCATGTCAAGTGTTAAAATTCTAAGAAAAAAGAAAGTCCCAATGAGATGACTGCTAATGATACAATTATGTAGAGTTCACAGAATCATTTTATATACATTATCTTGTTATAATAATATATAAATAGCATCACCTCATAAAACTGAGAATTTTTAAAAAATGCATTTATCCAGTCAAAAGCAACTTGGGTTTTCTTGTCTCTTAATCTAGAACTTTTTTCCACTTAGAAAAAAAAAATCTATGTGTATAAACCAAAACATAAAACCCTACACTAGCCTGATAGAGATTCTAAAGAGTGTATATCATCTTAATGAAGTTTTTAAAGTAATGCACTAATTAAGTAGCCACTTTTAATACTCCAAAAGCCATGAAATCTGTTTTGATTTGGGTTCCCACCAAAGTGGACTATGAAAACTGAATCAAATGCAAGTATTTTATTTGAGAGGTGATCCCAGGAAACAAAAGTATGGAAGTAGAATAGTGGAGTGGGGCAAGAAAGAGAGAGAAAGAGAGAGAGAGAGAGAGAGAGAGAAGATAAAATAGAGCCAGTATAGTATGTTACCAAGCCAGTTACAACTAGAGGCATCATTTCCCTGGGGAGCTCTAGGAGATGGTATAGAACACATTTCAGAATTTTCTCAACTGTAGGATGAAGAAGCTGGGTATTTATGCACCAATATCCTTTCTGTCATTGACTTATGGCTGGTAGCAGAAGCATTAACTTTCAGAACTTCTGGCTCTTCCTCAAAGCAAGCCTATCTGTAGCCAGAAAAAATAGTTTTGACTGGTGCTTGCCACAGCAGACCTCAGCATGTAAAGTGAATACCAAAGAGATATGGCCAGAACACTGACATTAACTGCTTTATCTGGGTGACCGCTTATAGATTGCTTACCTCTAAGCATATCACATACATGTCTGTGATTTGGATATTATTACTATCCGCATTTTTATCAGATGATAAAACTTAGAGACAAAGAGGTAGCACAGTCACACAGCTGGAGTTTGAACTCAAGCACTCTAATTCCAGAGTCCACACCCTTACCCATCTTGATATGTCACCTCTGCTATGGCTATGGCTGGTCAATCCATATGAAGAAAAGTCAAGGAGTTTGGGGAGAGTTTCTCATTAGGGCTCTGAGAGAAGGGATGGTGGCTCCTTCCTGAAATGTCATTGACTCAAAAAAAAAAAAAAAAGCCTCTGGTGTTTGTTGACCTTGTTTCCAAAGGTCAGCCAAGACAACAGCATCAGAAAATGAAGGACTGCAACAGTCATTTCCCTGTCACCTGCTTTCCGCACATTATCCACTCAGAAACCTCTAGATTTCCTGGAATTTCTGTTCAGAATCCAGTAGTCCAGCAGTCATTTTAAGACACCACAATTTTCACTAACAGTTTTGATTCTATGAGCCTCTAAGCCTGTCTCCTGACATGCTGTAATAGCCTGGGGATGGAATCAGTTTGACCAGAGACTGTGAGCAAAGAGGTAATTTAGCTCTATTTTAACTGACTGTGTAACTGTCATGGACACAGCATTAGGCAGGTGGTAAATTAGCTACTTGGAGAGGTCTTTTCATTCTTTCTGGCCACAGAGGCATTAAAAACTCTATGGGCATCTACTAGCAAAAGTCATAAATGCTTGTGAAACTCTAGCACAATTTTAGGAAAATCACTTATTCTAAGTGACCTAATTAGAAGAAAAACAGCATAGAAGGCTTCTTTTAAGACTATGAGCCTAAGTACCCATCTGAGTTTGGTAAACAAAATTTGGAATTGATTCTAATAGGCTTAGACACTAAGCACTCTCTGCCAATTCTTTCCAATTAAACAGAGAATAGGAACAGATGAGAAA
The DNA here is from genome assembly GCF_003254725.2 of Canis lupus dingo. Lineage (NCBI taxonomy): Eukaryota > Metazoa > Chordata > Mammalia > Carnivora > Canidae > Canis > Canis lupus. The sequence goes on from NC_064243.1 coordinate 77,115,363, forward strand.
TCAATCAAAATAAAATGAAACACCTTTGATCACCTGGGATGGGATTTGAGAATGGGCCCATTTCTTTGTTGTCTTAGATTATCCTGTGACATAATCAAATTCTTCCTAAGACAAATAGAAAAGTAGAATGAGTGTGGATTTTTTAATGCAATAACAGGAAAGAGGTGACTTAATTATATTTAATTCTTTTCCCTTTTAAAAATTTATGGACATGATTCAGTTCTCTACTATTTTAAGCATTAACATAAGTATATATACATACAAAAAAAAACCAAAACAACCAAACAAACAAAAAACTGGAGGATACATTAGATGTTTCATTTCCACTATGTTATATATTTTTTTAATTCAGTAATTCTGTATTGTATCTGAAAATCTTTCACATTTCCCATGTGTGTAGATAGAGAAGCAACAAAATGCCAAGTTTGGAGCCTTCATACATTTCTTCTTCATTATTTTTAGGAATTATTACCAGGGCAATGTGTCTTCAATGCTAGCACAGGGAAGGCTCTCGATATATACTTTTTTTTTTCTAGGCATAGTAGAATACAGCAGAAAAATATAGATCTCATGGTCAGACAGATCTGACTACTCCAATTTTAATTCAACCTTTACAATTTCCCAGCCATTGTGGCTTACCATCTAAGATAATAAAACCTACCTCATAAAGTCACTGGGTGTTAGAGCTGGCTCCTAGGGCTTATGAGAAACAAATGTGTGCATCTCCTTTAAATTATGCATGCAGTGACATCATTTTGGTAGCTTGAAATTGGCCATAATGAGAATGTTTATGCCATAGAAACTGGAAAAATCTATAAATCAGGGCTTTCACCCCCAAAGTTCTGATTTACTAGCTCATTACTGAAAATTAAATAACATGTGAAATGTTTAATAGTATGGCCAACTCTTTTCCCTTTCCCTTCCTGTCTTAAAGAGTTTATGAATACAGCTTTATTTCTGTATCTAGAATACTCTAGTAACAATTTCACTTCATAATCACTTGTCAAGTATTTGACCATGCTATTGTTTTTGATAGTCATACAAAGCTATTTGTTAGGATAATCTCAATTAGAATTTAACTGTCAAGTGAAATTTCACTCTAGTATTTTGAACAATGGTGTTGCAAACCAATGTCTCTGCTACTTCATTTAAGCAGAGCTCATACATGCCATGTGTGAGTTTTTGAATTGCCTGGGTTTTTTTTTTTTTTTTAATTGCCTGGGTTCTATTGAGGAGCTGGCACTTATGTTCAGCCTAAAATGGTATCACCAAAAGAGTTTTCCCTTTAATCAAGGGACTCACTCAAGAAATCATACCACCCTGCTGCAACAGTTGGGAAAACTGATGTACTCCCAATAGACACAAAATGCTACTAAAATTATTTGACAGTATAATTCAACATATCACACTAGACAAAAGTTGAAATTTATGACAGAGAAGTTACCATAGATTCAATGAAGTGGAACCAAATGCCACACCAGAAGGTGCTGCTCTTAGAAGACTGTAGAGGCTGCTAATTTTCTAATAATACACAGAGGATATGGTAGGAATAGTGGGTATGAAGGCATCAGAAGTTCTTTCTCTTGGTGACCAAGGGGAGATTTCTTCATGAAATCCTCTAAGATACCAGTCTCCCTCTTGGCACACAGGATCATGAATGATGACTAGAATTCTTCCATATACAAAATGTTGGAAATGATCCTATGATTGGTTCCTTTTATCATCTCCAGAAAGTACTAGAACTAGCACACATTCCATTTCAGAGATATTTTGGAGTCATTCTGATAAGCAGTTATATAGAATCTTGCATTAGGAATAATAACACAGTTGTCAAAAGACTGTGTCCTATGTTTTGATTTTGCTTGTAATTTGGGCATGTTTCTAAATTGGGGATTTTTATAAAAATCAAACTTTTCATCTTTATATCAGATACCCATACAGGATTAATATGAGGGTCAAGTACCAGAAATATGTCCTATATAGTATAACCCTGTATCAAATATAAAATGTTATTACTGCTTGGACATTCTTAGTCACATACTACCAGAAATAAAAGCCTGAGTCACATACAACCAGAAATGCAAAACCTCCGATTTGGCATTAATAGTAAGCCAAACCACACCTTGCAGAAATCATTCTGGAATGTTAAACCATAGAGCAAAGAAGAAGGCAATATTCTAGTAATTAAGAGCTGAGTTTTCTAAAAGGCAGAATTAGGATGTTATTCTAAATTTCAATATATACTAGCTATGTGATCTTAGGTAATTTTTTGCCTCTCTAAACAAACCTCTTTGAAATGAGGATTATGTTAGGACCTAGCTTACAATGTCATTGTTGTTAAATGACAGAATGCATATAAAGGTGGTTAGGACCACAGTTAATTCTCAATAAATGTTACAATGTTTTTTACTGTTGTTTTTGCTACTGTTATTTGCATTTTGAGATTTCCTAGGCAGAAATAAATGGTCCTACTACCAAAGATAAGAATCCCTAGAGTAAGTTAAAAGTATTTAACAAGGAGTCACAGATTCTTACACTCCAGAATATAAATTAATGGACAATGGTGGTAACTAGTTTGGGACCATAAAGCAAGCAAAAGCAAACCAGCCTACTTTTTCTCCAGGATCTTCCTCTTTAAATTTCCTGCACTTAAATTTTTAAGAAATGGCAGTTGAAAACAACTATTTGTGTTCAAGTTCTTCTGGAAAGTACAAGGCCCTAAAAGGTGAGATTTTACCGACTTTACTACTTTGGGTAAAGTTTCATGGACTTTGAAATAGATATTGGAAAGATAAGCTTCAGGAACCAAGGTTAAGGATGAGAGTCGTTTCATTGACCATAGCCATAAAGCATGGAAAAAGAGGAAAGGAAATTTTAAGGCCTAGGTAAAGATATAACAAGGAAGGAAGGGACAGTCCAGAATGTGAAGTCCAAGAAAGAAGACAGGAGATTAGAAGCAGAGCAGATACCAAAAGAAAAGGGAGATTGTATACCATTGTGGACAAGCAGGACAGAAAGAGTTCTGGAGATCAAGCCTGAAGTCATGATAACAGAAGGGTTGTCTTCAAGGATAACCATGCCCCTTTATGAGAAAATTGTTAGAAATGATTCATTATTTTGTTTTAAGGTTGGTGATAAGGAATATTAGAGAATTGTTGGCTTAAACATTCTTTTTCTTCTTCTAAGCTATCTCTTAAAAAACTAAAATATGCTTTTCCATGTGGGATTATGTAATGGGTCCATCTTAGGAAGTTTTACTATTTTACTTACTGACATGGAATTCAAGCCTTTCTGTGTCCAAGATTGTCCCAAGATTTCAGAAGGTACATGAGTCAACCAAGACTCTAGAGTAACAATTAGGAGTGATCACAGAGTAGAGAAGCAGTTGCCAGGGGCTGGGATGGAGGGGGCAGGTGATCAAGATAGGACAGTAAAGGAGACGAACTTTCAGCTATACTATGCATAGGATCTGAGAATCTAATGTAAAACATGGTGACTATAGTTGATAACACTGTTTTGTATAATTGAAATTTGCTAAGAATAGAATTTAAATGTTCTCACCAAAAAGAAAAAGAAGAAGGAAAATATTTGGGGTGATAAATGTAGTAAATAACTAGAAGAGGATAAATCCTCTCCCAATGTATTTGTATATCAATTTTTTTTTAAAAAATGATCACAAATTTCAATGTAAAAACCACCCTAAGGCTTGAAAGAATCAGTGCTTCAGTACAATGTGTAACAAACTAAAAAGGCTAGCTACTTTTTTTTTTACAACAAAAAAAACCCAACAATTCAAAAGCTGTTAATAATACAAAATCTCAATCTACTTCTTAATATCAATCCTGATCCTTTTCTCCAAGAATCAGTCTTCAAAACAAACAAACAAACAAAAAAAACCCAACTCATTATCAAAAGAAAAATCCACAAGTATTTCCAATGCATAGGACAAGAAGGAAACAATCATAACTTGAGTGTGAAATAACCTTGTCTTGTTCATAGTAAAGCAAAGTGTTCATTAAAAAATGTGTCAAGAACAAAATGCATTTGGAAGAGAGTACTCTATGACTTGAGGCTAAAATTTGTGATAGAATCATTTTCCTCTTGCAATTTTCTAAGATTTCCTGGATTTACTCAGGATCTCTATGATAAGATTATAGCTTTCTTTGAGGGTATTTCAATGTTTTCATTCATGATCTGTCTTAAAACCAGGCATGCCTTAAAAGGAAGGAGCAGCACACATTATTCATTGTTACATACCCTCTAAAAAAAACATAAGTACAATGATTTATTCTTTTTAAAATTTTTATTCTGAGGTAATCTCTACACTCAACTTGGGATTCGAACTCATAATCCTAAAATCAAGAGTCACAAGCTTGACCAACTGAAGCAGCCAAGCACTCCTGATTTATTCTTAATTAAGCAAAGTTCAGTCTGTGTGAACTATTTTGACAATTATAGCTCTTAGTATGTGAAAAAAAATGATACTGTTTGCTCTATGGATTCCTTTTTACATAATGCTGATGAATTCTAGTTAAGAGGATAAAAGGTAACCTAGAATAATAGAATATTTGAGCTATGAAGGAAATTTTGGAGCTCATTTTTCCAAAGTGCATGAAACCAAGTCTAGGAGAAGTAAAGTGACTTACAAGGCTGTTAAAGTGAAGAAGTAATTACAAAGTAGGAGTGAAACACAGCTAATGATAACCATTATCACACACTAATAGAGCCACTAATTTTGTGAGGACTTACTATGGTCATAGTATGTTTTCTGATCATAGTGCAATTAAGCTAGAAACTCATTGCAAAAGGATAAGTTAAAAAATGGTCAAATATTTAGAACTTACGCAGTATAGTTATAAATAGCCTATTTGCCAAAGAAGAAATCAATTGAGGAGAATACTTTGAACTAAATGAAAAAGTTTTTTAAAAGATGTATGAAAACTTGTAGAATTCAGCAAAAGCCTGTATTTAAAAAGCTTAAAATCTATTACCTAAATTACCTCCCCAAAAAACTATATAAAGAATAAATAAGTTAGATACCCTCAAAAGCAGAAAGAAGATATTAATAAGGATAAGAGAAGAGATTAATGAAGTAGAAAATAAACATACAATAGAAAAGATTAGAAAACCAATGGTTTGATTCTTAAATAAAATCTGTAAACATTTCACCAAAAGTGAAGATAAAGAAAGGACGTAGAAAGAACCAGTACCAGAAATAAAGAATGGAGCATCATTACAGTCCCTACAGAATTAAAAAATAATAAAATGATATTATGAAAAAATTTATGCCAATAAACTTGATTTTTTAAAAGATTTTATTTATTTATTCATGAGAGACAGAGAGAGAGGTGGAGACATAGACAGAGGGAGAAGCAGGCTCCCTGTGGGGAGCCCAGTGTGGGACTTGATCCCAGGGCCCTGACTGACTGGGATCAGGACCTGAGCTGAAGGCAGACGCTCAACCCAGGTGCCCCAAATGATATTGAATATTTAGATGAAATCAATAAACTCCCACAAAAACACAGTTCTGACATGTAAAAAAAGAAAATGTGAACAATTCCATATTCATACAAGAGATTGAATCTGAGTAAAAATCTTCCTAATATGTATTTAAAAAAAAAAAACACCCATCTTATACAAATTTTCCCAGAGACAAGAAAAAGAGGAAACACTTCTCATTCCAGGATAAATTTAATTATCAAAATCCGACAGGAACAAGACAATAAAATTGCTTTTCAGTCTCTCTCGAGTATAGATACAAAATCCTAATCAAAATATTAGCAAATTAGGGCAGCCAGGGTGGCTCAGCGGTTGAGCGCCTGCCGAGACATGATCCTGGAGTTCCAGAATCGAGTCCCACGTCAGGCTCCCTGCATGGAGACTGCTTCTCCCTCTGCCTGTGTCTCTGCCTCTCTCTCTCTCTCTGTCTCTCATGAATAAATAAATAAAATCTTAAAAAAATAATTAGCAAATTAAGTCCAGTTACATAAAGATAGATAATATAGTATAATGAATTAAAGGTTGTTTAATTTATTTGAAAAGACAGATCAAACAATTATATTTTTAATTTTTTTCCAAAGAATTTCAACAGGCACTTTACAAAAGATGGTAGCCAATAAACATATGAAAAGGTTCTTGACATAATTAGTTATCAGGGAAATGCAGATTAAAACCACAATGAGCTATCACAACACCCCTAGAATGGCAAGGGAATATTTAACATGAAGAGCCGGTGAGGATATGGGGCAACTGGAACTATCTTACATTGTTGGTAGAAATGTAAGTCGTTACAAAAACTTTAGAAAATTGTTTAGCTATACCTACTAAAGTAGAGCAAGTGCACACTCTGTGGTCCAACAATTCTACTTCTAGGTATATATGCAAAGAAATTTATTATGTACACAAAAAAGCTATACAGGAATGTTCATAGCAGCATTATTCATGATATCCCCAAACTGGAAACCATCACCAGTAGTAGGACGGATAAAGAAATTACAGTATTTTTATACAAAAGAATATAACTACCCAATAAACTTTTGAATATTACAAACATGTGGAACAAAGGAAGCCAAGTGAAAAGAGTATCTGTGATAAAATTTACATAAAATTCAAAAATAGCTCAAACTAATAGAAGTGATAGAATTCAGAATAGTGATTATCTTTGGGTAAATGAAGGGAAGGCTTCAGAGGTGTCATACTGTTTTATGATCTGATCTGGGTAGCAGTTACATGAGTGTGTTCACATTGTCAAAATTCATTAAGACACACACTTGTAATTTATGTGCTTTTCACTCTGTATACTATCCTCCAATTTAAAAATTGAGAAGAAGAGGGGAGAGAATAACAGTTTACAGTCTGGAGAAGAGTTGGCTGACTGGTAATTTAAAAGACTTGAGGGACACCTGGATGGCTCAGTGGTTGAGCATGTGCCTTTGGCTCAGGGCATGATCCTGCGGTCCTGGGACTGAGTCCCACATCAGACATCCTGCAGGAAGCCTGCTTCTCCCTCTGCCTGTGTCTCTGTCTCTCATGAATAAATAAATAAAATCTTTAAAAAATATAAAAATTAAAAGACCTGCGATTAGAGCATTCCTACACCATCAATGGAGAAAGCCAGGTTCAGTAGGCCCAGTAACTGGCAACATCATCTGAAGTTAGGATGAGGAGCATGAGCTAATGTGAAGAAAACTGTTCTAAGCTTGTTGAAGAAACTTGTCTCTTCATCCCCATCCCATTCCTATTTTATACCATCTCACCATCTCGCCTTGGCAGAAGACAGAAATTTATTATCTGGAAAGATATTGGGGAATGTCATCAAGAAAACTGACTGCCAACTGACCTATGAGCTGGACCCAAGCACTCTGAGGCTCCTTACCACTCTCCCTGTCCTTGGAATGTGGGTTCCATTTGCCTTTCTCACTCCCAGAGGCTGCTGCTCCAAGGACACAGCCTTGAAATAGTGATGTGGTGTTGAGAATACCTGCACAGTACACGTGACTGAATCCAGTTAAGGCCTCTTTATCAACTCTTAAGATTTGACCAGCAGGTGTGGGGATCCATTCCTCTTGCTGATGCCCAAAACAAACCTCACATGTAAGCTCTCTTTGTTTATTAAAACCACAACCCACCAACCTGGAATGGCCTGCATTTCTTCAGCCTCTTCTCACCCTCTGAGTACAGGGACCAGTTTCAGATTACACCAGGGGAAATTGCCAGGAGGGCTGTAAACTAACAAAAGGACAAAATAGATGGTATCTAGATTAGTGGGACCAATTAGGGGTAGGTATGCTTTACTAAAAATGGAAATTTAACACATACATGCTTTGGTTTGCTTCCTCCATTCTGCCTCCAAATGTTGGCTGCCAGGCCTTCACTCTCCAGGTGGGAGATTGCAAGAATCTCTTGGAGAAACCATTCAGCCAATAAGAAAAGACAATACTGAAATCAGTTCTTCAGCATTAATCTAACCAGCTCACCCTATAGTGATACAACTATCAACTCATCCCAATAGCTTGCTCAGAGCTCCAATAATTTTTTTCTCCTATTCTTAAATATGAGCAGACATGAAGGACTATTAAATATCTTAGGGATATAAACAGAAAAAAGCAACTGGCAGGAAAGAGGGAGAATATAAGAAAAAGAGTCTCTAAATGTTTATCTTGAATACTCTCAGGGTAATAGGAAATGATAATGCAACCTTGAAACAAAAGCAGGAGGTTCAATACAGATCAGCTGCAAAGAGCATCCCCAGGATGGTGGCAAATGGGAGTCTGAATACCTGTGTACCAGGTGTAGAGGGCAACCTGTACAGACTGAAGCAGATCAGAATGTTCTGATAGGGATCACTGCAGGGATGAAACTGTTAGAATAACAGATGTGAATGAAAGTAATGAGAAGAGATTTGGGCAACTGGCAGTGTTTGTGGTTGGCCTCTTTAAAGTATATATAAAAAATAAGCAAACAAACAAGGAAAATTATTATATCCAGGAGAAAAAAAACAGGCTGCACAGGTAAGAAAACATGATCATCGTTCACTATATGACTCAGGTCTGATTAATGTAATAAAAATGTAAATACTAAATTTACCAACCAAAACTATAATTTTACCATACTGGCACCATAAGCATTTACCGCTGATACCATAAGCATCAGAGGGTAGAGTAGTAGTAGGGAGAAACTAAATGCTTACCTTCCATACTGAGATGTCAGCAAAGAATGCCTAAAGTTCAAATATTAAAAAGTTAGGCAAAAGAGTGGAAGATTTATTGCCTCTGAGTAAGGGAATCAGGAAAGGGGACTCAGGACTGTAAATGGCCTTAACATACCTGGGAGAAGTAGTTGATCTTTTGAACTAAGTACCTGTTTATTTGATAAAAATGAATACTGTTTTGAACAAGGAATGGGTAGGAGTTAGGTGAAATGTTAAGGGGGAAGGACATTACCAACCGTGAGGTGCTTAGGGATAAAGGCTGCAAGATCCATAGCCACAGCATAATATAATAGGGGGCTCCAAGCAGAAGTATGTTGCTAAAAACACCCGGTGTGGCTTATTCGGAGATCTCTGGATTTCTTCTTATATGTGGCTTCCACTTCTTCATCCACTACGGAGGTGTTAAGAGGTGGAGAAGCATCAAGTATGTTGACAAACTGGGATACCAGGAGTGTGCATAGTGCATTCTTAGCACAGCTTGAATCAAAACTGGTCTGTTCAACCTAGTAAGATACCTCTAGCATTTTGAATGAGGGGCAAGGTTTACAAAGTACTTATTGTCTTCAGTAGAGTTACGGAGAATCTGTGAGAATCTTGCTCAGAGCAAGCAACCCCAGAACTAAGCAAGCCAGAGTGAGCCCTCAGATAGAAGACTCCAAATATGTGGTAATGCTGGTCTTGCTACAGCCTGGCAGGCAGCCAGCACACTCAGCATACTCAGGCTGGCAGAGATGAATGAGAAGGAAAAGAAACTCCCCTAATGCCTTGGAACTCTGTGCTTTTGCTGGTCACTTGGAAGGAGACTTCCAAGGGGATTGAAATTAAGACAAAAACTGCTGAAGTTAGAATAAAATGGGAGAGGCGTTTTGTTCCTTTTGTCTGGGTATTGAATAACTCATACCGTGAGAGGTAAAAACAAAACAAAACATCAGTCATTAAGGTAAAAGAAGAAAGTCTGGCTTATAAAGGGGAAAATTGCAAATGAGTAATCAAAAATTAAAGGATGAAAATTAAATGGTAAGCACTAAAAAGCAGAACATTATAACCCAGAATTTTAAAAATATGTTTTGTAAGTACTATGTGTATTGAAGAGGACAAACATCAAGGAAAAATTGTGTGCACTTATAATAATTAGAGACAATGTAAGAGGAAATAACAGAGACAGTAAACAATTACTTGCAGCTGCCTTTACAAATATAAAAGACCAGAGATTTGTCCCATTTGTGGATCAGATTTCTTCCACTGAAAGCATGAGAATTTGGAAGTGGATAGATAATAGTGGCACTGCTGATAAAGACAGAATATCTTTCATCTGACAAATCCAAACAAGGAGTAGCAGAGGGCAATGGAGGGAAAAGGGCCAGGGTTTTTAAACTATTCATTTTAAAATTTTGTTATTTTGATAAAAAGCAAGAGGCTTGATAATGACTACAATGCTTGCTGTGAATTATCCTCCGCTTTGAGAAAAGTATCAAACAAATAGGTGGTATAATTTTGGTGAAAGAAAAACATTTAGAAAAGATGTAATCAGAAAGGCAATATATGCGCTGTGCCTTTTGATATATGAAATGAGCTATTAGATTAGAATCTACTCCCAAATTCCTATCTGAAAATAGCGAAAACACAGGCATAATTGCAACTGAGCAAAGATGAAGAAGGTACTCCTGGCCCTATCCTATAGTTCTGAAGCTTCAATTTGATTTACTTAAAATTTTTCTGCTTTAATAATCTCTAAAGGATTATTTTACCCACAGCTGAATGCTAGAAGTAAAATTAGACCATTCTGGGGAAGCTTTGTTGAAAGTTTAACAGGGTCTCAATATCAACTGCAATTTCAAAATTTCTTTCTTTTAACAAGAAAAAAATGTAAGCCAAACAAGTGTCTAGTTTTGCTTTCCTTTTTTCAATGAGAATATCTGTAGAGAGTACTCGTCTCTTTGAGGTTTTGTTTCCAGTCTTTGTATTAATCCTTTTGGTTTTAATCAGATTTACTTTTTACCTTTGTCCACTCATCTTTAAATGAGGACTAGTAAGACTGGTCCCCATTTCACTGCACGAAATTTTAGGAGGCTAATGGTGTAAATTGCTTGACTTTGCTGTTTCCAGTTTATTAATGAAAATATTATCTATTTTTACAGTGTGTATTACTTTTTATTTTTACTTAAGGTTTTAGAAATATAGCAACCTGACAATAAAACTGCCTACTTTGTTGAGAACTAAGGCTTGCAATGTGTGCAAATAAACAATTTTACTATTCCTTCCTTTTAACTGCAAATGATAAAGTCCTTATATCAAATAGATGACAATGTCCTCTCTGTCTCTCTCTCTCTCTCCATGTCTCCTTCCCTCTTTCTCACCCTCTCTCTCTGACACCTATGCTTGCATACATGCATACAATTTCCTAATTCAATAATTATGCCTAAATGTTTGAAGAGTAAATTGTTAGGATTAAAATTTTTAATATTAAAATAAGTATATAAAACCTAGTTTATTCTATTAAAAGTGTTTATTCCATTCCTGGGAAACACAACCTAGGAAAATGACAAGAATTGCTATAAATAGGAATATACAAACTAACTAAATAGAGAACTCTAATATAGAATACACATATGGTAAATTAATTTAAATGTGACATTTTTCATCAATGGGGAAAAGCAGGATTACCTCTAAATGATGTTAAAACAACCAGAACATTGTTTAGAAAAATAAAAGTTGAATCTTTCTTTTAGTTTTTATACCAAATAAATTCCAGCCATATCGAAGATGTAAATGTAAAAAAAAAAAAAGAATCTTTAAATATACTCAACAAAAGCACAAACAAAATTATTATTGTTTTGAAACAGAAAAGGTCTTTCTGACTAGGACATATGATTAAGGACACCATAAAAATAAAAGGAATGATACATTTAGCAGTACAAAAATTTTAATTTCCATATGACAAAATTAAACACATGAAGGGAAAATAGGAAACATTTTTACAATGCATATGATTTAAAAAAATATTTACCTTCAGTTTACATTAAAAATAAAGATAACTTACTTGATACAAAGAGCTTATGCAAATTAATAATTGTTCTTAATAAGAGTAGTTCAATAGAAAAATAGCAAAAATTAGCACACAGAAGAAAATATATGCAAATGAACTATATCATATGAGGACAAGCTAAACCTTATCCAAAACTCAAAATGTAAATTCAAACAAATACGATGCCATTTCTATCCATTAGAATGGCAATCAATAGATATTTTTCTTTCTTGAATATCATAGTTGGCATCATATAGCATGTAGCCCTTACAGAGTGCTTCTTTCAATTAGTAATAAACATTTAAATGTACATTTAAGGTTCTTCCATGTCTTTTTGGTACTTGATAACTCATTTCTTTTTAGTGTTGAATAATATTCCATTGTCTAGATATACCAGAGTTTATCCATTCACCTACTGTAGGACAACTTGGTGGCTTCCAATTTTTGACAATTATACAATTATGAATGTATATCCATGTATGGGTTTCTGTGTGAACATAAGTTTTCAACTCATTTGAGCTAAAAAAGAAACAAACAAGGTGCATAATTGCCAGATCACATGGTAAGAATATGTTTAGTTTTGTCAGGAACTACCAACTATCTTCCAAAGTGACCGTACCACTTTCTCAAAAGCAATGAAAGAGAATTCCTGTTGCTTCATATTTTGTCAGTATTTAGTATTGTCAATAATTTGGATTTTCATCATTCTAATTGGTATGTACTGGGACTTTTGCTTTTTATATCTCATTTTTTCATTAGTATTTGAATCTCCTCATCATGAAATTTTTTTAAACCCATGATTATCCACCCAGAAATCCATAAAACTCTCCCCAGCTCAGAAATTACTCTACACTGGATTCCTTCATTCCATTTTCATATTTTTAGAATAATCACATTCTCTAGAATGTTGAAGTATTCACACTAGGACCAGAACCCAGGGCTTAAGGCCATAATTTGGCCTGAGGCCATAATTTGGAAATGATTAGATGATTGCATGTGCTCAGCTATAACAAAATGCAATATTATAATTCTCTCTGGCTAAATTACCCTTCTTACAAATCATCTAGATTTTTTTTTTTTTGACATTGACAAACTTTTGAGGATTTGGCCATATCTGAGAAATTCAGATCAGCCATGTAATTCCGGCAGTCACTGACTCATTGTCATACACAACCCTAACCCTAATGTCCTCTCAGCTGCCACCCAAAGGTATCTGATACCTCTGTAGCAAAACAGAGAGCAAAGAAAGGGGACAGAGAGGGAAGAAAACCCAACCATTACTTTGAATTCCTTGCTTGTGTGGGTTTTGGTCAGATAAAACTCCAATTATTTTTGACTGCATTAATTTCTTTTCCAGTAAAGCGCTTAAAGAATAATATACTTCCAGTTAAAGCTTTTAGGGTGGACCATTGCTCAAGCCATTTTCAACTTTATTGGACAAAGCATTTGAAAATATACTATGGGTAGAAATTCAGATATGGCTCTTGGGAAAAAGCAAGATGACTTAATAGGTCTCCCTACCAACCCACCTAACTTCTGTGATTGAATTAATACAGAGGATAGTGGAGGAGGAGGAATGGAAATGTGAATTGTAACCACAATTTGAGCTGTGTACAGTTACATCATGGCATCAGTTTTTCCACTCAAGCTGGTAAATGACTATAACCAGAGATATGTGAGCCCTTTCTGATGAGATATAAATCAATCCTAACAGTCATCCAACTCTCTCTTGCAATGAATTTAAGCCATATCTTTCCCCTTCTTTTAGCCTTGGGTTCTCATTTCATTTCTAGCTCACTGTGGTTTAAGTTCAATTTTTAAGAGATTCGATCCAGTTTCCCACCCCTGAAACTTGAAAAAAATGTTAAGAATTAGTCCAAACTATCAAATCCTAAGATCTGGTTGAGTGGGGTTTGCCACAGGATAAGGGAGTGCAGGAGTATATCTCATCTAAGTGGATCATAGAAGTTTAAAGACTATATTTATCGTTAACTAATACAGCATACCAAAATATCCCTATATTTAATGGCCCAAAACATTATGCATTTTTGCTCAGAAGTATCTGGGAGGGTTGGCCTTTGTCCTTCTTGTCAGGGTAGTTCTGCCAGTCTTAGCTCGGATCTCTCACACATCTGTGGTCCACTATGTATTGGATAGGCACTGTGCCAATCTTGGTTGGACTCCTTCCCACATATAGGGCTTTGCTAGTTGTTAGTTGGTATAGGATGGTCTCAGCAAAGATATCTCATCTCCTCACAATGCGGTTTCTTACTCTTTTGCAGGCTAGTCCAGGCAGACTCTTTTGCAGGCAGTCCAGGCCTTGACTCAGAATTGGCACACCATTACTTTAATCCACATTCTGTTAGCCAAAGCAATTCATAAGGATATCCCAGATTCAACACATGGAGAACAGACTTCACCTCACAAGACAAGCTTCAGAGGGTACTGACATAGGGAAGGGTGAACAATTGGAGTCATCTTTCCAAAAATTTATAGTATTTGATCTCTTTCCTTTTTTAGCTGAAACTTCAGACATTCTGGGAACATCCAGAGAGGCATCTCAGAATCCAGGCCAAAGGTGGAGTGCCATCACTCCTGTGTTCACCATTAGCAGAGCTCAACATCAGTGACTCCCCTCAAATTATGTAAGCTTCAGAAAGACAGGTAGGTTCCTGCAGGTGAATGCTGGCTCTCTCACTCTCTCTCTCTCTCTCCTCGCCCTCTCTCCCTTTGGCCTCCCTCCCATCTTATTGTATACTATATTCCTGTATTTCCAGCACATTAAACAATGACTGGCTCAAATGCTCAATAAATATTTGTGAATGAATAAATGAATGAATGAAAGGAAGCATTATGTAAGAGCCTCTATTAACAGGGTCAGATGTAGAAAGTGAACTAGATTCAACAGACTGGAGAGAACAGTAATGGAATGATACAAAGCAGGCAAGAGAAATGTACCCTAGAAAAGACTCTGGGACTGAAGTAAAATGACAGTAGTGTTGGGGTTTTTGAAGTCCCTGCTGCTGCTAGCTTGGCCATGCTGGTGATATTTAAACAGGCCATAGCACAGTAGACAGGGAGCAATGAATCAGCCACAGAGATCAAGTGGAGCAGGAAAAACAGGAGATTACACAGCTCACTGTCCTGGAAAGCGGTTGATTCCAGGTGACTGAGGATGAAGGGAAAGGGTGACCCTCTCTAAAGTGGATCTGGGGTAGGTTTTACTCACTGGCCTGGGAGGTCTGGGAAGCCCACAACAACATGGAGGTCTGTCAGTAAATGTCAGGGAGCCTGCCACCAGGTAGGGTTTAAAGACAGATTTGTGACAAACAACGACAGCTAATGGGGAGAAAAGAAAGCTAAAATGACAAGAAATAGGCTCTGGGACTCCAAACACAGCAGAGAGAGAAGCTGATGGCATCCACCCAGGCAGGACCAAGGAGAAATGAATGGTGAGTGCATCAGGGATTCCCCAGCTCCTCGAGGCCATGCACGTATTTGACTCCCCTGTCCCTTAGCAAGCAGAGATGTGTTTTATCCCATCAGTAAGATCTGCATCGCTGGGATGACAGGACTCACTTTCTGCAGGGTGCATAACAACTTTCCGACATGTTGTCAGAATGTGTCAGGTCGAGTTACTGTGATTCTATTTCCTGAGGACGTGACACACGGCGCCATTGCTGGCGATTCAGACGTTTCCTGTCAATGCCTGCCACTCACGAATGGATGTGTAATCAAACCCAAGTCACAGCTAGGCTCTTTGCATGAGAGTCACTTCCAAGTTTTACTTTTAATACCTGAGGTTTTGTGTTACTGATATTAAATAAAAACTCTTTGCAATGAATTTTAAATGAGGTAAAAGCTCTCACCAGAGATTTGTTAAAAGCAGATGAACAGCTGTTCTCTTTTCCCCCCTTTTTAGTAGAAGAGCTTTAAATTATATATTAACCAAAAAGGTAAACAGAATAAAATGGGCAATTAAATATTAATGGAAGATGTAGTGGAATTGTCCTGTGCTGCACTTAAAACAGCCTGAATGATTGAGCTGTGAATTGCTCTCCCCGAGGTATTGAAATATTCATCAGTGCTATTTAATAAATGTTCATATTCGTAGGCACTCATGTTTACACTACAGCACTTGCGAGAGAGTGCTTACTAAAGAAAACATGCTAATGGAAGGTGAACTTTTCTGTACAGCGAGTCACCTTAAATTATACAGAGTGTGCCGCTGAGGAGATGGGGAAATCTCTCTTCTGACAAATGAGAAGCTTGCATAAGAGAGAAGCATCTTTTGTTAAGAGAACGGCTGGGGATGGCATAGAGGCATTGTGGCACCAAGACTATTTTGAGGTTTTTAAAAATTTATCTGGTTTGCATTTTAAAAATGTTTAACCTCTCCTGCATGAAGCAGAGTTCCATTCCAGTGCTATCACTGCAAACTGCTTACCTGATGGGAAGGGAGGCAAGAGATAGCAAACAGAGACTGCAGTGGGAACCCTTAACCAACCAGAGTACAAGCACTCCAGGTGACAGCAAAACCGACACAAAGACACACACAGCATTTACAGGCAGAGGCGAACACTGCTGCTTATCGCTTCCTCTCCGTGACATTTAGTAATTCTTTCCCAAGAACTGCAGATATTGTATCACCTCAAGTGGGGAGCTTGATTGTTCTCGTAAGTTAAACAGGATCAAGGCCAATCAATATCTTGGAATTGGCTGATCTCTAGGGAAGATATTAAGATTTACTAGACCAGTGGAGGGAAGGGGCTGAAGCTGTGGCTGCTGGATTTCTGATGAGTGTATGACTTAAGAGGAACATGCATCCAACTTGGATCTTGTTTACTGAAAAATACGTAGTCACCCAAGTTCAGCAGCATCATGCACATGTGCGAGGACAGGGTCAGTTGGAGGCTTCCTTCGTGATAGCTCTTCATCATCTTTCATGGTTAACCAGAAAAAAATTGAGTTAATGTTTATTCGGTGAGAAAAGAGGATCTTGGTTCCCAGAGTAACAAAACACAGCCACACAGAGTATTGTAGATTGACTGTTTTGGTCTCAATGTCTCACTCTACTCTAATGGTATCATACCTTCATACCTATGCCATAGCTTTATAGTGGTTAGAATATACTTCCCATTCCTTGAATGAGGGCTTAGCCACGTAACTTGCTTTGGCTAATGAGATGGACATGGTATGTGAAAATACTGAAATGTTTATACACAATGGGCTCACTCTCTTGAGCTCCAAACTTTGGCCATAAGAAAACGCCTCCGGTAGCTGCTGGTCCAAGGAAGATGAGGGACACTGGCACCAAACCTACCTAGATCAGGTGAATTTTAAGATGCTAATATGATATGCCACTGAGGTTATAGAGCATACTTATGGAGCATACTTATGGCACTGTTAAGATCAGAAAGGATCATCCCAAGGCCTTCACAGTGAGTGAGCAACTACTGATTTTTATTCCTTTTTATTAATATGTTTTAGGGAGAGTACATTATATTACTAACACAACAAACACACACATATAAGTTTAGACATGAAGATGTATTCTTTCAGGGAAGGACATCACCTTGTCTTGTACCCACATTTGAAACACTGGAGGCTTCCTTGGATATTCCCTTTCAAAGGCCACCAAATCCTGTTGATTCAAATATATGAATGCATATTCTTCTCTCCATTTGCACTGTCACCGCCTACTTCCGAATTCTGTAATTTTGAATATCATAAATCGTCTACTCAGTTATCTTCCAATATTTACCTATCAGTCATGTTTCTAACAGACCATGGAAAACATCCTATCTGAAGTTCCTATCTTCCTTCTCTAAATCACTTTAATAAACAAACACTGATTAATGGTTGTCCATCAGTTATAAATACTTTAGAATGATCCTCCATGATCTTAAAAATCTGTTCCTAGTTATCCTCTCATTTATAATGTTGGTCATCTCTCTTCACTTTCCAGTAGATTATGGCACTCCCAGATAATTTATACTCCCAAGGCTTTTTTTTTTTTTTTATGTTGTCCCTTTTGCCTACAATACTCTCTCCTGAGTCATTGCCGAGCATCGTCAAAGTTCCAATGTAATCATATTACCCTTCCCTCTAAAATTCGAAGAGACTTTAAAGATCAATTACCCCATTCTATTATAAGCTTTTCTTGTCCAATGCATGTCCCCCATTATACTAAAAATTCTTTAGAAATAGAAAGGGAAAAAAAGGGCCTACTACAAAGTAGGTGCTTAATGAATGACTCAACCTAAATAACACTTCTTACACTAATTCTTTTGAATAGGAATTATTCCTATTTTTATGATGCCTCAGAATTGAGTAACATTGTTAGCAATATAATAGATGAATAGGGAATTGCTTAGGAATATAATAGAAATAAATAAGTTCTTCGGGGGTTAAGATACATAAACAAAGCAGTAACTCAGAGACTGGTTCTTTGACAAAGCAGTAACTCAGAGACTGGTTCTTTGATATTTGTATAAATGACTTGAGAAAAGGTGAACATGGTAAAATTTTGAAGTTTACAAGTGTAATTTAAGTTCTTCTGATCATAGGACTTCAAGCTGAAAGGGATAAGCAGCACAAAGAACCTTGAGCCTATCTGAATAGGTATAAATATTTCAGATTAAAGATGGGAACAATCCAACTGTCCATCAACTGATGAGTGGATAAACAAGATGTTTCCATCTTATATATCCACACATTTTATATGTATCCAACTATTTGAAGAAGAAGATGAAGAAGAAGAAGAAGAAGAAGAAGAAGAAGAAGAAGAAGAAGAAGAAGAAGAAGAAGAAGAAGAAACAGCAGAAGCACCGATACATGATACAGTATAGGAGAACTTTGAAGGATTATGTTAAGTGAAAAAAGTCAATCATAAAAGACAATATATTATATAAGTCCATTTATGTGAAATGTCCAAAATAAGTGGATATATGGAGACAGCAGATTAGTGGTGTCCTAGAGCTGGAAGATAGGACTATTGACAGGTGTTAGTTCAAGAATGTAGGATTTCTTTTCTGAGATAATGAGTATCCTCCAAAACTGATTATGGTAATTTAGGTTTCACAACTGTGTGAATATACTGTAAAGTATTCATGGAATACTATAAATGAGTGAATTGTATGATATATAAATTATAGCTCAATAAAACTGTTACTGAAAAAAATTCTTTGAATATCTTTTAAAATAATTCAAATTTTATTTGTAAGAGAATAGTCTCTAAGTTCCATTACAGCTTGATAAAAGGATTCAATGGCATTATTAGACATGGATTGGACCTTAGATGGGTTCTGAAATAGGGCAATGAATTGCTACAGGCCACAGATCCACAAAATACTGAAGATAACCAGGAAGTGAGCTGAAAGTCAAACCCAACACTTTAAATGATTGTGCTTCCATTGCTGGCATGATCACTCTAGTTGCATATGAAAATCAATTGTTAACCATAGAGAATCTACTATGAGTTCAACTCTGATGAAAAATTTTAGAAACTATAAAATATAATTAAGATATACTTTCTACCCCCAGTAAACTTAACTCTAGTTGAAAAGACAAGAAAACACACATGAAATGATTGACAAGGTGATATCATGAATTAGTTTTAGTATTAAAAAGACATAAAGGAGATAACGTGGATTATTCATTAAGAATCCTTGAACTATTTAATCATTTTTTAAAAAGGAAACTTGGTTAAGATGTTTATAAAACCATTTATAAAAATTGGGTCCTTTGAAATGA
Organism: Canis lupus dingo; assembly: GCF_003254725.2. NCBI lineage: Eukaryota > Metazoa > Chordata > Mammalia > Carnivora > Canidae > Canis > Canis lupus. Next base: position 77,134,853 of record NC_064243.1, read on the forward strand.
TCCCCAAGTTACAATTATGGCATTTCCACTCAATAAATGGTCTCACGCTATCATGTAAATTTTCTTCCCCCACCAGTCCTTTCATCTCACTGCAGGTCAGAAAAAAGTCCTAAATATTGGACCCAGACAGACATAATGTTTAATCCTGGCTAATACTTTCTATGATATGACCTTCAATTTATTGTTTAACTTTCTAAGCCTTAACTTCAACTTTCTCTAATTTGTGATAATAATATCTAGTTTAAAAGTAAGTTTGGTAAGTTGAGCATATAGAAACTAACTCAGTCTTGAGTGCAAGTAGATAGGAAGAGTTCTGAATTTTAGTAAGACCAGCAGATAGTAGCCTGATAAAAACTTTGAAGCATAATACAAACAAAGAGGGTTCTGACTTAATTAAGAGATTCAGAATGAATTGAAGGAAGCACTATCACCACCGGAGGAAATCCAGCTCAGTGAGAAAGTACTAAATCATATTTAAGCATTTGTTTACTTAATAGTTTCTTCTAAAATCCTTCTTAAATATATATGTAGAACTAGAGCAAGACTTAGCTGTTTATAAAAGTTGTTTTTCTATAAAAGCAAACAAATTTATAATGTGCTTTAAAAAAATAAAAATAAATAAAATGTGCTTTATTTCAGGGGTGCCTGGGTGGCTCATTTGGGTAAGTGTCCTACTCTCGATTTCAGCTTAGGTCATGATATCAGGGTCATGAAATTGAGCCCCCTGTTGGCCTCCGAGTTCAGTGGGGAGTCTACTTGAGATTTTCTTTCTCTCTCTCTCTCTCCCACTGCCCCTCCTCATAACCCCCAAGCATACACTCTCTCCAAGATAAATAAATAGTTTGTTTAAAATACAATGTGCATTATTTCTGTTGAGAAACTTCTAAGATTCTTAACTTGTTAGACCTTGAAACCATTGTTCAACTGATGCCAATTATATTCCAAAGAAGAATATTATGAGTGTAAATGTATAAATTAATAGCAAATATCACTGTCACACATAAGAATTTAACCTTTGAAACTTTATCTGATGAGCACAAAGACACCAATCAACATAGAAGAATTGGTACATCCGATTTATTTTTATTTGCTGATTTCTTCCTAATATGCTTATAGAATCCTTGGATATTGTGTGAAGACTATTTTCAAGACCATTCTATAGATAAACAGGTGTATGTTGAGTGGGATGACTCCCTAAACATCAACTTAAGCTCTGACAGTAAGGCAAAACTGTCAGGGTCAGTCATTCAACACTAAAGTCAAGATGATTGCATTCTACAAATTACACATTAAACCTGAGAAAGAAGTTATCTATCTCGAGTCTATTTGAGTTCTTGCTAAAACCAAGTAGAAGGAGAAGGCAAAGGACAAGAAAAGAGGTGACAGAAAGAGAAAACAAGAACCATGAAGCCTTTAACGCCTTCCCCCACAATGCGACTGGCTTGCCCAGCATGCACTATTTGTGTCCTTGAAAATTCATTCAACTTTCAAGAATTAGTCTGTCTTCTATATTTCACCTTAGGCCTTTGAACCAATCCTGAGACCTAAACAAAAATACCTACCTCTAATAAAGATGGATCTATCAAGTCTAGCCCTATAGAGAAAAGAAATTTATAGTCTTAAGCAAGAGAGGAGAGTGACCTTGTTAGCATAAGTACAGTAATACGAATACATTGAGCAAGAGTACCAGTGTGAGTGCTGTAAAGCATCCAAGAGGAAATTAGCTGTTTTAAACCATGGAACTAATGTGAACCATTGCTAATAACTGCTTATTTATCACCAGCATAAAAAGATAATTTGGCTAAGCTAATGAAGTAATTCCAAGCTTTTAACTGAATGCTAGTTATTAATTGAATGTTACTGAAAAAAAACAGGGAGGAAAACTTACACGAAGGAATGAGTGCAACCAGTTTCTATCTAGTATATTAATATTTTCTTGCTGGTGCTGGATAATATTCCAGTTGCATAAATTTAAGGATTTTAAACTGTTTAAGAAGACTCCCATGAAGAAGAAAAAAGACCTAGATTCAGCACTTTATCAGAATTACATAAAATGCAGAAGGAAATGTGTGTGTGTGTTTTCCTTTGGTTTGTCCTTTCATCTCACTGCAGGTCAGAAAAAAGTCCTAAATATTGGACCCAGACAGACGTAATGTTTAATCCTGGCTAATACTTTCTATGATATGACCTTCAATTTATTGTTTAACTTTCTAAGCCTTAACTTCAACTTTCTCTAATTTGTGATAATAATATCTAGTTTAAAAGTAAACCTATTTAAAAAAATAAAAATAAAAAAATAAAAGTAAACTGGTTTATTGAGGAGTACTTATTTTCTGAAGTATAAACAATAAGCAATTTTATGTTTTTTTCAATACATTCCTCCATAGCAAGTCAGCTGTGTAGAACTAACTCTTCCTTCTGTCTAATGACTCCCTTAATAAAATTGTGGTAGATTTCACAACTTTTTAGTGAATTTTGATTATTAGAACAATCTTATCTCAGTATTGGAAGATACAGTTCTTTTTTTAAAAGATTTTATTTATTTATTTATGAGAGACACAGAAAGAGAAAGGCAGAAAAATAGGCAGAGGGAGAAGCAGGCTCCATGCAGGGAGTCCAATGTGGGACTCCATCTTGGATCCCAGGATCACGTCCTGAGCCGAAGGCAGATGCTCAACTACTGAGCCACCCAGGTGTCCCTGGGAGATAGTTCTGATTCAAAGTTCCCTCTGCCTCCAAGGTAGGATAATCTATGATTTTAGCAGTCTGGAGTTGAGTGGAGCTCCTCATGTTTGCCATCTACCCACCCACCCAACCTCCTGCACTCTTTCCCTTCTCTTTGCTGATCTCTTAGGAGTTGGGCAAGAGTGAGAGAAAAAGTAATAATGAATATTTCCTTCTTTACTGTGCAAGATTATATTTCTCTCTTTGGATACAATGGCTGTTGCTTAGGTTAGTTGTGGACTCTAGAAAGAGGAGTAAACATCCCATCATACTACATTTTCCACATAGACAATCCACTCAGCCTCCACATACTGTGACAAGACTGTGGCATCCAATCTCATTTACCCTCCATGGCTAACTCTCTGGCCTGAGTTCCCATGAAGCATTCAGGTAACCAAGTGTTTAGTGAGTTCCTACTATGTGCTAACCCTCTTCTAAGCCCAGAGGATACATTAGGGATCAAAACATGGAAAAAATCCTTGTCCTTACACAGTTTGGAATATCCTAGAGCCTAAGAGAATGAAAAGAAAACATACTAAATAAAGAAAAATGCATTTGTTTAGATGGGGAAAGTGCTATAGAGGAAAATAAGGAAAATAAAGCAAGTACAGGAGATGTGGAGTGCAGAAGGATGGTAACAATTTTAAATGTTATGATAGGCCTGGCTGAAATGGTAGATGTTTGAGCAAAGAGCTAAAGAAAGTGAGGAAGTAAATCATTTCAACATCTGGGGGAACTGGTTTCCAGGTAGAGGGAAGAAGCAGTGAAAAGTTTTTGAGGTTGAATGGTTCTTTAAGATTCCAAAGGACAGCAAGAAGACTAGTGTGTTTGGAGTAGAGCAAACAAGCATAACCATGACATAAAGCAGCCCAGTTTACTAAGGGTTGGAGTCTATGCACACAAGCAGGCTCATATGTTTGTATGCACATACATACATGCATATACATCTGAGGCAAGGGTAGAGATGGCAAATCCTAAGGAACAACATTCTTGATTTAAGCATATGAGACCATAATTCATATACCCTAAGCAGACTATAGTAGAATATTTAAGATTGTGGGTACCAGAATCAGACTGAGTGCAAATCCTGGTTCTTGCACTTATTTTTGTGACCTTGTGAATGTAATATAACCTCCTTTCATCTCAGTTTCTTTTTCTGTAAAATAAAGATGACGATAAAATCTTATCATTGCTGTAAGATAATAGAGTTAATGCCTGAAAGCATATAGTATAGTGTCTGTCCGTGGTAATTTTAATGGATAACAAGGGTTAAGAATCACTGCTTACAACTACATTTGGTTCGTTCTTGCTAGTCAAGCTGAACTAAAATGTCACCTCAGAAAAGCTTTCTCTGATAGTCATTAGGGATGTTCATAAATATTCCAGTGTTCTTTCTGGGCACTTGGTGTAATTGGATTTTCTTACCTCCTTTGAAGTTAGATATGGCAACATGACTTGCTGTGGCCAATGAAATTTCAGCAGAAGTGGCATGTAGAACTTTTACATAGAAGTGACACATGTCAATTCCAAACAGAAGCTTTTAGAGCCAGCTATATATATATATATATATATATATATATATATATATATATATATCTGACATCCTGTGTTGCTCCAAACTATGATGATTAAAGCACAACAATCCTGCCACCTGACTATCTGCACTGCACTTGTAGCCTGAACAAGAAATAAGCCTTTGTGCTGTTAACCCAATAAGCTCTGGAGATTGTCATTACAGCATATTCTAGTTAACCTTGACTGATACCTTTTTACTACATTATATAAAGTAGTTTCCTCATCCCCCAGTTACTCTCTAGCACACATTCAGATTTAATTTTCATTATGGTACTATATTTTTCTTCTTTGAAACCACCTCATTCATGAATTGTATAAGAGAATGGAGTTTTATGTCATTTTCAACTGTATCCTCAGCACACAACAATGGGCCCAAAGGTTATTCAGGACTTAAAGATATTTGTTGAATTATTAAAATTCACAGCATATAAATCCTTTTATTTGGAGCCTTAAGATGCACCAACTTTATGTTAAATTCTACTCTACATGGAATCATCACAGGATATTTACAGCAAAGTTTAAAAATACATGATGTTCATTTTATTTAAATCAAAGTCCTAGGATATAGACACAACTTTATTGTTTCATAGTCAGAATATTTTCATGAATAAAGTTAAAATTAATATCAGTGGTCTGATATTAAAAGACCACCAATAAAAAGACAGAAATTGTCTGAGCAGATCAAAAAACACAACCCAGCTTGTCTATAAGAAACCCACTTTAAATATAAACACATATATAAGTTAAAAGTAAATTGATAGAGAAAAATATGCCACAGTAATACTAGTCAAAGTAAAGCAGGAATAGCTATATTAATTTCAGAGAAAACAAACTTCAAAGTAAAGATAGTGGGCAGCCCTGGTGGCGCAGTGGTTTAGCGCTGCCTGCAGCCGGGGGTGTGATCCTGGAGACCCGGGATCGAGACCCACGTCGGCATCCTGCATGGAGCCTGCTTCTCCCTCTGCCTGTGTCTCTGCCTCTCTCTCGCTCTCTCTGAATGAATAAATAAATAAATCTTAAAAAAAAAGTAAAGATAGTTATCAGTGATAAAGAAAAGCATTACATAAGGATGAAGGAGTCAATTCTCCAAAAAGATGTAATAATGTTTAACATATATGCACCTAACAACAGATTCAAACTACTTAAGGCAAAAACTAATAGAAGTGCAAAGAAAAATAGATGAACCCACTATCATAATTGGAGACATCAACATCCCTCTCAGAAATGGATATATCAAACAGACAAAAAAATCAGTAAGGGCATAACACCACCAGTGAACTGGATACGATGGGCATCTGTAGAATATTTCATCCAACAAAACCAGAATTCACATTTTCCTCAAGTTCACATGGTATGTTTACTAAAATAGACCACATCCTGGCCCATAAAACACTCTTCAACAAATTAAAAAAAATAGATATCATACAATTTCTGCCCATAGACCAGAGGGATTAAACTAGAAATCAATGAAGAAAGACAGCTAAAAATCCCAAAATGCCTACAGATTAGACAACACATTTGTAATTCACACATGGGTCAAAGAAGACATGTCAAGAGAAAGTTTTAAATATTTTAAACTATGGAGTGCCTAGGTGGCTCAGTCAGTTGGGCGTCAAACTCTTGATTTGAACTCTGGTCATGGTCTCAGGGTCCTGGGATTGAGCCCTGTGTTGGGTTTCACACTCAGCAGGGAGTTTGCTGGAGGATTCTTTCCCTTTGCCTCTCCTCCTGCTTTTTCTCTCATTAAAATTAATAAATAAATCTTAATAAAATATTTTGAAATAAATGAAAATTAAAAATACAACTCATCAAAATTTGTGGGATAGCAAAAGCAGTGCATAGAGGGAAATTTATAATAGTCATTGCATATATTATAAAAGTAGAAATATATATAATGAGGAGTTTAAGTTTCTGCTTTGGAAACTAGACAAAGAAGAGCAAATTAAAACCAAATAAAAACAATAAATAATAAGAATTAGAGCAGAAATCAATGCAATTGATAATAGGAAATCAATAGAGAAAGGCAAAGAAAACAAAACCTGGTTCTTTGAAGAGATCAATAAAATTGATAAGCCTCTAGCCAAGTAAAGTAAGAAAATAGTGTGATTTATCACATCAAAAGACAAAAAGAGAAAAATCACATGATCATATCATTTGACAAAACTGAAAAAGCAATTGACATAATCCAACACCTATTCACGATAAAAACTCTTAGTAGGGCTGCCCGGGTGGCTCAGCGGTTTAGCGCCGCCTTCAGCCCAGGGCCTACCTGATCCTGGAAACCCGGGATGGAGTCCCACACTGGGCTCCCTGCATGGAGTCTGCTCTCCCTCTGCCTGTGTCTCTGCCTCTCTCTCTCTGTCTCTCAGGAATAAATAAATAAAATATATAAAAAAAAAACTCTTAGTAAAGTAAGAATAGAGGAGAACTTCAAGTGATAAAAACTATCTACAAAAAAACCCTACAGCTAATCTCATACTTACTGTTGAGAAACTCTAAGGTTCTCCACTAAGATCAGGTACAAGGCAAGGATGTCCATCTCACTACTCTTTTTCAATATCATACTTGAAGTCCTTGCTAATATAATAAGAAAAAGAAACAAAAGGCATACAGATTGGGAAGGACACAAAACTGTTTTTTAGCAGATGACATGATGGGCTGTATAGAAAAAGAAAATTTTTTAAGAATTTCTTTATTTATCCATGAGAGACACACACAGAGAGAGACAGAGATCTACAGAGAGGGAGAAGCAGGCTCCATGCAGGGAACCCGACATGGGACTTGACCTCGCATCTCCAGGATCAGGCCCTGGGCTGAAGACGGTGCTAAACTGCTGAACCACCCGGGCTGCCCTGTATAGAAATTTTTTTTTAAATGACAGAAATACTCCTGGAACTGATAAGTGATTATAGCAAGGTTGCAGGACATAAGGTGAAAATTCAAGTCAATTGCTTTCCCATATACCAACAATGAACAAGTGGAATTTGAAATTAAAACACAATATCATTTACATTAGCACCCATCAAAACAAAATATTTTGGTATAAATATATCAAAATATGTACAAGATCTTTCTGAGGAAAACTACAAAATTCTGATGAACAAAATGAAAGACCAACTAGATAGATGGACAGATATTCTCCATAGTCATAGATACAAAGACTTAACATGGTCAAGATGTTGGATCTTCCCAAATTGATCTATAGATTCAATGCAATCCCAATAAAAACCCCATCAAGTTATTTTATGGATGCTGGCAAAATGATACTGAAGTTTCTATGGAAAGGCAAAACACCCAGAAGAGTCAACACAATATTGAAGAAAAAAAATTGGAGGGTTGACACTACCCAACTTTAGGATATACTATAATGCTGCAGTACTTAAGACAAGTAATCAAGACAGTGAAGTAGGACACACTGAGCAAGAATAGACAAGTAGAACACAATACAGAGCCCAGAAATACACTCATATAAATGTAGTCAACTTATCTTTGACAAAGGAGCAAAGGCAATTAAACAGAGAAAAGGTAGTTTCTTCAACAAATGGTGCTGGAAAAATTGGACATCCAATTAATCCAAAATTAATGCATTAAGACACAGACCTTATACTCTCACAAAAATTAACTCAAATAATAGATGTAAAGGTGAAATGCAAAACTATGAAACTCCTAGAAGATAACAGAAGAGAAGACCTAGATGACCTTGGGCATGGTGATGCCTTTTTACATACAAACACAATCCATAAAAGAAATAATAAGCTAGACTTTATTAAAATTAAAAACTCCTGCTCTATAAAAGACAATGTCAAGAGAGTTAGAAGATAAGTCATAGACTGGAAGAAAATATTTGTGAAAGATACATCTAATACAGAACTGTTATCCAAAATATAAAAAGAAGCATTAAAACTCTACAATAAGAAAACAGCCTGATTTTTAAAAATGGGTCAAAGACCTTAACAGAAACCTCACCAAAGGAGATACATATGGGAAAAAAGCATATGAAAAGATATTCCACATCTTATGTCGTCAGAGAAATGCGTATTAACACAATGACACATCACTGCATGTCCATTAGAATATCCAAAATCCAGAACAATAGCAATACCAAACACTGGTAGGGATGTAGAGCAAAAAGAATTCTCATTCATTGCTAATGGAAATACAAAATGGTGCAGCCACACTGGAAGATAGTTTGGCAGTTTTTTACAAAATAAAACACACTTTTACCATACAATCCAAAAATTGTGCTCCTTGATATTTACCCAAAAGAGTTAAAAATTTATATCCAAAAAAAACCTTATATAGATAGATAGATAGATAGATAGATGTTTAGACATTTACAGCAGCTTTCTTCACAATTGCAAACACTTGGAAATAAACAAGAAGTCTTTCAGTAGGTGAATGGATAAATGCACCGTGGTACATCAAGACAATGGAATATTATTCAATGTTGAAAAGAAATGGCAAGCCATGAAAAGACATGTAGGAACCTTAAATACATATTTCTAAGGGAAAGAAGCCAATCTGAAAAGGCTATGTACCGTGTGATTCCAACTAAATGATATTCTGGAAGAAGCAAAATTATGGAGACACTAAAAAGATCACTAGGAGAAGGTGGGGGGGGAAGGGATGAATATCCAGAACACAGAGGATTTCCAAGGAAGTGAAAATACTCTGTATGATATTATAATGATGGATATATGCTATTATACTTTTTTCCAAGTCTACAAAATTCACAATTGTGAACAAGAGTGAACCCTGAGGTAAACTAGGGACTCTGGGTGATTATGATGTAGATTCAGTGTAGGTGCTTCCTTATTAAAAAAAAAGGGGGGGCGGGGAACACATGTGGTGGCGCCTGAGTGGCTCAGTTGGTTAAGTGTCTGCCTTCAGCTCAGGTCACTTCCTTAGAAATTCCTCTGCTCATGCTCTCTCTCGCTCTCTCGCTCTCTCAAATAAAGAAATAAATTCTAAAAAACAAACAAACAAAAACAGTACCATTCTGGTGACTGATGTTGACAATGGGGAAAACTATGCCTGTATAGGGGTAAGGGGTGTATGAGAAATATCTATACCTTCCTTTCATTTTTGCTATAAACCTAAAACTGCTCTAAAAAATAAAACTTAATTAAAAGAAAGTTAAAATTAATTAATGCACATACTCAAAGAAAAAACATCTATAATAATAATCATATATTTCTTGTTCATAACAGTAAAAGAGGCTTCTGAGGTTCTAAGAATGATACTGTTCATAGTCTTAGATTCCATCTAAATTTCAAACCAATTGAGAAACCAATTGAGAAATAAAAAATCAGATTGATGGAAATAAAGACATAATTTTTGTTAATTAGACTTGGGACCTAACTCTGGCCTCCTAATTTTCTTCCCTCTTCCTCTCTCACCCCTAAGTTTGGACCTTCAGAGACCCATTTATAAAAGAACATGGGTCTAATTAGAGTAAACCTGCTTAATCAGAATTGCAGACCTAAACTCCTTGAACCCTGAGAGAGGAGACAGAAATAGGTGTGGGTTCTGATTCACTCAATGGGACCCTAAACATGGAGGTAGGAGCAAGCACAGAGCCCAAGCTCCTAGAACCAAGCAGCTCTAAACCAGAGAAATAAAACGTATCTCCATATATCACCCGTCAGGGAAATTGCTCCTCCTACAGGAAATAAGCAAGTGTGTGTAGGAACAGAGGCCAGAAAACTGCCTTCCATTCTCATTGCTTCTGGACAGCACAAACGTCATACTTCACTGGAAATGTTAAGGAGTATAGGAGAAGGGGAGAGAAAAGTGCACCTCAATCTATAGCCAAAGCAAATCTCAAAGGCCAATAATTTCTTGTTTCTGAATGCCAAAGTCAAATTAACCACTTTTTTTAATGATAGTGGAGCAGTGCTGTCTCACTTCCCAAATATCCTTTCGATTCAAGATACCTCTTGAATGACAACATTGCTGTTTCCCCCTTTTCTTTCATAGCTATTATTAGAATTCATTTATGGACATTCAACCCGTAGCTTAATAATTATGATTAGAAGGACTTACCAATGAAATCCCTTCTCTTAACAATGGCACTTTCACTACAAACTCCACCAAAAAAAAAAATTGAAATCCTTTGTAAAAATGTAAATTAAAATACTGGCTAAAATAAATCTTTAATGAAAGTTTATAATGTCTTCTTACACCTTTCCTATAAATGCATATAAATAGATAAGTTTCTCAATGCTAATTCAAGCAATGAATAATCTATTTCTCCTTGCTGATTCAGGCTGAGAATTTAGCTATCTAGATCCTAAACTGCTTATACTATACAGAAGCATCCTTCAAGCTGACTTCTGGTGTCTGCATCACACACACTAAAAAGAAAAATAAGTTATTTGTAATACAACAAAATGGTAGCTTAACAACAGAAGCATCCTCCTGACAAGAACACTGATCATTCTTAGATGAAAGTAGGAAACATAAGTGTTTGCCTAAAAAGATTCCATGGAACTCCCCACCTTCCTGAAATTGGGACACATAGAATGTAGGAGTTCTGAGTGATCTTAGAGATTATCATGTGGTGATTCTCAACCTGGCAGGGATAGGGAGCATTTGCATTATGAATCACTCTATTATGCTGAGTGAAATAAGTCTATCGGAGAAAGACAGTCATCATATGGTTTCACTCATATGTGGAATATAAGAAATAGTGAAAGGGATTATAAGGGAAAGGAGAGAAACTGAGTGGAAAAAATTTAAGAGGAAAACAAACCATGAGAGACTCCTAACTCTGGGAAACAAAGAGTTGCAGCAGGGGAGGTGCATGGGAGGATGGGGTAACTGGGTGACAGGCACTAAGGAGGGCATTTGATGGGATGAGACTGGGTGTTATACTATATATTGGCAAACTGAGTTTAAAGAAAATATATATTTTTTTATTTTTTTTTAATTTTTATTTATTTATGATAGTCACACACACACACACACACAGAGAGAGAGAGAGAGAGGCAGAGACAGGCAGAGGGAGAAGCAGGCTCCATGCACTGGGATCCCGACGTGGGACTCGATCCCAGGTCTCCAGGATCGCACCCTGGGCCAAAGGCAGGTGCTAAACCGCTGCGCCACCCAGGGATCCTGAAAATATACAAATTTTTAAAGAACCACTATATGCAATAAGAGATGACAATGAATGGAGACTGTTAGAAACAAGAAGGACATCATCACAGAAAAAGAACAATAAAAAATTCAAACCCCCTTTTTTTCTGATTAAAAGCCAAAGCACAAAGAAGTTAAACTGCTACTTCAAGACACATGGAAAGCTAAGTAAAGTCAGAAATATTCTCATTCTCTAGTGATTTAGGCCAATGATCTTTCCTCATGAGCCATTTATATTAAACACAAGCCAACCTATTATTGCATGTTTTGGTAATATCTTTGCTTTGTCCAAACTAGTAAAGGTGTGCATTTTTTACATGAGAATGACTAAGAGTAAGTCTATTTAAAAGTGAAATTAATTTACAATGATGTATTAATTTCTGGTATACAACATAGTACTTCAACATTTATATACATTATGAAGTGATTACCATGATAAATCTAGCTACCATCTGTCACCATACAAAATTGTTACAATATTATTAATTATATTCTCTATAATATTATTAACTATATTTTCTGTACTATATCCCTTTGATTTATTTATTTTATAACTGAAAGTTTGTACCTTTTAATCCCCTTCCCATATTTTGACCATCCTTCCATTCATTGCCACCACCACCACCCCCATATCCTGGCAAGGATCAGATTTTTCTCTGTATCTATGAGTCTCTTTCTGTTTTGTTTAGTTTATTCATTTGATAGAATGAATTTTGAATGAAGAATTATGCCAAAGCCCCTTACAATGCCCAGAGACAGTCTTGGACTTGAAGAGAGAAAATTCCTCCAGATTTGTGCCCATTCCAATTGTGATGGCAATATCTGTGTCTATTAATTCTCTTTTTTTTTTTTTACATTTTATTTATTCATGAAAGACACACACACACACACACACACACACACACACACACACAGAGGTAGAAACACAGGAAGAGAGAGAAGCAGGCTCCCTGCAGGGGGACTCGATCCCAGGTCTCCAGGATCAGGCCCTGGGTTGCAGGCGGTGCTAAACCACTGAGCCACTCAGGCTGTCCCTGTGTCTATTAATTCTAATTAAATAATTTCTATGGCATTTCTAGCATCTTGTTCTTCAAGAAACAGAGTTTTAATTTTATCTGAATTTACCATTAGTGCACTTCTCTTGAGAGGAAGACAGCAGATTCAATAGCAAGGCTACAATGTACAGCAAGGTCCTTGCAAGGAAGAAGTTTGTCAGGTCAAGTTTGTAGGGGAATCTAACATTTTAATTTCTTTCTTTCTTTCTTTCTTTCTTTCTTTCTTTCTTTCTTTCTTTTTTTACTTTTATCTATAGGTCAGATACTTAAGGAAAACTAGGGCACTCAAGAAAACACTGAAATTTTTACATCTGAAGTGAAAAAATAGCATTTATAATTGGTCATTAAAAATAAAGATTATGGCCACCCTCTAGCCAAATCAACAAGACACATTAAGCCAGGTTCAGCTGAAGACTGCAGTTATCTTTTGAAACAGTACTTTGCTCTTTCTATAAATGACAAATAAATTAAATATAAGAGACACCAAAATGTCTTTCAATGAGGGAAACATCATAAATTGTTGTTCTTAGCCTCCCTTCCTCATTCTTTCTAAAATCAATAATTGAATAGGAGATCTATTATTAACTCGAATATGGCAAAGACTTTCATTTGAAATACAATGAATTTGTCATTCTACACAAGTCTCCTGTTCTAATGTCTTTTCTTTACTACTCTTCAGTTTAAAGAATGATACAGAACTACCTATTTAAAGGATTAAAATAAAAAGTCCCTCCAAAACCCATAGTACCAAACTGATATTATAATTGTTGACACACCTTCTTTTGTTATTTGTGTAGCAGTTAATCATTCCATATGTATTAGCTTATTATGCAATACCTTCAGCAGCATTCATATATAGAACAATAGGTATTCTAGACAAGTGTTGAATAGAGAAGGAAAACAAGACTTTGAAAGATTCTATGGCTTGTCCAGAATCACAAAAGTGGTAACCAGTAATTCCTTACCTCCCATTCTTAAACATTGGGGTTTATATACAACTCCCACAAAATACCTTAGAATGTTAGCATTTCACCAAATAAATCTTAGTAAAAATAGGAGGAGAAGTTTTTCAAAGATTAGGCATTGCCCTTTAGATGTCTCTTTTGTGATCTATTCTAAATGAATGAAATCAAGTCATAAAAGAATATTAGAAGCAGTTGGCCACTCTGGAACTTTCAGGAGGAGTAATCACTTCGGAGCTCTTCGTTGGACAATGCCAAACACTAATTCTTGAACTCTCAAGAGTTCATGGTCTCTCTTGTTACATTTATGATTAGACTAATATTTGAAGCTTCAGAGCTATCACACAAACTAATGCAGCTAACTTTAATCAACCCAAAATGTAAAGCTGGGCAGTGTTTATACATAAAAGTTTACATCTGAAGGGCTAGCCACTAATAACTTACACACTTGGAAAAAAGTCATAGTATCATTCAGGAGGAAAACTGTTAACATCCCAGCTAAAACCTTAGACGTACACACAAAAATCTCATTCAAAATGCCCAGGAAAATGTATTTAGTTTTTGTTTTGTTTTGTTTTGTTTTATAGTTCACTCCAAAAAATATTTTTTAAGATTTTTTTTTGTATTATTCATGAGAGACACTCAGAGAGAAGCAGAGACAAAGGCAGAGGGAGAAGCAAGCTCCCTGCAAGGGAACTCAATACAGGACTCGATCCCAGGACTTGTGGATCACGACCTGAGCCAAATGCAAATACTCAACCACTGAGGCACCCAGGCATCCCTAAAATATTTTTAAGACCTAACTAACATATCATAAACTGAGACTTGAGCATTAAGTTCTTATTTACTTCACCACTTGAAGGGGCTCTGATAGTATGAAAGGAAGGAGCCTTCAGTTCAAACCAGGGCTCTGCTTTGCCATATGCTAAGTAGCATTAGACAAATGACTTCACTTTTTCTAGGTTAGCTCCTTTTATATAAATTGGAATATATATATATATATATATATATATATATATATATATATATGAAGGATTCTTATATATGGGATAAATATTTATATGGGAGAACAGAGACTGGAGAAGTTAGGAGGTTGGGCCTAGGAGTAGATTGTCTGAGGGTACATTTTGGCTCTGCCACTTATAAGTCATATGATTTTAAATATATTACATACCATCAGTGTGCTTTAGTTTTATCTTCTGTGATATGACAGTTGTTTTATCTAAAATAATATAGAGATTACTTTGACAAGTTCTGATTTATCTATATTTATGGCTATTTTTTTCTATGTAGTGCTGTGCCTCAATAAACACTTGCTCTTTAACTTGAGCTCTTATTCAGTAGAAAAAGGAAAAACTAATCATATATGAGGCTTTCTTAGCATTTATTGGCCTTGCCAAAAATAATAGAGTTTTGTGTATTTGGGGACCATTATACAATGGTATAGATGGTATTCTGAAAAATAAGTGTATTTCTTAAAATGCAAGAGTTACTCATAAGAGTACACTGAATGTACAACATCATTTTCTAGATGGGAAATCAAATTGATAAAAACAATTCCAATAAATTGTGAATACAGGAACTAACAAAGCTAGGTAGGAACATGTTTTTAAACTAAGTCTTGTTCGGAATATTGTTAGAAGATAGACATGCAGGGGTGCCTGGTTGGCTCAGTCAGTAGAGCATGCAGCTCTTGATCTCCAGGTTGTAAGTTTGAGTCCCATGTTGGGTGTAGAGATTACTTTAAAATAAAATCTTTTTAAAACTAAAATAAAATTATATTTAAACAGAGAAGACACATGTAGATAGGTCATTCTGGTTACGGCGAGTCAAATTCTGACTTTCTCTAGGACTAGGAATATGAATCTCAAGGAACCTACTATCACCTACCTAATTTTTTTCTATATAATTGCATATGTTTTAATTTGTATTCTAGGTGCATGTGCAATTATTTTGTGTCAATATTCTATCAAACTTTCCATCACAACCAGGAAATCAAAACAAGTTTTTCTGAAATGTATATTTTGCAATTCCCAACATAGTATCTGCTCTAGAATTAATCAGATATCATTAAAATGTTCTTAATTCAAAAAAAGAGGAAAAAATATAGAATTTAGTAAACTAGCAAGTAAGTAAATAAATATTTTTAAAAACAGTCTGGAGGCTTAAAATATCAGAGTACACTGAACTTATGCTCAAGTTTCTACACAGATGGCACGCCAGTGAGAATTTATAAAAGTAACCAAGTTTTTGGATGGAAAAATCTATAGCCAATGCTGTTAGTTTCTGCTAACATCTCATCACAAAGCTATTGGGTAAGATTTAGAAAATTTGTATATTTTTAAACATAAGGCAAGTGCTCCTCTAATTTCCAGAGTTTTCCTAGCAACAGGATCTATCCTCAATTACACAGCTTGTCTTGAATGTGTGTTTATTGTGAAGATTTATGTTTATTTCCAGTGATCTAGATTAGCAACCATTTTTAAGAAAAATAATTATTTCAACAGCCTCATATTGATATTTTACAAGCCATGACATATTTTACCTGATTATATTGGTGCAACTCATAGAAGAATTATTAAAAACATTGATTTGGGAAGGTGTAGAATTAACCATACATAGTTTTACAATAATTTATGAAAGCCCAATATGTGTCAGTCAGGCCAATACTTAGTGCTTCAACCTCCATAATCTCATTTAAGTTTCACAACAACCCTTATAGCGAAGCATAAGTTTATAGGGAAGCATAAGTTATAGAAACAAACATGGAATTGGCTTAATATTGGATCACACGGTCAGGCCAATGGGATAGTAAGTGGCAGAGCTGACAATGTGTATGTCTATAACCTTGAAGTTAACCTTTCACATCTCTTACAAATTGGTCTTGTGAAGATTTTGATTTTGAAACATGGTAGATTAGACCTTCTGATCTGAAAGCAACAAAAAATGCTAGAAAAATATGGAAAGCAAAAAGGAAGGAAGGAAAGACATTTTTAATTACTAAGTTGGCAAGGAAGGTAGGGAAACTTCACAAATCAATAATGAAATAAAATTATAATCTGGAAAGACAAAAAAAATCAAAGCAATTTTCACCATGAGGACATGTACCCAACCCTGGGCACACTGAGCTACTGTTTTGATAATTTAAAAGAGTGCTACAAACAGGAGACAAATGATAGGACCAGTTCAGAATGGGAATTCTATTAAGACATATCTACATAAAATAATTCTCTCAAAGGGCTATACTCATGGTGTAGCAGTGAATCAAACATAGATAAGACCTTTAGAAAAAGTCAAGAAAAATCTCCATTCTCAATCTTGGCACTGGATGGAGTAAAGATCTCCTCTGAGAATTAATAATCACGAAGTCATGAACTAGCCATATTTCAGGATAACCCCAGGACCTTAGGGCAAGATTTATATTAATTTTTTCCTGAATTACTGGTCTACCTGGGCACCTGACAGAATCAAATCCTCTGGATTGAACATATCTTCAAAAATACCCCCTGGAATTAATGTAAATGGAGTTCCATTGAACAGGAGCTCAACGTCAAAATATCTAAATATACACAAGGAAGAAAGGCACAAAAAGAGAAAGTCAGCAGAAAGAATAAGACTTTAGAAAAGGGAAAATATCAGGCTCATACTATAAAACCAAGTATGTTCAATACATTTAAAGGTATAAGAGAAAAAAAATAAAAGTATAAGAGAGAGGAATGACATATAAGTAAGTAGCCTATAAAATGACTAAATTGATTTGTTAAAGAAAGAGAGAACTTTTAGAAATACTACTGAAGAAGAAAAACATGGTGAAAGGACTGGTATTCCCCAGATATCAAGAATAATAATAAATTATGATAAAATAAAAATCAAACATTTGTTATCAGTGTAAGATTAATCAAAAAGACCAATGGAAAAAAACCAGATATTCCAGAAGAGAATTATTATTCTTAATAATAATAAAAGTAATAATATTCTTTACTGAGTATTGTAAATAATCAGTAGAAAAGAGGAACTATTCAATAAATGTCACTAAAACAATTGATTATGTATGAAAAAAATTAATCAAATCCTTGGCTTAAAATTAAAATAAATTCTATGTGGTTTAAATAATTAAATGTAAAAGATAAAACTATAAATCTTTTCAGAAGATTGTAAAGAAGAAAATCTTTAGGAACTTATGGTGATGATTTTCTTAAATGCAACACAGACTAAACAAACCATAAAGGAAAGAAATTTATAAAATTAACTACATTAAAGTTAATAACTTCTGTTCATCTAGAAATATTATAAAGAAAATGAATTTATGAACCACAAACTGGAAGGAAATACTGTAACTAATCAACTGCTTTACTGTTGCCTCTGGCTCATGGATCCTTTGCTGATATTCCCTTTCTAGGAATTCCTTCCTAATGAATACTAATAATTTTTACATTTTAATTGTCCCTAACACATTCTGAGAGTTACATTGAAAAGTTCTCCAATTTGTGGATCAACTGTAACTATTAACAGCACTGTAAGACATAAAATGCCCAATCAGTGTAAAGAGTGACTGTAAAACCAACTGCCAAGATCCAAATACATGATTTAAAAAAGGAATAGGAAAGTTGAAAATAAAGATAAAGTGAAAGATACACCAGAAAGTAAGGAAGGGAACAAAGAAAGAAGGAAGAGGGAGCTAGAAAGAGGGAAAAAAAAGAAGGAAGGACTAAGTAGAGCTCTGGGAAAAGAAAGCAAAGCCAAGGACCATGTCAAAATAAGGAATATCTTAATAGAAGACAAGTCTGCACAAAGCAGATTTTTCAAAGGACTATACCCAGAGAGTAGCATTTTCTTTTTCTGTCAGTTTGGCCATCAGCAGTGGCAGGAGCTAGAGTATCTTTAGTTGAAAAGAACCCATGCTATTGGATTCATGAATAACCTCTATCTCTGACACCATGTTTCCTCTGTAGATAACCTTACTGTGCAACCAGTGCCAGGGAGAGAGGCTGGTTCACATTCTCAGGACGTTGTTGTGACTCTCCTCTTTGGGAGTTGTTCTGTGGTGTGAGATGCTTTCCTCCCAAGCCCATGGTCCATCTTATTCCTAGTTGATTCCAGTAGCAGGAACTGATTCCACTTTACAGTTTTTCCATACAAGTAGAGCCAGCTTTATCACATCCAGAGTTAACAGCACATCAGCTAGGGCCCCTTCCTCATGGGTCTGTCCTCTGACCTTCTAAGGCAATTATACCAACCAAGCAGGACCCTTCACAGGATCTGAGTCTCACCTTCAGCAAGCCCCTTATTCAAGTCTCTAGATTTTAGTAATTCCAATATCTTCTCTTTTACACGCAACACTAGAAGGGATAAATGCTTCCTGTAGTTATTACTTTTTTCCTTTTTGTCTTTTTGTTCCTTTTTGCCTTTTCATTTTTCTTATGCCAGGTTAACAATTCTCTATATTAATATATCTTTTAAGTAATTTCTATGGTTTCTGTCTCATGAATGGACCCTGACTGATAAATGATCAAAGCCCCTTATAACAGAAAGCAGGAGAGTTAATGGAGCCCTAAGGACAAACAGTGCCACTGTGCCCATATCCTTACTATATAAAGATGAACTTATTCCTACTGATGGCAATTCAGAACAAAGTATTCACCAAACCAACAGCCACATACTAAATAATAGAATCAGTGCTGATCTGTTTCAGAAAAGACACCACATTCAGCAAGGCAGCTTCAATTAGTGTACCACCTGGTTAAATTTATGGTAGTCCATTATCTGTTGTCATGAGCCATCTGCTTTTTGCAGAATTCAAGAAGGTAACAAAACAAGAAGCACCACCTTCACACCCTTAGTAATGATACTAATTTCCACAATTCATCCCAAAAGCAGTATTACTTCTGGTTTATTATCAGGGCTGTGTGGTAGGTGTTGGGACAACTTTAAGGGCTTCTATAATGCTTTCTACCATAATAGGTCTTACTTTATAGATCAGGAAAGCAGTGTTAGGGATCTGCCAGCTTCCATGTATAGTATATACAATTATACCCTCCCGGACTGAGGACATAATCATAGAATGGATCCCTAAACCCACTGGATCCAGATAGTGCCATTTACCATGTGGTTTCTGTAAGTCTTAACCACAATAAGACTGTGACAGCATTTTAGATGCCCTGATATCAGTGCCCATAAAAACCTCATACTTGAGAATCCTTTAGAGGTCTAGTATCCTCTTTCCTCAGGGAAAAGTACTTTTGGGGAAATAATCAAAGAAATAATTTTGCATCTATACTTTTGGCAAAATTGTAGAGTTCTTTTAAAACAAAGCTATTTTTCCCTTCAGTCAATGAGCTATGAGTCAGGGAATTAATATATATTTAGAAATGGAATGAAGAGCCACAACTTTCCATTGTGGTGGGGGGTGTTGGCCTTGTGCTCAATGTTTTCAGGATTGTGAATATTGCTATTAATACAAAAATTGTGCAATATTGTAGCCACTATCCATATGTCTCATCGCAAGGACACCACCATGGTCTATTACTCATTACCATAGACTTCTTGTGGGTGAAGGCACCATGACTGTTGCTCTGCCTTTTCTGTCCATTACAGTAAGTACATATACTCTGCATCTGACAGTACAGGATTGCCACTTGGACTATTTTGTCTTAGATCCTTATCATTCACATTGATATTAGGCAGCCCAGGGCCATGGCAGCATTCCCCAACTGACATGCCCAGCCTGCAGAGGACAACCATGATTAGACTTCTCAAAATTCTGGTACCCTCCATCCTAGTACATTCTTTATTGCCTAAGTGAAGGTAGTGGCCCTTACCCCATCTCCAGGGTACACAGTCCTGTGATGGATTCTCAGATACTACACAACAATATAGAAATATATTCTCATTTTTCTGAGTTTTCTGATTCTTTTCTCCATGTCATGTCAAGAAAGTTCTGTTATGTTAACTCTGTAATGGGTAGCCATTATAAGAATCAGGAACCATCTCACTTACAAGATGCAAAGAAACATCCCAACAAATTATCTCAACCAGCTCTAGGAATCATTGCAGAACATCAAACCCAAGTCAAAGGTGAATCTCATGACAATGAATTCTTCCCATCCAGCTTTATATTCTTTCTCCTACTCCTACAGGTGTAGCACCCAGATGACCATAACTTTTCAAGAAAACACAGCTGGTTTGCTCATTTGCACAGGATATCTGCTCTATGACACTGCATCTTAAGGAATCTACTCAGGGGAGAATGGGCCAGAAATTTGTTTACCATTTCCCAGATCTCATGGTTAAAGTTTAGTCCATGGTGATTTAACTCCCTCTCATTTTCAGATCGTGTTATTTCCTCCTCTGAGAGCTACTGGGATGGGAAACCAGAATTTCAGTGGTTATAGATCCACTTTTCCATCCCTCACCATCATTCCCTCCTTGTATATATTAACTTATAAACATGAGTTTTCTTATTTGCCTAAATGAGGACAACAGTGATGGAGAATTAGAACGAGCATCATCTTGCTAGATAATTGTTTTATGTAAAAACCGTTGCAGTCTCCAGACACTGTGAGGCTATTCTCCTCCAGAAAGAGGAAAGGGACTGTTTCTGATGGCCAGCAAGAGTCAGGGGATTGGAAGGGTTCAAGTTTCTTAGGCTTATCCACTTAAATTCTAGTCTCACTGTTTTACCTTTCCTGTTTAGGACTCTAACTTTGACATGGAAGATCTGACAGGCACTTATTTTGTTTCCTTTGCAGGTGTGTGTCACATTTATAATCAGATCCTAAGCTTGATGTTTTTGTTTGTTTGTTTTGTTTGGCTTTGTTTTTTAGCTTCTTTAGGGCTACTATAGAAGTCTTCTGGCATTCACAGCATACCTTATATAAGTAATTATTATTATTTCTTTTTGCAAGTTCTCCAATACCATCAAAAGTGTCTACCTCATGCCACAATTCTTATATCATTTTTCTGTCACTCCAATCAAATGCAGTAGCCACTTCATTTCCAATGACTTGCCTTTATCTGCACCTCACCTTAATTCATCACCAATGAAAACTTCAGTAATTGTTAGATCATGCATACCAGAGATGACTGCCACTCACCACATCAGCAGTAATTAGCAGGTCTCTATTACAGTCTGCTAGTCAGGCAATCCAACATCCTGAGGGTCTGCTTTCTCTGGCCTCTCTTGATACCAGGGTCCTAAGGGAATCTTTAGCCTGGGTTTTCTAGAAAATCGAACCTAAGTTGAAGTTCACTAGCTTAACTTTTTGGGAGTATTATCCCAGCGAAGCAAGAGTGAAGGAAAAATGGAATGAAACACAGAAGGAGGACAATCATTACAAGGCAGTACATTACCCAGCTGACCCCAGCCTTATATAAACACAAACATTTTACTTAGTTATGCAGGATGTTTGATTCATGGAACCACTACATCTCCAAAGAATCCACAGATGGAGGACTACATTTCTAAATAGTCCACAGCAATCTTCAGCTCTTTCTCATCCTTTGTCTAACACCTTCTATATGTGGGTTGTGTTATTAGCCCCTCTAGGCAGCTACTGGGGAAGAAAGCCAGAACTGTTTAGTGGGTCCAGTTGAGTTGAATCTGCACACATGGAAAACACACATGTGTTTTCCAGACATGGAAAACAACAGAATCTTTGCCATAGTTTGGACTTTATTCTGGCCAAGAATCAGGGCGATGGTTGAGGGCTAGGAGGAACATAGGGCTGAGTAGATCTGGGAGGTACAGAAACTGGTCCAGTACAGTACTGAGAACTTTTATTACCCTATAAAAAAGGATTTCCAAAAGTAGGCCAGGTTCTAGGACTGTTTAACTTAGCCCTTCAAAATGTTCATCAGGGTCCCAGACAGATTCTATCTCCATTTTGCCACATAAGCTGTTTTTCCTCCACTCAAGCTTGGTTCTCCTCATAGTAAGGAGATGGCTGCCATCTCCCCAGAGAAAAAAATGCTTCCTTGTATGCATGAAACAGAAGACAGAAAAACCTCCTCTTCACTCTTCAAACTTTGGGAGATAAGAAAATAATATATTCCATTAAATTAAGAGAAATATTTCTAGTTCATTATGATATAAAAAATTATATACATAAAAATTATAATAGTACTTAGGCTAATTCTGTAAAGTTAAAGTAATACTCTTGTATTTTTAAATCTTGCACTAAGGAGTCAGAAGAAACAAGTGTATGGTGCAGAGAAACAAAGTTCACAGCTTTTCAAGCTTGTCATTCTCCAGTAACACTGGCAAGTCTATATGCTTCTAGGCCTCCAGAAATGCAACATCATAAGCTTTTTCATGAATTCCACTCATACTCCAAAGTAATTCACTGACTTCGTTCCCACAGAAATAACTAGGACCTTCATTTGGAAACTAAATATCCAACATATAAAAACAAGTTAAATATGAAAAATATGATTAACCTTTACATTTATGAAAAGGAGTTCTAACTCCCTAATATGCAATAAACTCAAGAGGAGAAATAAGAGTAGTTTTCATTGATAATACAGAATTGAAATCTCAGCATCTCCTGGTTTACCCCCAAACTGTCAATCAATCAGCCTCCTAACCTTCCGCAAATCATCTACCTTTCCAAGTCTTTTTTTTAATCTATTAATTGGCTAACTTAGATAATCAGAAAAATTCATTTGTAACAAAAGAAAATGTTACCTCAATTCAAAATGTTGAAAACATTGACTTGCTTATTGGCATCTGAAATCTGGAAATCTCAAAGCTCTATACTGTTTAGATGTTATACTGATTCTTCAAATCAACACGATGTCAAAAAAGAAAGTCAATTTAATACTCAAAAATAAGTCCATTGGTAATATTTTGTCTTTGTTTTTGTACATATTGAAAATAAATATATTTATTTATAAATAAATAAAAATAAATGAAATTAACTGTTATTTCAAACTTTTCCTCCAAGAGAGAAGAAAGATATTTTAGTAGTAAAAATAAATTCTGAATGCTTAGAGCCTGCCTTGTGCACTAATAAAAAATCAGATGAAAAAAAAAGCAATTTGATTAAATTATGTGTGCCTTTTCCTATGCCAATGGAGCTTAACTAAGCAAACAGAAGCAGTGAAGTAAATCAATGTTGGTTTATTAAAGATCAGAATTCAATATTGCAATGGTTGAGGGGCTTATGCACCAGAGTGCTCACTGTTTAGCTCTTCTGTGCTGAGAAAGTAAACATGGCAGCACCAAGAAGAGACTTGTTGAGAGAGTGACACTGACAAGCTAGGTTTCTCAAGGAGCTTACCTTGTAGCTCTTGGCAGATATTTTGTAAGTAGAATATAAATTTTATCCTAGTGTTTCACATGTTTCAACTTCTCTTCAGAAGTATTTATTTTAACATTTTTTTGCAATTATTATTTCTTAGATATTTGTATTTTTTTTACCAGGGAAAACACTTCCACCTTGCAATTAAGAAATGAAAGCTGAAATGCCTTCACCTGTTCTTGTATGACTCACCAAATACTTGTGAAGAAACTGGAGATTAATGTCTTACTCAGATCCATCCTACAATGAAGTCATAAATAATAGCAAATTTGTAACATCACATTAATTTCCATGGCAACAGGCTTACTGCGCAAACAGAGGATTATGACTTCATGAGAGAATCAAACAGAGTGGGTTGCAAGGAAGAAAGCTCATTTTCAAACTCATATAATCTACAGTAATTGTACTGGGAATACAGGCAAAGCCTAGCAAAGCAAATTGCTTTTCAGAGAAATATTTTGTTTTTTTTTTTCAAGTTTGTTCCACGATGGAAATCTTTCTCTAAATTGCATAGAGTGTGTGACATAGGCAATTCTAATACATGGCCAATGTGCAATAAGCAATCTGAGATATAAAGGTTTGAATTGGGACTAACAGCATTGAGAAACACTATGCATCCGGAATGGCACTATGTATGACTAAAGAAACACAAAACACAGAACTGCTACTGATGTGTTCACTGCCCAACTATCTAACAGTTATAAAGTAATCAGATTCTTCATCTTTCCTTACCCACTTTACTTTCTCTCAAACACAATTTAAAGAAAGTGTACTTCCTTTTTTTGGATTCACTTCCATTTTGGAGAAGTTTCAATACTCATACCTAAATATCATGGGGGTTATTCACATGCAAATTATTCTAAAAGATTTCTCCAACTATTCTTTTTCTCCAACTGGTATTCTTTCTTGTAATCCCTTTTCCTCGATGAAAGAAAAATCCTACTTCACAGCAAGCCTGGTGCTTTTACAGAACTCTATGTCCAAGCAGTAATGCTGAATTTGTTTGATTGTTTGTTTTTAATTCTGAAGCAAAAAAATTAATAAAGCCACACATTAACAAATTAGGCCAATGGATTACCTGGTGGTTTTTGTTGTCATTGACTTATGTTGTATTTCATGTCATTTTACTCAATTTGCTTTTCCAGCTAAGTGGATATATCTTTAAGAAAACAACAAGCAAAACAAACTAAATGAACTAAAATGATCCTCCAGTGGTAATCAGGGAAAGGAAGGTTAAAATAATAATTTAACCATAGTCAAAAAAGATTGCAAACTCTTCCAAGTCTTCTAATATTTACATTGACATAGGTCCTGAGTGAAGTGTTTTTGGAAAGCAGCTGGTATTGAAACAGTCAAGACTTTATTGCAGGCCAGTATTTTTATGGACTGTCCCACTAATTTCTCATCTGTCTGTGCAGAAGGCCAAAGATGACATACAACTTATGATTAAGGATAAGTCAGTGTGAAAACTACTTGTGAGTTGTCAAAGAGCAGACCTCATTACCCACAACTGGTTCAATTAAATATTTGAGGCAAGAAAATGATCTGACCAAATCCTCAGAAAATATTATACCAGGTTGAATGACTTGAGCCTTTAACATGTTTGAAGTTAAATAGAATCCCAGCTTCCTAAAGCTTTTGTAATTAGATGGACATTGACTAGTACTGGCAGGGTGTTATTGTATTTTCTTTCTAACATCTAGCTGATATTATACTTTCAAAAGAGATAGGCCATCAAATCTTCCCTCTTTCACCTTCTTGACTGCCCATAAGATGCATCCAAGTGGACAAATACAGAGTTGCCTGATGAATTTGGTGCCAATTTCATTACATTTTCTTGAGTAAAGATCAAAGTGGGAATATGGATTTTGTGTTGTTTTAATAAACACCAGAACAAGTGAGCTACAACTCTTCACAGAACCTCCTTGGGCAACCTCTGCAAAGTATTTATTTAGTTATTTATTTAAATTTTCCTGGGCTTTCCCTAAAGCTAGTCAAGGGCTGGTTATCAGCAAAAGCTACAAAGATTAGACTCTAGTGGTCCAACTCCTTTCATCTCATCCACATTGATTTTGCTTATCCTTTCCAATGTGAATTAAAATAATTGCCTAAGGGGGTGCTTTGATGGCTTGGTCAGTGATGTGTCCAACTCTTGATTTCAGCTCAGGGTACTGATTTTAGGATCGTGAGATCGAGCCCCACCTCCAGGTCCACACTGGGCATGGAGCTTGCTTCAGGTTCTCTCTCTCCCTTTCCCTCTCCCTCTGTCCCCCCACCACTCCCTACATGCACACGCACTCACTCTCTCTTTCTCTTTCAAAAAAGAAAAAAAATTGCCTAGGTAAAAAATTCTAATTAGGACCCAGATTAGAAATACATTTATAAATAAATAGTAATAATGCTGCATGCACAATTTCAAGAAACTTCAGTAACAAGTAAATATGTATAACAATGTGAGTCCCTTTTAGTCCATATTCTGCATGATAAATTCCACTAGTATTTGTAGTGGACTTCCTCATAATAGAAAAAATAATTGTAACAACTGCCCTTTTTTTTTAAATTTTTTTTTATTTATTTATGATAGTCACAGAGAGAGAGAGAGAGGCAGAGACATAGGCAGAGGGAGAAGCAGGCTCCATGCACCGGGAGCCCGATGTGGGATTCGATTCCGGGTCTCCAGGATCGCGCCCTGGGCCAAAGGCAGGCGCCAAACCGCTGCGCCACCCAGGGATCCCCTGCCCTTTTTAAGCACTTGTCTTCCATGACCAGTTTCTGTGCTCTATGCTAATGTATTATCTCATGTCATTTTCACTCCAACCTTAAAGAGTTGGTTTTATGAATTATGTTTCATAGATAAAGAAATTCACGCTCAATAGATTAATAATATCCTCAAGTTCAGAGTTAGCAAGTGATAGAATAGAGATTATAAACTAGTCTGTCTGTAATACTCTTTTTACTTTTCAGTGACATCTGCTTATAAAGTTTGTGTAACACAGTGACAAACCAGACAATTAAATTTGAAAAAGACAGCAACTCCTCTAGATGGGATCTGAAAATATCTGAAACTCTGAAGTTGTGAGATACATATATGTGTGTATATATAATATATATGTATATATGATATAAATCACATAATGTGTTATACTTACATGTATGTTTGTATTTGAAATATATACATACACACATATACAAATAACATACCATGTGCTATATCATATATACACATGTATGTATATTCAGCCTTCAAGTTTCATATGTTATATATCTGTATACATATATCATCTGATAAATATTTCCCACCTCAAAGGCAAAGAGGTATGACTTCCTTTCCCCAATACCATCTTCCCTATTGATTCAGGGACCTTTCTGTGACTTCTTTTCTTATTCCATTCAGCCCTTATAGTTGTTGAGAAGAGGGGAAAAAAGATAAACAGAAGGGCTAGATTTAAGAGTCTGAGGCTCTTCAAACTCTCACAATGAAAATCCTTGGAAAGCCCTTGAAATATTTAGATACCTCAATGGCTCTTAAAAAAAAAATCAACATCTCAAATTTGAAAGCAGGCTTAAGGTCAATGAAATAATTCCAAATGCTTCTACTTGCTAGATCAAATATTTACTTATTTTAAAAATGACCAAATTTTTTTGGTAGCTTTTGAAACTATTTTTATCAATAAAATAATGCCTCCAAATGAACTTAAAGCGGTGAGTTAAATGTTAGTATTTGTCATAGCAAGCATATTAATTTAAGCTCAGCCAAATTTGACATAGTTGATTACTTTATTTGCTATATGTACACTTTATAAAGGTCCCCTGAATAATCAATGCATAACATATATCTATGCTCCTTTTATGAGACTTGAAACATCTTACCACTTGAAATTGCTACTTAGATTTATAATGAGTATCTTCATTTGCAACATTTGCTGATGACACTTCTGAGTAATTAAGTGTGGTGAACTTGGTCAGGAATAGAACCCCAACTATATTGCTACTGTATGCTGGTTACCTTGCTCACTGGTAACAAAGGATCCATTTTAAGACAATGTGCTGTTTTACTCATTTGCTCAGAATTTTTCCTGTTCAAATACCAGAAATGCCCTGGGTTGCAAAGAGCAATAACTTTAAGTGAGAGTTAAACAAATAAGTTAAGATCAAGTTCATATCTGCTTTGTCTGTGAACAAAGCTTTTATTGTTAATAACAAAGTAAAACTGAAGCTGGCAGGGGGACTGGGGGACAGTGTGAAGTAAGACAAATGAACGCTAATCTAGTGGAAAAGCTCCAACAAATGTTGGCCTCTCAGAGCACTCAGTTTTCAGGTTGTTAGAGATTTTTTTTTCTTTTCATCAGTATCATATTGGTTCTCAGGACAGAGAAAATCCTAGAATCAAAAAGGGCTGCTTTTTCCAAGAAGTATGAAGAAGGAAAGGCAAGTAAATACTATGGAAGATCTGTTTTAAGGGTCCTTTTCCATCTGGCTTTGTCCATCTGGCTGTGCTCCTCAACACAGCATCAGCGTATCTCTTGCCATCTGCAGTTTCACAAGAACAATATGATAATACTCCCATTAATACTTTGTGCAAGATTAATACTTTTGCAACATATTTTGTGCTAAATTTGCAATAAATGTGTTTTCACTTTTAATTTCCAACAAAACCTTAAAATCGGGTATGATTATGATTATACTCATTTTACAGATGACAAAAGAGAGGCTGAGAAGTAGTAATTAGCTTACAAAGGTCCAGGATCTGGCATGACAATTGTTCATTACACTATCTTGCTTCCACAGCATCCCTCAGCCCATGAATCTTGCAGGCTTAATCCTGTACTTTCACTATAACCCATGGTTGATACGAGAGGTTGTAGCTCATGGAGGCTTGTTCCATAAGTATGCAAACAATATACGACTTGATTTGAAATGGTTATGATACCAAATCCTAAGTGGATACCTTGAATTGTTATCATTTAAAAGCTAACAATAGTTGTGCAGATGGGGGCCTTTTCGCTGAACCCAAACAGGAAGTTTTATTCTTTCCAAGTGAATCCTGGGAGATTTTATAACCCCTTACCACCCCATGGTAGAAGAGAGAGTGAGAGAACAAGAGAGAGAAGGAGGAGGGAAAGAGAAAGGGTGGGGTATGCATGTCAGAATACCTAGGAATCATAGTCTATTTTGCAATCTTTACATTAGAGAATGGCAAACTTCTTCATGTCAAGCTTTGTCCAAGGCTGTGCAATAATACAGAGGAGCAAGGTTAGCAAAATCTATAGATGCAATGACCAAAAATAATTGGAAACATACTAAAGTCTTAGTAGTATGGATTTATTATTCCAAATTATTGCATATTCATACAAATAATCACAATGTAATTACTACCAGTAATATTATTAGAGAAGAGTTTTGGTATGTGAAAATTCTAAGTGAAAAAAAGGCTACAAAATAGTATGATTTTAACTTTTAATCCACACACACACAAATACCTACACATACACAGAAAGGAAAGTACGAACATCAATGTTTTAAAAGAAAAAAAAATTTAAGATTTTATTTATTTATTCATGAGAGACAGAAAGAGAGAGAGAGAGAGAGAGAGAGAGGCAGAGACACAGGCAGAGGGAGAAGCAGGCTCCATACAGGGAGCCTGATGTGGGACTCGATCCTGGGACTCCAGGATCACACCCCGGGCCAAAGGCAGGCGCTAAACCACTGAGCCACCCAGGGATCCCCTAAAAGAAAATTTTCCATGGCAGGAAGATCATGGGTTTTTTTGTTTGATCATCTGACTCTTCTTTGTTTTCTAGTGTTTCAACTGAACATTTATTTTTTTTAAATTACTAAATGAAATATTCACCTAAAGACTTACCAATGTCTTCACCTAAAGCATTACCAATGCTTTATGTCTAAACTTTTATAATGACAAATAAATGTAGGATGTAGGCCAACCACAGAGCATAAACAGAAAATAACAAATAATTTAAGGAAAAGGTTAAAGAAGAAAAGATCTGAACAGATCAAAGAGAGATATTTCTCTTAATTTCATCTAACTTTTCCTTAAGAGTAGTAACGAATTAAATAACCAAGCGACTTTGCATATTATTTGTATCTTTTTGTACAGTACATATTTGCTAAACTCAAGTATTTCACGAACTATATATAACTCACTCCTGTGTGTAGTCGCTCATTCTCAACTAAACATTTCTATTGTCACTACAATGTTCCAAGTAAAAGAGCCCTAATGATATCATTAACTTGATCAGATGAAACATTTATTTTTTTTTATACAGAATAACTCCCAGTGCTCATCCCGTCAAGTGCCCCCTCAGTGCCCGTCACCCACTCACCCCCACCCCCCGCCCTCCTCTCCTTCCACCACCCCTAGTTCGTTTCCCAGAGTTAGGAGTCTTTATGTTCTGATCAGATGAAACAAACAAAAAAATTATCATCAAGAGTCTAGTATTTCCAGTGGACTTACCTTGTAAGCAAGAGTACCCATAAAGAGATGGAGCCTGAGTAATACCTAATTTTCTACAGTAAGTTAAACTATACCTTACACAGTTATACCCAAACAGCTGACACTTGAACAAACCACTATTTATTTCTTAGCACGTGTTGGATATTGTGTTAGGAGCTGATGAGGGTATATAAGACTGCATAAGGCTGTTTCAAGGACTTTCTCAATGCACATACAAGATACACCTTATAATTTTTTGTAGGGGGGTTACCATTTGTAATTCATGGGATGACATATCCACCTTGACCTCTGCTCTGGATTATTCTAACCTTGTAAACATTTGTAATATTTAATTTCAGCACTTCAGTGTCTCCCTAGTAAGCAACAACAAAGTGTTGTCCAGCCAGTAGCAGTTTTCACCTGCTGCCTGAAGTTCAATCAATAGCTTCACCACTCCTCCCCATTTAGTGTAATTGAAGGAGAAATTACCTCTTGGGCTCAGACTGTATCATAAATAAATGGCCAGGGACCACTTTGAGCAGAAAACTTTACATTCAGCAGTTATTATATAACTAAAACAAAAGTGATTGGGTCACCCAAGTCAGGGACTATAGACCTGCCTGTCTCCTCTCCAACAGAACATCTAACTCTGATTTTCCTTTGTTGGCACGTCTTTATAGACATATTGCTATGTGTCCTTCAAGTCCAGGAAGCAGCTTGTTTCTTTATGTTCTGTGTATCAATTTCTGTATCTACTGTAGTATTGGGCCATCACATTCCTTAATCTAGGTTATTATAATCTCCTAAAGAATAGTGTTTAAGAATGACTATTCCTGGGGCTCCTGAGTGGCTCAACAGCTGAGTGTCTGCCTTTGGCTCAGGGTGTAATCCCCGGGTCCTGGGATTGAGTCTTGCATCAGGCTCCCTGCAGGGATCTCCCTCTGCCTATCTCTCTCTCTCTCTCTCTCTCTCGTCTCCCATGAATAAATAAATAAAATCTTAAAAAAAAAAAGAATGACTATTCCTGCCTCCATTGAAATTATCTGATTTCACTAAGAGTTGTGACAAAGAGGAGAAGAAGAGCAAACGAGTTTAAGAGAGTTAAGTATTCATCTTTCACAATGGACACTCAATCTATAATTCCTAAAACTGGAGAATCAGGAACTACAATTATAATTGTGTTACGTAGAAATATGATGGCAATTGCCCCTGGAAGCAGGATTTAAGGTGAAGAAGAAGAGGTCAAGGGAAAGGTCTGCTGTTTTTCATTATAAGTCTTACAACATTATTAATCCTTATAAACACACAATATACATGGCTTACTTTGATAAAAAATAAAATTTAATTTTAAAAATCACTAGCTCATTCATCTATTCAAAGGCAAAATAGTCACAGTCACTTTCACCTTGCCTAAAACACTTTTATTAAATGAAATCTTACTATAAATACAGCTATCTGGTTTCATCTTGTGCTAAAACAAGTTCTGTCTCACAGTATGAAATCTTGAAACTGTCACGCATACTCTAATATTATCCTTGGTTAACCACGTCTGTAATGCCAATTGCACACCCAATCAAACATCTAAAGTTACCAACTGGCTCCAGAGTTGGTGCCCTGGTTACAAAACACTGACCAGCTGCAGGAAACATAGAGGGGAAAAAAAAGTTATGCTTTGGCTACTGAGTACAATCCATGCTCAGTGTTAACGATACTATGTCAGTCCATAAATTATAATGGCTAACGCTAGAACATTAACACCACCCAAAAACACACTCGTAAGCAAGCCAGCATGGCAAAATGAGGTCATGGAGAAGCTTAAAGCTATTTTAGGATATATCTTGAACACCAGTATAGCTCCTTTGACACCACCTGCTCTCATTTGGAGAACTGTATATTTAAGTCCCCCAACAGCAACTGGGCTCAAACCCAGTGCTGACTCTACAGTCCAGTTCAGGATAAATGCTGTCCTGTTGTTAGGTGTCGACCTTTAGATGAGACATTTAAATCCCCCTGCCAACATTCCACACCTTCTGCTTAATTGGCACAGTATAAAAGATGTGGCTGAAAGAGCATTCAGCAGTGGTCATAGTTGCTTGCATATTATCATAGTAATAGAAGCATGTGATTTATTCCTTTGAAAAAAAGAGTTGGGACAATATAATCCAATATACTAAATCATTCTTGCTATGAGGATCATGATGGCATCAAGAAAGCAACTTGCACTCATATTAGGAATTTATTTTTTCTTTCCACTGAGCTATTATTCTTGCCTCATAATGAAATCAAGAACACTTATCTTACTGTCTGGGATGAATATCTGCCTTCATATATGACATTTGCCAGTGAACTAAAAAAAAAAAAAAGAGTAATTTATGTCCAAATTCCTTCAAAACCACAATTCCCAAGTGTGGCAAAGTTGGTAAAACTTGGTTTTCAAAGGCATCAAAACAGACCTTAATAATTAACTCAAAAGTCATTTCAAGTAATATGTAATTCAAAATATAAATTACTGATATTATCCTTTGGAGTGGAGAGGAATTGGCTGGCAAAAATCAGAAATTAATGGCTTTTAGCACAATGAGTCCAATCACTCCTTTTTTGCTATATTTCATGAATGCTTCTGCACTCGAGAAAACAAATGTGTGTTGTTTGTTGAGTTGTAAAGTAGTTACAATGTGTTTATCAGGTGCTCAAAACTAAACCACTGACTTCCAAATCCATTTTCTCCCAGTACCTAATACTCTTTCCTCCTCTCCTGTGGTTCACAGTAAGTGTTGACTACATGAAATTTTGTTCAAAAAGAATAAACGTATGAATATAAATCTAGATTCTTCCTTACTACTGATGATATGGACAATTTCTATGACTATTGAGAAATAGTTCTTTAAATTAAACTAGTATTAATTATGCACTTTCATTTTTCCAGGCAATACTCTAAGCAACAGATACAGATAGTAGGGCAAATAAGTCCTAACCCAAGGTCCCTAACCCAAGAATTTGACTATCTTCACTACTCTGTTTCTAAAACTACTATTTACAGCAATACTACCTTAGTAACATACTCAAATTGCAAACACATAACCCATTCTACTTTTTGCAGTCCTAACAGGTTGGCTGATAAGTACTGGTGATCAATGCATGGAATTAGTAGGTTAAACTAAGGTTTCAGCTGAATTTCTGCAAGGTTGGAGGACATTTAACTATGTTCTTTATTGTTGGCAACACAGAGAAAAAAATGAAAAAAATATACATCAAAACTTCCAAAATATGAGACAGTATTATTTACACATTAAGTGAACATTAATTTTTTTAAATTAGATACAATATCTCCAAAAAAATGCAATATCTTAAGAAATATATGTAACCATAGAAGTTATCTTGACAGAACATAGAGACTCCTAACTCTGAGAAACGAACTAGGGGTGGTGGAAGGGGAGGAGGGCGGGGGGTGGGGGTGAATGGGTGACGGGCACTGAGGGGGGCACTTGACGGGATGAGCACTGGGTGTTATTCTGTATGTTGGCAAATTGAACACCAATAGAAAATAAATTTATTATTAAAAAAAAAGAAGTTATCTTGACAAATACCACTAAATTGAATCTCTTCTATGTAACTAATACATCAGATAGTGAAACCATGTTTGAACATTGGTGAGGAAAGGGAATTGCCTTCAGGCATGGTCCATTTCCCTTACTGGCGTCATTTAGAGATGCATTTCTAAAGATAGTCCTCTCTACCATCACCCCACCACCACAATCAAAACAATTCTTAATTCCTTCACATCCATCAATAGTGTCACTGAATTATGAATCCACATCTATCTAGATATGCCAGTTTACTATTGCTCCTCTTCAAAGGTAGAACATAGAAATGGAACCAAGACTCTCGGGGTACTTGTACAAAGAGAATGACTAGGACCATCAGCAGCCTTAGGTGAGATATTATAATATTACAGATTCTTTATATTTATGCAATGGAATACTACATAGCAGTGAAAATGAGCTAGTGGTTATATCAATATGAATGAATCACACAAATGAAATGTTAGAATAAAAGAACAATTGCAGATTATGTGTACCATGAAATACATGGAGCTTCAACCATATTAGTAATAATGTATTTCTTAGACTGGGTGGTAAAATATACCTGAGAAGGTTATGAATCTTTATTATATTATACTTTATTTATGAAATACAAAGAATTTTAGTTAAATAACAGAATTATAGATTCTGTTGGCTAATTGCTGAATTCAAAAAGCAAGCTAAGGGAAGCTTGGGTGGCTCAGTGGTTGAACACCTGCCTTTGGCCCAGGGCATGATCCTGGAGTCCCGGGATCAAGTCCCACATCAGGCTCCCTGCGTAGACCCTGCTTCTCCCTCTGCCTATGTCTCTGCCTCTCTCTCTCTCTCTCTCTCTCTCTCTCACATGAATAAATAAAATCTTTAAAACAAAACAAAAAAAGCAAGCTAAGATTTTTTTTGTCAGGAATTTAACTAGTTCAGGGGCCCCTGGTAGGCTCAGTCAGTTAAGCAGCCCTCTCCTGATTTCGGTACAAGTTGTGATCTCAGAGTTGTGTGATCTAGCCCCACATTGGGCTTTGTGCTCAGTACAGAGTTTGCTTGAGATTCTCTCTCTCTCTCTCCCTCTGCCCCTCCCCCTACTCATATTCTCTAAATAAATTAATAAAATCTTTAAAAATAAAAGAATTTAAGTAGTCTAAAATACTATAGATTTCCCTCAGTCATCTATTTAGAACTACTAAGTGACAATGTTGAAGGCCAGAGTAAAAGATCTATGATAAAGCTCTAAATTGTTCATCTCTCCCTACTATCAGTTTTCATCTTCTATAGCCACAGGTGGGAGGAGTGGCAGGGGGGAGGGAAGTCCTTTAAGAAACATGTGTTATTTACTTAGGGATATTGGGGGTGGGAGTGGCTGGTTGGCTAGAAGAGCAAGAGAATGCAGTGAAGAGAGGATACTGCTTAACTTGGAGATGTGTTTACATTACAAAATGATTTATATTTCCTACAACTCATGAAAATAAAACTTGGGAGTATTTCCTACCCCCAATAATTCATTTAGCTTCTTCACCATTTTGTTTCCTCTTCACAACATGGAGGAATTTTCATTTAGTGCTACTGGTGGCACATCTGTATCATGTTTGTAAGTGTAGCTAAGTTATCAATAAAAACAACTGATAACCTTTGCTAAGGCTAGTTAACCACCTGAAGCAATGACTTACAGGATTATTTACAACTAAATAAAGACAAACATAATGACAACTGTCATCCTAACTCATTCAGTGACTGAATGTCACAGGTATTACTGTGACCTAAGATATATATGGAAAAGTAATTATATAGGTCACTTTAAAAACGACATCTGACAATATCTAAAGAGCTTACTGATGATTTCTTTGTTGCTAATGTGTTAATAATAATGCAGAATGAGGACAAATCTTTTTGGTCACTTAAAAAAAAAAAAAAAACAATGACCCCAGAAAACTATTACATGAGTACTAGGAATGCTATTGTGTAAGATTTTAAATTTAAGTATTAGCAATGGAAGATAACATTTCCCATTCCCATCAATGCGTATTAGTTATTTTTAATCTTTTCCAGGTTCACAAATGAAGAAAGGAATCTCACTATTCTTTTAACTTGCACTAAAAAGGCTTGAATGTCTTATATATGTTTTCTATTCATTTTGAAAAATATCTTTTGTGAATTGTCTTCATGTCTTCTGCAGTCCAGAGTCAGGAAACATGGAATATGCCAAGCTTTACCAGCAGTCAAATCTAATCAGAATAGCTCTTCTCCCCTACGGGGTCAGGGAAGATGGAACCTGACATTTGGCTGACAAGCCTCCTAGAGCTTGGTAAGACGGAGCTACACAAGATTGGACAGCTACATTTTTCTCCAGCTTTCCCAACCAGGTACCTGCCAGGTACCTGGCAAAAATTGGGAGTACAGTAATGGGCACTGCCACCACCCCCTCAACATAGACCTTCCGCAGCATGCATCTGTGGAAAGGGGATCTGCCAACATTTACCGGCTGCCAAATCCACCAGGAATAATTCTCCCACTCAAGAAAGCTAGGAGAACTGAGGCTTGCCACTCTACTGCTTAGCCTGCTGGAACAGCTTCTCTGGAACACATAGCTGTGAGGCAATAGGTGCAGGCCCTAGTACAAATGCCATGCCCTCATGCAAGATTCTCAACTAACCTCTGCTGAATAAATGTTCCTTAATGTGTCATAAGCCCTTCGATTCATCTCCAGGGGTTTTAAATAATTGTCTTTACTCATTTTGACCAGCTTAATGTCTCTCAGGGGAAGAGATTTTCTCCAGCTCTTCTACAAACACCCTTTTTATAGTAAGTTTTGACAAAGAAAACTTCAAATAGTTATAGAATCTAGACCACCAATCTTTTTCTTTAATTGTTTTAAAAAGACTTAAGTTTAGAAAATATTTCTACATCCTTCAGATAAACATTAATTCATAACCTAATTTTATACTTAAATATATAAACCATGCAAAATCTAAATCTTATTTCATTTTACCAGGTGTGATTTTATTGTTTTCATTACTAATTACTAATTAGTAATTACTACTTAGCCAAAATTTCCAGCACCATTTTTCATGTAATCTCTACTTACGATAGTGTTTTGAACATACATAGACTTTTATTTTGTTTCATAGATTATTTTTGACAGAATCTAATTTTGTTGATCATTTTAATATTTGGTGGTACAAATATCAAGCATATTATTCTTTCTAGATTAATGTTTCTTTCTTTGTTATAGCTGGTTTTATTCCATAATTTCAAAATCATTTCATCAGATACACTTAAAATTGCACTGCACTATTTGTATTACATAATTTATGATAAATTTGGGGAACTCTGACATCTTTAAAATCTTGGTTCTTCCTATTCCTAAGAACAGGATAGGTCTTTTCAATTAATTCTTAAGTGTCTCATTAAATGTTTCGTGGATTTTTTTAAATGTAGATCTTCCAGATTTTGTTTTAAGCTTAAATTTATGTTGTTATTCTGAATGGCATTTCTCCTTTTATAATTTCTAAATGGTTATTGCTGATCTATAAGAACTATGTAAATTTATGTATATGTATATGTATCC
The DNA here is from genome assembly GCF_003254725.2 of Canis lupus dingo. Lineage (NCBI taxonomy): Eukaryota > Metazoa > Chordata > Mammalia > Carnivora > Canidae > Canis > Canis lupus. The sequence goes on from NC_064243.1 coordinate 77,172,195, forward strand.
TTATGTGAGAAGTCCCTTTATTGAACTGTTTCTATTACTAATCCTCGAGCTTTGCAATCAATTCTTTTAGATTTTTCTAGGTAACTAATACTGCTATTTAAAAATAATTATATTTCCAATACTTTTATAGTTTCTCTTTTTTTGTATCATTTCCTTGGATGGAAATACCAAAGTAAAACTAAACTGTAATAAGAAGTATACTTACTTGTATTATCAACAGGCACATAATATTTGTCACAGGGATGTCAACTCTCCATCATCCCCAGCCCAGCATGCCCTCAGCCAGCCTAGAAACTAAAAATCTTAGAATGGAAACTGTATCTTGCTAGGTATCCAGGGATCCTCTTAGGGTGTATCCTAGGATAGCACAGAAGCATCTTCCCTAGAGAACTGAATCAACTGGAGTATGAGATTTTAAAGCATCAAAATAGCACAAAATTACCCAAACCATAACTTAATGACACTCAGGCAATATCTCAAGGTGCCAGTTGAGGTCTCATGGCACATACCAGGTATGATGGGGTCAGGTAAACTAGAGAGATTCAACTCCTTGGAATTCTCTCCAAGTAAGCTTCATGAGTTTTTTTGTTTTTTTTTTGTTTTTTTCTTCTAGTCCACTGGCATTAGCTTCTCCAAGACTTTGGATTTATTATGAGGCCATTCACTGTTGAGGCTTGGGAATATGGACCTCTAGGTCAAAGGCAATTCCTTATTAATCTGTTAATTAATTAATTCCTTTGTTCTCAGAGCTCTCATAATGAAAAATCCAGTATCACCTTCTTTCCTGGACTGTCTTGCTGTACTCCTTTCCTTGTAAGTTGCCTTAATCTTCTATATATTCATCATTCAAAACAAAACTGCCCTTGATATGTTAATAATGAAGAGGGGAAATAAACAAATTTAATTTCTATTACTGTCCTATAGGTACTGTATAAAGCTATTTACAAATATCATATGATATAATGATAGAAACCCCATAAATAAGTTCTATTATTTTTCTCCATTTAAAAAAATATTTTATTTATTTATTCATGAGAAACACAGAGAAAGAGAGGCAGAGACAGAGGTAGAGGGAGAAGCAAGCTCCATGCAGGGAGCCCGATATGGAACTCGATCCCAGGACTTGATCCCAGGACTCCAGGATCACGCCCTGGGCTGAAGGCAGATGCTCAACCGTTGAGCCACCCAGGCATCCCTATTTATCTCCATTTTACAGATGTGAAAACTGAGACTTATAGATCTAAAAGGTACTCTCAAATGTTATGCTAAACTTTCCATAATTTTTAACGTTTAGTTCAAACATGTGCTTCAGGTTTAGAACAGTTTTTATCATGCTAAATACATATCCTTCTATTCCTATTTCATAAAAGTGTTCTTTATACTTTGAAGATGAATTCATCAAATGCCTTTTTAGCATCATTTGAGATGATCACATAATTTTTTTCACTTTCTTTGATCGCTTGATATGATGAATTGTTTTAATAAATTTTCTGCTTTTAAAATTACTTTGCATGTATGTGATAAAGCCAACATGTTCATAGTGTATTAGTATTTTAATAGAATGCAGTATTTGAGTTGCTATTATTTATTTAGAGTTTCTGAATCTTCATTCTCAAGTGAGTTGGCTATTTTCACAATTCATAAAATGAACTGGGGATCAATCCATCTTTTTCCAAACTTAATAAAATGTTCATAGCATATTATTATTTTAATACAGTCTATATTTGAGTTGCCATTATTTATTTAGGGTTTTTGAATCTTTATCCTTATATGAACTAGCTATATTTTGTAATTCACAAAATGAATTGGGAACCAATTCATCATTTTCAAAATTCAATAACATTTTAAATAATATAAGAATTATATTTTTATCTTGAAGGATTGGGAAAAAACACCCTCAAACTCTTAGCCTGGTATCCTCTTCAGAATTAGTTCTTTAACAATCTTCTCAATTTATTCCACGAATAGGCAGGTTTTCTATTGCCTCTAGAATTATTTTTAGAAATTCATATTTTCCTAGTAAATTGTCCATTTTATTAATTTTGCCAAAATAATAACTATACAAGTTGTTCATGACAGTCACTCCATATCTGATCTTAGAACCATCTTCTCCATCAATTGCCCCCTTGTTAACCATCTACTCTGTGTCTGACTCTGCTCAGAGCACTGGGTAATTACTGATGAACAAGACATATATGGTTTCAGGCCCTGTAGGATCTCACAGTCTGGTGGGAGAAGAACAATAGTAAACATGGAAGCACACAAGTAATCACTAATTGTTATAAGTGCTATGAAGGTCAAACATACAGTTAAAGAAAATAATTGGAGTAGGATTACAGGCCTAAGGGAAGTTGAAAGTTAGATGGAAGTATGGGAAGACCTCACTGTGTAGGGTGATAATTAAACCCAGACATAGATTAGGAAGAACCAGTTCTGTGAAGGAAAGAGAAAAAAAAATCCCAAAATATTCCCAGGCAGGACAGACACTCCTGTATTTGAGATACTGAAAGAAGTACAGGTGCCTAAAACACAGAGGGTGATGTGGAGAGGACTGTGAAAGAATGTTGGAGGGCCAGAGGTTGAAGCATGCAGGTCTTTCAGTGGCTACTGGAGAATTCCTATAAGGGAGATTAGGCATGGCAATCAATTCAAAAGGAAAAATTGTAACTGTGCACAGTTCTTTACATAAAATGCAGAATAATTCAGTCATCCATATCTAAGAGTGAGATTATTTGTAATAAGCATTTTGTAAATCACAGTAAAGAGTTTAGATAATCTTTTTAATTGCTTAGACTTTGCATTTTAGTAGGTTCTGTTTGACACAAAGGTTGAGCGGAAAGAAAGCTCCCAGATAACCTCTTTCCCTATCTTCGTTCACTCTCTCCATTCACCACTTCACACCAACCCCTACCCAGATTTCCCCATTATTAATATCTCACATTAGTATGGTATATTTGTTACAAATGATGAAAGTCTGGGCAATTATGAAAAAATCATAATACATTGTTACAGTTATCAACAATTTACATTAGGGTTCACTCTGGGTGTTATACTTTCCACAGGTTTTGACAAATGTATGTCATGTATCCATCATCACAGTGTTGTGCAGAATAATTTCACCACCCTAAAAGTCACCTGTCATCCACCTATCCATTCATCCCTTCCCCCTGACCACCAATCTCTTGGCAACCACTGATCTTTGTATTGACTCCATAGTTTCACCTATCCCAGAATGTCATACAGTTGGAATCATTCGATACACAGCCTTTTCAGACTGGGTACTTTGATTTAGAAATATGCATTTAAGGTTCTTTTCATGTGTTTCCATGGTTTGATAGCTCATTTCTTTTTATCACTGAAGTAAATCCCATTGTCTGAATGAATGACAGTTTGTTTATCCATTCACCTCTTGAAGGACATCCTGGTTCTTTCTAAGCTTTGGCAACTATGAATAAAGCTGCTATAAAGATTTTTGTGTAGATTTTTGTATAGATTAGATATTATTTTACCTGTGTTGGCAATCCATCAAAAAATGTTAGATATGTGTTTAAGAAAAACACAATCGTGTGTCACTGCTGTGTAAAGAATAATGTAGAGAAGGCGTGTGTGAACCTGAAGCTGATAAGGAGGCTGCTGCAATAGTCCAGGCAAGAGGGATTCACAGCTTGGACCAGGATGTAGCTGAGGAGATGAGAGGAAAGAATGAATTAGGTTATACAATATGGAAGGGAATCAATTGGACTTGCTTTAAAAAGGAAAAGGTCAAACAGTAAAAACTGAGATTCCTGACCTATGAAACTAAGAGATAGCCTTGTCATTTATTGAGATAGGGAAGAAAAGCTGAGGGACATGCTCAAAGGAAAGGGCACAACCAAGAGCTACATCTCATATATATTAATACCTGTTATACCAAAAAAAAAAAAAAAAGAGAGAGAGAGATGGATATACAAATTTCAAGGAACAGACTTGGAGTGAGAATGTAAGGTTGACAATCACATGTGAGTGAGTGCTATTCAAATCCCAGGGAGGAGAGGGCTCAGGACCAGCAGTCAGGTGCTCCAATATTTGGAGATCACAGAGGAAAAGCAGCTCTCAAAGGAAACAAGCCATGTCCAGGGAACTTTAAGAAAAGGAAATCCAGTGTAGTGGGGCATCATAAAAGCCAAATGAAGAATGTTCTAAGAGTGGAAAATTCAGCCATTCATTGCAAATTGTGCCTTTTGAATGTTTTTCCTTCATTTATATTTTTCATGCTAGTTAGAGGCTATCAATTTTTTTCTTAAAGAATCAGTTCTTGAGCTCATTTTCACTGCTTTTTTCTTTTATAATCATTAATTCTTAAATTTATTCCTCAGCAATTCCTTCTGTTACTGTTTTGTTTTTATCTACTCCATGCATTGAATTTTTTAATTTGTGGACTTAACTTGCTTAAAAACTAAATGGCTTTAACAAATAATTCACTTCTGGATTATAATATTCCTCATTTACCAGAAAACATTGTGTGACCCATGTTTACTGCTATTATTTTCTAATTAGTGTGTAATTTTGTGTTTTACTTCCTGATGATAACATATTAAAAGTGTCTTATCTAAATTTCCTTTTTTAGTTTATATTCTTTATTATTGATATTGCTAATATTTTTAAGGCAGTTTGGCCAGGGGATGTAATCTTACAAAATTTATGATTTGGGGCATTTATTGAGATTCTATTGTATAACACATAATCAATTTTATAATAAAATTTAGGCCAACCCAAAAGGAAATATATTTTATTTATGTAAGTTGTTAAGCTAGATGGATTTCTATTAAATCAATATTACTATTTTATTATTCACCCTCTATTTTCTTGGTTTATTTTTCCTACTCATCTGTCAAAAACTAAAAAAATATGGTAACATTTGTACTATCATCATGATTATATAAATATATATTTCTAATTGTTTTTATTTATATTTTAAGCTATATATTTATTTTTCAAATAAATTTCATGACTTCTATACCTCATTGCAGGTTCTAGCATTTTTTCCTATGTAAAGTAATAAGGCTTAATTGTTATTTGCCTGGCATTTATACTCATCTAATCAAATAATGCCTTGAAATCTACACTAATATTAATTTATTGTCAATTACTTTATTCTTTTGCTTTTGCTTATTAACTTTACACATCTCCCTATAATAAGCCATTACTCTTTAATTATTCTTTGTAATTTCATTTTAGGTGAAGTTTTTATATAAAGCATAGAGCTTTTAAAAAAATCCCAGTTATTTTTCAGTAGTAATATTTTACCTGGTTTTAACTATTTCCTTGAATAATAAATAAATAAGATTTGATTGTTTTACTCTGTTGGTTCTTTATATTTTTGAAATTTCTAAAATCTTTTTTCTTTAATAACTTATGTTAACTATCTTTTTTCAAATCGAAGATTTTTCTAAGCATGGTTGAATATTCTTTAATTATCAATATCTTAGGACTCCCTTATGTGAAATAAGGAAATTAATACTCTTCAACTTCTTTCCAACCATTTTCTGTTTTAATTTATATAATTTACTCTCTAGACTAATTTATTTTTTGCACATCTTCCATCTTCTCTTTCAATAATTATTTATGATATTCATATTCTCATTTGCAATCTACCAAGGTCAAATAATTTTATTTAATGGTAAATTTACCTGGCTTTAAATTTACTGCTGGTCTTCCTCAAAGTTGTTTGTTTTCCATTCATTTCTCAGCTGACAGTTGTTAGTCTTTGGCTATATTTTTCCCTCAAGAAATATACATGATTCTTTCAGTTATTGCCTTTTAGTTTGTATCCCCCATGAATGACAATTTAACTAGTGTGAAGTTATTGGATTAGAACTTTTCCCCATGAAACATTTATTTCATGGTGTTCTATCACTAACACTGTTAAAGAGGAAAAGTCTGAAACACATCTGATAGTTTATTATTATTATTATTATTATTATTATTATTATTATTAAATTATTTCTGATTTGATGCTTCCAGGATGTCTTTATGTTTAAATTTAATTTCTTCAGAATATGCCTAGAGGTTTCTCTCCCTGAATACATTTTTCTGGTTTATAATGAGTCTTTTTGTTTCAGGAGGGGCTTTCACTGGTCAGAATCCATTTCTTCTTATATAGATATTATTTGTTATGCTTACTCTGATTTCTGTATCTGTCATCATCTCTGTAGATATTTTTTGCTTTTTAAACCTGTCCCTCTATATTCTAGTTGAACTTACCAAGTTTGTTTTCCAAACTGCTCATTTAATTTTCTGCAGACCTTAATTCTAGTATACTTTATTTTCTTACCTTTCTAAAATTAATCTTACTAGCTCCTATTTAATTCTCCCTACCTCTTCTTCCCAATTCTTCATGCTAATATGTCATATCTCTTATCTTTAATATTTAATGTTAAAGATCTTTAAACTTTATTGCAAGTGCAAAGCAAGTGTCCACAATTACATCTGCAGGCAATATTTTTAAGTTGTATTCTCTTCCTTTGTATTTATGATGTCACATTTTACTGCTGCTAGGGAAAAAATATCTTTGCATAAACACTTTCCCTAGTTCCTAGATGCAGTTTATTTTTCTCTGGTCAATTTCATTTGAGAGTTTGGGTGAGAGAAAAAGATAAAGGAAACATCTCATTGAGAATTTTAGAATCGAAAAACAAAAACTGAAATAATTGCATCTATAAAAACCATACAAATTTTATGCTAAATTAGGTTGTACTCCTATATTTACACAAAGTGAAGAGTTACAGAACTGATTTCAATGAGAAGCTTAGAATATATTATGTAAAATAAGTAAAAATTTGTTAAATTTAATAGACTTTGCCTTCCCAATATTTGGGGATATTGACATTGTCTTACATATAAAACCAACATGTTAAATTCACAACATCATTAGGACATGGAGAGAAAGTTCCATTCAAACTACCGATGGATAAGAGAAGTTCAACTGACCAGTTGCTCAAGACACCATAAGTCAATAGAAAAGTTGGGTTCAGAATCACAAAGCCCACCAATTCGTGCAGTTAAAAATAAAAATCAATAAAGGAGTTTAGTGATTTGAAATTCAAACACCATGGTGCTATTTTTAAGAGCTGAAAGCAAAATATTGATTCAAAACATTTCCCTCTTTTTGTATTCCTGTCAAATTGTAATTTTTCCTGGTAACAACACATTCAGGAATGGGAACTGCGGAACTGCGTTAGTCAAGAAAATCCAAATGAAAAGTACACATCAATTTTGTGAATTTGCTCAAAATAATAATGATTTTGAGTATCACACCATGTAAAGTCTGACATGTGCAAGGAAGTCCCCTCAGAGTTCACTAATGAACAAAACACTATGTAGTAACAGTAATTCTAGCGATAAATAGAGTAATTAGAATGTGCTTGGTAATAGCTGACATATAATTACGACAATCACATCAAACTGAATGAAAATAAAGGGAAAGAGAGTGGAGGTCTGATTTTCATATTAAAAAGAAATAAAATAATAAGTTAAATCTCATGCAGGAGGAAACTCTCCTTATTCCAAATGCACACAGGCAGCTCAGACCAGCCCATTCACAGCTGTTTGTGGCTGGTTAACCACTTGACTGTCCAGGATATAAAACCTTTTGCTCCTCAGCTCTGGGGAGACACAAGTCTTGGGGGAGAGGGTTGGCTGTTCGGCTTCCTGCTTGTTAACAGAATTTTCCTTCTCTGAGGCACATGGTCTGTTCATGCCAATTTAGGGTAAATTACTTCCACAGGTGATCAGCTGTTCCTCATCTCCTCGGAGATTGAAGGAAGAAAGAAGAGCTTAACCATGAACATGTGGTGTCTAAAGGGACTAAAAATCACTTTGACAGGGAGTTGTCTGATCACTGGAATGGGTTACTAAATTAAATTGTGACACTAGAGAAATACTAACTGAACTGAACTGAACTTTATGAGCATAGTCATATATTCAGAAATTATCTTAATTCAAAACCATTAGCCAAAAGAAAGCAGTTTTAATAATATACTACTTAAAGGAGGTAGATGTTTCACTGACGGGCATTACATATATAAGTAGTGACACTGGGAGAAAGAAAAAAAGACCCAGAGTTTAAAAATTTTCGATGGTAAGAAACAGTCCTTGTATTTTAACATCTTGCTACTCAAAGTGTGGTCTGTAAACCGGCAGAATCAGCATTCACTGGGAATTTGTCAAAAATGCAGCATCTCAGGCCCCACCCATACTTGCTGAATCCGAATCTGCATTTTAACAAGATTCCCGAGAGATCTGTATGGCATTAAACCTCGAGATGCATTGATTTAACAGATTCACAGGCCATCAGAGGGAAGAGGTCTTAGAAAAGGTCTAATCTCATTTCTCAAATTCAAAAACTCACTAAAGCTGCATGGCTAAGAGGCAATAAATGTCAGAAGACCAATTAATGTTAGAGATAAAATCTAGATCCTAGACCAGTGCTCTGTCCGTGATCTATGCTATCAACCAAGAATGTCCAGATACCCAATAAAATGAAAAAAAAAAAAAAAAAAAGCTCAATTACTGTTTCCTAACTGCTCCCCCAATTTTGTATTAGTATTCTAGTACTGGACTTGATATTCAAAAAAAAAAAGAAAAACTTTCTCATAAATGAATGTCCTGTCAAAGAATAAACCCATTAACAGGACAGATTTACTGAACGTCAAAGTTATGTATTTAAAAGATCTTCTCTCTTCCAATCATTACTGATGCAATCAAAGGTACTATGAGAGATTGCTGGAAATGATTAAATGTGTTTGATTTTAGATTGATAACTCTGGTCAAAAGGGTGAGAGGATACTGGAGAAGGCAGAAGGCAGGAAACCCAGGGAAGGTGGGTGGGGAAAGCAGGAGTCGAGTGGTGGCCCTGCTGTGGCATGCCTGTCTGACATCACTGGCTTAACATTTGTATTTCAGTCCATCGCCTGACTAATAACACCATGTAGTGAAATAAAGCACCCATTCTGGAGGTAATTGTTATGTGGTGGAATATAAACAAGCCCCATTCTGCAGTATATTTACCACAGTGCATATTTACGAGTTGGGTTTAATTAAAAGTCAGGAACACTAGAGCTATTTTTTAACTAGATGCCTATTATCTAGTGTCAAATGCTTGGTTTTAATCACGCATTTTATATCATCGTGACCTAGATCACTGCCTGTGACATATGAGATAGTGTGTTGTCTTTCCTGAGAAGATGTAGCAGGGCTTGATGGATGTTTTCTCATTCCTAACCTCATTACTACCAGCTTCCCATCCATCTAATAAAATGCTATGATAGAGAGTGGGAAGGTGCTATAAATCATAATATTCCAGCCGCTTCCAGCAGATTCATTAGAAATGCTGACTATATATCTCACAAACAGAAAGTCAACACACAAAGTAGGTTGCTGCTTCTCCCCAGGATCAAGACACCCTGTTCCTTGCCTCTCTTTCTCCCAGAGGAACAGAGGTTCCTTTTAAATAGCAAAACCCACCATTTAATGAATGACTACATAGCCCTTTATCTTAATGTACTTTATCCAATACAGAGTTGATAGACACTAGTTTCAGGCTTGTTATACACAATCTGATCATTATTCCCCTGACTGGAAGGGCTGTCGGCTTTCAAATGTCAAGGAGATGGATTCAGTTGAAAGAGATTAAGTCTTGGAGTTTCCATCCTTATTGTTTTTGTCCTGACAAAGACAAGGCCCCCTGTGTCTCCTTATGGTCAAGATGGAAGCTGTTGAAAAGACAAGTGAAAGCTCTGACATTATCTTCATATAATCAAACATGAAACCTTGATGACATCCTTGGCTCTTCCTTCTTTCTCAGTCACTCTTTTTGTTCATTTATTCAATAAACATGTCATGAGGACCTACCATGGGTTAGGCACTATGCCAGATGCTGGGTTGTATAAATCAGACATGGCCTTCCCTCAAGGATCTTGTGCATTAAACTCAAAAACAGAATATAGTGAAAACACATAAAAGGAAGTCCTAATCCAGTGGGCAGGCTGGTGATGGTCAAGGAAGGCTTCCTGGAGAACATGATACCTAAGCTCACCAGACAAAGGGAAGGGAAATTGTTCTAGAGAGAAAGAGCAGAGCACATGCACAGATTCAGAGATGTAAAGAAGCTATGATCCAAGTTTAGTATACCTGAGACCAAGAGGTGGAGGAAGCAGTGAGAAAGAAAGAAGTTGAGAAGCAATAGAGGCCAGACTATGAAAGACCCTACATGCTTTATAAATAAATTTTAGCTATTCCGAGAGCAATAGGTAACCATTAAACACTTTTGAGCAGAACAATTACATGGGGAGTATTGCATTTGAGAATGAACACTCTCACAAGGTGGAGAATAGAGGATTGATGGGCAGGTAGGGGACAAGGAGTAAGTCAGCGAAACTAGCAAGAAGGCCATGGAAGTAATAGCCTGAGATTTGAGAATTGAGAAAGCTGGAAGTAGTTGAGAACTATTTATGAACTATTTATGTCATCTGTAGATGACAGGACTAGTGATTGATCAGATGGCTCTAGCCTAGCTGGTCACCAAATCTATTAGTTCTTCTTTCAAATTAAGCCTTATTCAGCTGTTCCCCTTTGTTTGCATAGCCACCATAGGCCCTTTCCAAGATAAGCCCTGTGCTGTACCGTAACTGACATCCAAATCTAGGCTGATCCCTCTGGTCTCTAATTCATGTTTTACAACCTAATAAATCCTCACAGGCCTCTTCTGTGTTCTGAAATCTCCAGTGTCTATCATGCACCTGATCCCCACTGTCCACAGCGGTAGTCTTCAAACTTTAGTTAATATCCAAATCACTAGGATGTTGGGCCTGTGGGATCTTGTGGAAAATGCAGAAGCCCAGCTCCCATCAAGATAAGATTTTTGATTTAAGACATGGCATGGTCTCTAGAGAGAAGTGTTTTAAACAAACATTTAAGATATTAAGATAGGAAAAATACTTTGAGATAAAGTTCAGAGTTCTAGCCTGGAATTCATGGATCTCTATAATTTCTGCACCTCATACTGTCTTGATGTCCACTGTAACTTACCTCTCTCTCCAAATCACTTCCTATTGTCCTCTGACTTGGTTTCTTATTGTAAAAATGACTACACAGTGATCATTTCCACATTCGTGCCTTCAGTCATGTTGTTCTGCCTCTACCCTCAGCTTGTCTGAATTCAGTCCAGGTGTGAGGGCTGTAAAGGTCATGGGAGAGATGAAATGATTCTAAGTTACATTACAACCTTAACTATTCTATGACTCATCTTATTTTTTTTTTTTTTTTTTTTTTTTTTTTTTTTTTTTAAAGATTTTATTTATTCATGATAGTCACAGAGAGAGAGAGAGGCAGAGACACAGGCAGAGGGAGAAGCAGGCTCCATGCACCGGGAGCCCGATGCGGGATTCGATCCCGGGTCTCCAGGATCACGCCCTGGGCCAAAGGCAGGCACCAAACCGCTGTGCCACCCAGGGATCCCGTATGACTCATCTTAAATCCCACTTGTTTATAAGCTCATCTCTCATCACTTCAGCCTTCATTGACTCTTCTGAACTTGATCAGTTCCTCTTTTTCTTTTTCTCACATTTAATTATATAAATTATTGTATGGTCTACTGAAAGCAGTATAGAATTGAGAAGAAGAGCATGGAAACTGGAGTCAAATACACCTGGATAAGGTTGTGACTAGCTGCATGATACTGGGCAGATTTCTAAACTTCCACTTCCTTACCTGTAAAATGGAAATAATAAGAGTTTCTGCTGTTATGGATCTCTTACAAGGATTAAAAGAGATAATCTACTAACAGAAATTAGTACAGTGTTTATAACTCATTGAGGTATTTTATAACAGTTAATAAAAACAAGTATAATAGACTTTGCCTCTGGAAACTTGAAGACAGAGATGGAAACTTCTTTTACGTCACTGACCACTTACCCTGCTCTAGAACCTGAAACAGAATAGCATCACCTAGGGGATGCTTGTGGACTGATGCTCATGGTACACTAAAATAAAAATAAGTGAACATAGCAGAAATGAATCTTAATATACAAACTCAGGTATTTCAGAATCATCACATGCCCACATTTTCTTTAGGTCGTTTAAAATCTAACTTTGGCTTCATTCTACTAAATTGAAGGAAATTCACCACTAGTTACGATTACCTATCCAAGAAGAAGAGTCCTAGGGCCTCACATGGCATTTCATCAGGGAATCCTCACACTGTTCTACACTGGTCACTACTAAGACACCCAGTGACAGCCTGTATGATTCCTGTGGTATGTCATAGCAAGCTTAACTGCTTCTCTGGCTTTCATGAGATGTAGGCAATTGGACTAGGTTTGGAACTCCTGGACTCAAGGTTCAGTTCCCAGTGCTTTATCTGGCCATGATTTCCAAGATTTTGTCATCTACCTAGGACTCTGCTTGGAGAAAGAATGAGCCCAGAAGGACCAAGTCATTCTCTCCCACTCATCTTAGTCAAAGATGAACACCCTGCCTTGGAAGATATTTATCTCTTACTCTCTGGGCACCTACTAGTGACTTTCATGGGGTACCTACATAGCGGCTTTAATAAGTTTAGGATTCTGCTCTCAGTCCTACCAAAACAAAAATTCTCTGAAGCAGGAAATTATTAAGGGTCTGAATCCTGTGTGAAATAAGGAAAGAAAAATAAATGAAAGAATAGCAAGAACAAATGAATATTTTAATAAACAATCCTTCCAAACAAGAGGAATCAATTTGCCCAAACACAGAAGGACCAAAGTACAAAAGTGATGCTGGAACGTTGACAGCATGTTACCTTCTTGAGTCAGACCAGACTTTTTTTTTTTCCACGATTTTGGCATTGGGAAAAAAAACATGGCCCTTGGTCAAGGTTAGGATTCACTCTGTCTCCTTTCCAAATTTTAGGAAACTTTAGATTGTTACAATAAGAGTGCCATCCATGCAGGCAAAGCACATCTTGCCTCTTGAAAGAACAAAGGCTCAGAGAAGCCATAAAAATTGCTCATAAGTCTTCTTAGACATCAAAGGACTCCTAGCAACAACAAGCAGATGACTTAGTGAAAGTAAATCAGGAACATATGGATTAAGATTCTCTTAAAATACACATGGGTTTAGAAACTAGGTGAGGAGGGAACTGCTTAGAGCCAAACTGCATTTTGGATTTTCTAAACACATGTGTGTGGCTATCACCACTAACACCCTGCTCCCCTACCCACACATACACACACATACAAACAGTCTCTCACTGCATGACCTAGAGACCTAGAAATGGTAAGAGGCCTAGAGACCACACACCATGGGAAATTCAGAGCTATTTACCCAAGGTTAGATTAATTCAACAAATGATTTTTTTCTAATGTTTTCAGAAAAGGGGGAAAGGAAGGAAAAGTCAACTGGTGATTCAAGATAAAAACTAAAAGACTTTTGATTTTGATTTCTGACTTTAAGAATAAACATGTCTACTTTATTGGCATCAGTTTCTCTTCTATAAAATGTAGGAAATGGATTGATCTCAGAAATGCTCAAAAACGTCTTTATGCTTGGACCAGTTTTTTCATCTGCTACTCCCCCTTGTCCTTCCTTTTTTAATTTGGGCATATGCAAATTTTTACAGCAACAATAAAATAAGATCTGAAAGCTGAGCTTAAAAATATCCCAGCCCAAGCCTGAGCCCAGGAAAAACTCAAAGCAAATGAAAATGAGTCTCAAGTATCCACCAACTCACTTTTCCTGCCTTCTCTTCTCTCCCTGAAATGCCACCACAAAGCACCTCTGTCCTGATCCTCACCCCAATAGCCTAAAGCAATTCATCATTGAACTCATACTCAGGGCTGACCTAAAGGATATGTTTTCTATGTAAATAGAAAGTAGTATGGGACTTTAAAAAAAAGACTGATTAGAGGACACCTGGGTGGCTCAGCAGTTGAGCATCTGCCTTTGGCTTGGGGCATGATCCCAGTCTGGGGATCCATCCCACATCGGGCTCCCTGTGAGGATCTTGCTTCTCCCTCTGCCTATGTCTCTGCCTCTCTGTGTCTCTCATGAAAAAATAAATTAAAAATCCAGAAACAAAACAAAACAAAAAACTGATTAATGACAATCAGAAAACTCCAAGAGTTAAGTGTAAAATTATGAGACTAGAAATTGAAAGGAATGAGGTAAGACATTCTATTACAAATTTAAATCCTCATTAATAAAGTAATAGAAAAGTTACTATTATTATCATCAGCACCAGGCAGATTAAATATCTGCTGAAGACTTTTTTCTATACCAGTTTTCTCATTCATTATGTTCCTGCTATCCTGAACTTGAAACAGTTCACATTCTAGGAAAGCCGGTTTGTCTTCTGATAGAAGTAAAGATATTTATGTACTAAAACTATTACTCAGCAGCTCTCTATCTCTGTGGTGACTGCTGTGGTATGGTCACAGTTAATTTAATAATCACTCAGTAAAGACTGTATGCATAGTAGATAATGATTGATACCTGCATTTTAAATCGAGGTCTAAGTCCTCTCCAGAGATATCTTCAGTCCTTACTGTAGAACTGAGTTTTGAGTTAATGACATAAGTGAACCCAGACACAGTACTGACATCAAAACCCTTAACTCTACCAAGATACATGATTCTTTCCTTACAACCTAAGAAAACTGCTCCTAACATTGATGGAAATATCATGATATAAATATCCTAACCTACTTGAAATAATCTCCCATTCCAGGTAAAGTATATAACACTTTATACTTCCTTATAATATTTAGGATTGTGAGATTTGAGAGGGGAGGAATTGTGACTATCTTCTTCTCAACTGTATTTTCAGAGCCTAAATAGTATAAGGCATAAATAATAAATATTTGCTAAATACACACATAAATGAGTTTTATTTCAAAGCTCTATTTACTTAATTTGATACTGAATAATTCTTGCTGATTCTCCAAACAATCTAGCCATCTCTGTCTTCCTAGATTAGAAACATCAAACTTGGTCCCTTCGAGTCTTCAAAGAACATTTTAATGCATTTATTTGCTACCTTCCCTATCTGATTTGAGAGCACCATTAATTCCATTTCATGGATGACAAGCCTGAGTCAAAACCTTCTATATCTGGCCCTAAAAAATAATGCAGTTCCTAAATAAGAGTGAAGGTGAGCACTCAGAAAATCCTGATTTTCAACTCCATTTGTAATTCCTGAAATGGAAGAGATCTTGAAATGTTTCTGTGGAAACAAAGACTCCATAGGTGTGCTTTGTAGATGTGCTCTCACAGATACACAAGCAAAATTAAAATCTGACAATAAAAATGCATTTAAGAAATCATTCAAAGTAAGAAATCAAGAAATCTTGCTGCACACGAAGAAACTTACATTGAAGTGATCCAGGTGGAGTTTATTAAAGCCTGTTCTGTTGGTACTCCGATGCCGGTTATGTTGGGGGCATAGCGCAAAACAATAAAATTAGCATCCTTATATGAAAAGCCCCATCCAGATAAAAATTCAAAATGTAGGGGATCCCTGGGTGGTGCAGCAGTTTAGCGCCTGCCTTTGGCCCAGGGCGCGATCCTGGAGACCCGGGATCGAATCCCACGTCGGGCTCCCGGTGCATGGAGCCTGCTTCTCCCTCTGCCTATGTCTCTGCCTCTCTCTCTCTCTGTGACTATCATAAATAAATAAAAATTTAATAAATAAATAAATAAATAAAAATGCAAAAAAAAAATTCAAAATGTACAGGAAGAATTAATTTGACGCCCCCATTACTGTATCTCTTTACAAATCAATTTTCTGAGGATAAAGATATGACAGAGCTCTTGTTGCTCATTTTTAAATAAGATCACAGAAGAAGGGAGGCGAGGCAAGATGGTGGAGGAGTAGGGTCCTCCACTCACCCTCCACTCATCTAACTTACCTAGATAGCTTTCAAACTATCCTGAACACCTGTGAATTCGACCTGAGATTTAAAGAGAGAACAGCCAGGCAGCTACACAGAAAAGGGTTTTTGCTTCTAGCAAGGTAGGAAGGTGGAAAAAAATAAAATAAAATAAAGAAGAATCTAGTGGGGAGGGCCCCTGTGAGGAGCCGGGCTAAATGGAGCGAGAGCCTCCGGGGACAGGAGAGCCCAGCCCTGGAGAAGCAGGAACTTTAAAAATCCGCACCAATTCTTCCCGGACGGAAAGGCGCTCAGCAGGGAAACCGGGCAGAACCGCAGGAGGGACGGGAAGCCTGCGGTCTCCCAGAGTTACTAACAGAGGAATTCCCCCCGGGGAAAGGCGCAGTAACGAGCTGGAGCGGCCCGCGGGGCCTCGGGAGAAGCCGGTGGGTCAGGCAGGGGCTCCGGGTGGAGGGGGCTGCGCGGCCCGGGAGCGCGATTGCAGCCGCGCAGGCCCCGGATCCCAGGGCGCCGGGGACACAGCCCAGGACAGGCGGAGGGGGAGGGCCCAGGACAGCGAGGACTCTCCTGCCGCCGGGTGCCCGGAGCTGTGCAGGTCAGCGCCCCCCACCGCCCCCCAGAGCATCCAGGCCCGTGCAGACTGGGAGCTGCGGTACTTACTGCGGGAGCTGACTCCAGGGCTGGGGAGCTGGCCGCTGCCACTGTTGTTTCTCCTGGTGTCACCCTGCGCTCAGGAAGGGCGGGCCACCAGGGAGCAGGGGCCTCACAAATAAACAGCTCCCACTGAGCCCGGCACCCAGCAGGGGGCGGGGCAGCTCCCCCAGGGGCACACACCTGAGAATCAGCACAGCCGGCCCCTCCCCCAGGAGACCAGCTAGAAGGACAGGGGAAGAGCAAGTGCTTGACCAAGCAGCGCTGGAAAGCTCCAGGGGAAGTCAAGGGATTTACAGTATATAGAACCAGAGGATACCCCTCCTTGTTGTTTTTTTTTTTTCTATTGTTTTCTTCCTTTTTCCAGTACAACTCATTTTTAGCCACTCTGCCCTGAGCAAAATGACTAAAGAACTCACACAAAAGAAAAAATCAGAAACAGTACTCTCTCCCACAGAGTTACAGAATTTGGATTACAAATTGATGTCAGAAAGCCAATTCAGAAGCACAATTATAAAGCTACTGGTGGCCCTGGAAAAAAGCATAAAGGATTCAAGAGATTTCAGGGCTGCAGAATTTAGATCTAATCAGGCCAAAATTAAAAATCAATTAAATGAGATACAATCCAAACTGAAAGTGCTAACAATGAGGGTTAATGAAGTGGAGGAAAGAGTGAGCAACATAGAAGACAAGTTGATGGCAAGGAAGGAATCTGAGGAAAAAAGAGAAAAACAAGTAAAAAACCATGAGGAAAGGTTAAGGGAAATAAATGATAGCCTCAGAAGGAAAAATCTACGTATAATTGGGGTTCCATAGAGTACCGAGAGGGCCAGAGGGCCAGAAAGCATACTTGAACAAATCATAGCTGAGAACTTCCCTAATTTGGGGAGGGAAACAGGCATTCAGATCCAGGAGAAAGAAAGGTCCCCCTCCCAAATCAATAAAAACCGTTCAACACCTCAACATTTAATAGTGAAACTTGCAAATTACAAAGATAAAGAGAAAATCCTTAAAGCACTGAGAGACAAGAGATTCCTAACCTATCTGGGGAGAAATATTAGATTAACAGCAGACCTCTCCACAGAGACCTGGCAAGCCAGAAAGGGCTGGCAGGATATAGTCAGGGTCCTAAATGAGAAGAACCTGCAGTCAAAAATACTTTATCCAGCAAGGCTCTCATTCAGAATAGAAGGAGAGATAAAGAGCTTCCAAGACAGGCAGAAACTGAAAGAATATGTGACCACCAAACCAGCTCTGGAAGAAATATTAGGGGAACCCTGTGAAAGAAAGAGGAAGCCCAAAGAAATAATCCACGAAACAGGAACTGAATAGGTATTATGATGACACTAAATTCATATATTTCTGTTGTTACTCTGAATGTGAATGGGCTAAGTGATCCCATCAAAAGACTCAGGGTTTCAGACTGGATAAAAAAGCAAGACCCATCTATTTGCTGTCTACAAGATACTCATTTTAGACCTAAGGACACTTACAGCCTGAAAATGAAGGGTTGGAGAACTATTTACCATTCAAATGGTCCTCAAAAGAAAGCTGGGGTAGCAATCCTCATATCAGACAAATTAAAGTTTATCCCAAAGACTGAGTAAGAGATGAAAAGGGACACCATATCATACTTAAGGGGTCTATCCAACAAGAAGACCTAACAATCATGAATATTTATGCCTCTAATGTGGGAGCTGCCAAGTATATCAATTAATAACCAAAGTTAAGACATACTTAGATAATAATACACTAATACTGGGAGACTTCAACACAGCGCTTTCTGCAAATGACAAATTTTCTAAGCACAACATCCCCAAACAAACAAGAGCTTTAAATGATACACGGAACCAGATGGATTTCACAGATATATACAGAACTTTGCATCCGAATGTAACTGAATACACATTCTTCTCAAGTGTACATGGAACTTTCTCCAGAATAGACCACATACTGGGTCACAAATCAGGTCTCAACCAATACCAAAAGATTGGGATTGGCCCCTGCAGTTTTCAGACCACAGTGCTTTGAAACTAGAACTAAATCATAAGAAGAAATTTGGAAGAAACTCAAACACATGGAGGTTAAAGAGCATCCTGCTAAAAGATGAATGGGTCAACCAAGAAATTATAGAAGAATTAAAAAGATTCATGGAAACTAGTGAAAATGAAGATACAACTGTTCAAAATCTTTGGGATACAGCAAAAGCAGTCCTAAGAGGGAAATATATCAAAATACAAGCCTCCCTCAAAAAATTGGAAAAAACTCAAATACACAAGCTAACCTCACACCTAAAGGAACTGGAGAAAGAACAGCAAATAAAACTTACACCATGCAGAAGAAGAGAGATAATAAAGATTCAAGCAGAACTCAAGGTAATAGAGACCAGAAAACTGTAGAACAGATCAACAAAACCAGGAGATGGTTCTATGAAAGAATTAATAAGATAGATAAACCATTAGCCAGTCCTATTAAAAAGAAAAAAGACTAAAATTAATAAAATCATGAATGAAAGAGGAAAGATCACAACCAATACCAGGGAAATACAAATGATTTTAAAAATATATTATGAGCAGCTATACGCCAATAAATTAGGCAATCTAGAAGAAATGGACGCATTTATGGGAAACCAAAAACTATCAAAACTGGAACAGGAAGAAATAGAAAATCTGAACGGGCCAATAACCTGGGAGGAAATTGAAGCAGTCATCAAAAACCTCCCAAGACACACAAGTCCAGGGCCAGATGGCTTCCCAGGGGAATTCTATCAAACATTTATAGAAGAAACAATACCTATTCTACTAAAGCTGTTCTGAAAGATAGAAAGGGACAGAATACTTCCAAACTCGTTTATGAGGCCAGCATCACCTTATTTCCAAAAGCAGACAAAGACCCCACTAAAAAAGAGAATTATAGACCAATATCCCTGATGCAAAAATTCTCAACAAGATACTAGCCAATAGGATCCAACAGTACATTAAGAAGATTATTCATCATGACCAAGCGGGATTTATCCCCGGGATGCAAGGTTGTTTCAACACATGTAAAAGAATCAATGGGACAGGTCATATCAACAAGACAATAAGCAAGAACCATATGTTACTCTCAATAGATGCAGAGAAAGCATTTGACAAAATACAGCATCCATTCCTGATCAAAACTCTTCAGAGTGTAGGGATAGAGGGAACATTCCTCAACATCTTAAAAGCCATCTAGGAAAACCCCACTGCAAATATCATTCTCATTGGGGAAAAACTGAGAGCCTTTCCCCTAAGATCAGGAACACGACAGGGATGTTCACTCTCACCACTACTATTCAACATAGTACTGGAAGTCCTAGCCTCAGCAATCAGACAAGAAAAAGAAATAAAAGGCATTCAAATTGGCAAAGAAGAAGTCAAACTCTCCCTCTGCTCAGATGACATGATACTATACATGGAAAACCCAAAAGCCTCCACCCCAAGATTGCTAGAACTCATACAGCAATTTGGCAATGTGGCAGGATACAAAATCAATGCCCAGAAATCAGTGGCATTTCTATACACTAACAATGAGACTGAAGAAAGAGAAATTAAGGAGTCAACCCCATTTACAATTGCACCCAAAAGCATAAGATACTTAGGAAAAAACATAACCAAAGAGATAAAGGATCTATACCCTAATAACTATAGAACACTTCTGAAAGAAATTGAGGAAGACAAAAAGAGATGGAAAAATATTCCATGCTCATGGACTGGAAGAATTAATGTTGTGAAAGTGTCTATACCCAGGGCAGTGTACACATTCAATGCAATCCCTATCAAAATACCATGGACCTTCTTCAGAGAGTTGGAACAAATAATCTTAAGGTTTGTGTAGAATCAGAAAAGACCCCAAATAGCCAGGGGAATATTAAAAAAGAAAACCAGAGCCGGGGCCATCACAATGCCAGATTTCAAGTTGTAGTACAAAGCTGTGATCGTCAAGACAGTGTGGTACTAGCACAAAAACAGACACATAGATCAATGGAACAGATGGAGAACCCAGAAATGGGCCCTCAACTCTATGGTCAACTACTAATCAACAAACCAGGAAAGGCTCAGCGGTTTAGTGCTGCCTTCAGCCCACCCAGAGTATCATCCTGGACACCCAGGATCGAGTCCCACATCAGGCTCCCTGCACAGAGCCTGCTTCTCCCTCTGCTTGTTGTCTCTGCCTCTTCTCTCTCTGTGTGTGTCTCTCATGAATAAATAAATAAAATCTTTTAAAAAAAGCTTTAAACAAACCAGGAAAGACTATCCACTGGAATAAGGACAGTCTCTTCAATAAATAGTGCTGGGAAAATTGGACAGCCATGTGCAGAAGAATGAAACTGGACCATTCTCTTATACAATACACAAAGATAAACTCAAAATGGGTGAAAGATCTAAATGTGAGACAACAATCCATCAAATACTAGAGGAGAACACAGGCAACACCCTTTTTGAACTTGGCCACAGCAACTTCTTGTAAGATATATCTATGAAGACAAGAGAAAGAAAAGCAAAAATGAATTATTGGGACTTCATCAAGATAAAAAGTTTCTGCACATTAAAAGAACCAGTCAACAAAACTAAAAGACAACCTACAGAATGGGAGAAGATATTTGCAAATGACATATCGGATAAAGGGCTAGTAGCCAAGATCTATAAAGAACATATTAAACTCAAGAGCAAAGAAACAAACAATCCAATCATCAAATGGGCAAGAGACATGAACAGAAATTTCACAGAGGAAGACATAGACATGGCCAACAAGCACATGAGAAAATGCTCCGCATCCCTTGCCATCTGGGAAATACCCCAAAGATACAGATGCAGTGAAACACTGGGACACCTGCACCCCAATGTTTACAGCAGCAATGTCCACAATAGCCAAGCTGTGGAAGGAGCCTCGGTGTCCATCGAAAGATGAATGGACAAAGAAGATGTGGTTTATGTATACAATGGAATATTACTCAGCCATTAGAAACGACAAATACCCACCATTTGCTTCAACGTGGATGGAACTGGAGGGTATTATGTTGAGTGAGTTAGTTAATCAGAGAAGTACAAACATTATATGGTTTCACTCATACTGGGAATATAAAAAATAGTAGAAGGGATTATAGGGGAAAGGAGAGAAAATGAGTAGGAAAAGTCAGAGAGGGTGACAGATCATGAGAGACTCCTAACTCTGGGAAATGAACAAAGGTTAGTGGAAGGGAAGATGGGCGGGGGATGGGGTGACTGGGGGCCAGGCACTGAGGGGAACACTTGACGGGATGAGCACTAGGTGTTACACTATATGTTGGCAAATTGAACTCCAATAAAAAAAAATCCAAAAAAATTTAAAAACATCACAGAAGAAAACACAAAATATATTTTTTTTATTTTGTAAAAATGCTGCATAGAAACACAGTAGTAAAATAATATTTTAAGTGTTTAGAACCATTTTTGCCATAGTATAAATCATAAAAATGATGTGATATCCTCACTGAGGGTGCAAACAGAATGTCATGGACAAAGCACACGGGAGCTCAGGCTCTTACTAAAAAGGTGGCTAACATATGTTCAAATATGCACTGCATAGATGATCCCTAATGCTGAAACAATCCTAGTGTATTTCAAAACAGAGTTGGACAAGCCAAACAAATTAGTATATGCTGGTTATATTTCCAGGTTTGGAAATCATTTGTAATTAATAGTGACAGAGAGTAGCACAGTTTACCTTTCATTCTAAATGTTATTGGCTATTCTGAATCAGAATAAGAATACTAATTGAGTGAATATTTCAAGTGAAATAATACGGTTGTTTGCTTGTTGGTTTATAAAATAAGCAATATTAACTAAATATGTTTCAAGCATGATAAGATTTTACTACCTGATAGGTTTAATAAGTGAAACAAGTTCAGTTTGGCATGCTAGGGTTACAGTGCCACAATGCATCCACCACTATAGATATACTGTCAGCAATGACACAAACTAAATCTTTAAACTTAATACACTAAGCAAAATAAACATGAATTTGATTTGTGATAACTTGTGAATTTCCAACTAGGTAGGCATCAAAGTACCTAAAATGTATTAAATTACAATTTTAAGCATCTTTTGATGTTATCAAGAGAATTGGAAAGGTATTTCCCTTTAAAGAGTGAATATTTAGGCACATCAGTAAGAACTTCCTCTTAATCAAATGCTTACCAATGATGACACACAAGCAGTTTTTATACATTGGCATTGATTTAACTTTGGTGCTAAATTTTCCACCATAACGTTGCTCTTTTAAGGTTCTGGTTCAATTCAATTGAAAATAGTGCTGAAATTGCAAAGCAAGCCATTTAAACACTATTACTACTTTTAAGTATTTAATTGTATGACTCCAATGCTGTGGAACCAAACAAAATACAGAAATAAATTGCATGATGAGGCTGATAAAAGACTTTGATTGCCATTCAAACCCTCAATTTTCAAATTTAGGTGTTAGTCCAAATAGCCAAGATGTTCTTATTGATTTCTTTTTTAGCAAGTTAGTGTTATAGATTGTAAGCATAAAGTAATGTTATACATATAAGAAAAGACTTTTAATATTTTTTTAGGAATTTGTAATTCCATGTAAGGATTCAGTCTTTAAACAATTTATACTGCTAAGAATGATTGAAAACCACTGACCTGATCCAAGTTATTCCTTTAACAAATGGCTTAAGGCTGGAAAGACTAAGATACTGCTAAAGTTTGGTCTGCCTTTCTGGGCTTCCCAGGGTCTTCAATATGCAAAAGTAATTGTGAGTTTCTACAAACAAAACTATCTATTCTGTGATCTTAGCTTGGGATCCCCCAGAAGCAGATCCCAGAATAGGATTCAAGTGCTAGTGGCAATTTTGGGGAGGTGCAGAAAACACAGGTAGGGAATTTAAAAATGAAAAAAGGAAGAGAAATCAGCCAATCAAGACTGTGTTATCAAGATGGCTGCACTGAGGGCAAGGTCTCATAATTCCACCATAGAACCCATGCTATCCACACCTGAGTGGCAGGAAAGCTGCTGTGAGTCACTGGAAGAGGTTCACTCCAGAAGGTGTGAATTCTGGCACTTCTAATGCAGGTAGGAAGTCAGGGCCACTTCCATAGAGGTGAAAGGACTAGGAATGTGTGCAGAGCCCAAGGAGCCACTACAAGTATACAGTGTTTCCCAAACTAATTTGATCATAGAACTCCTTTTCTATGGAGTACTAAACAATTTCCGTTAGAACTTGATTGTTTTTGGAAACACTAAAATCATGAATACTAAACAGTAAACAATGCTTTCACATACATTACCTAATTTGAGTCTCAAAACCCTATTTACTATTATCTCCATTAACAAATTAGAAAAACTGAATTCTGGATAGGCTAATGGTTACTGGTAGACCCAGAAAGCAAATCAGGTTTCTGGTCTTAAGACTCATATTCTTAAGTACCTCAAACTGCTTCTTTCAGAAAATGCATTTTCAACTAATACATAAAAGTTTAATATCAGAGTCTTTTTGCCCCTTTGATCCATGAAAATCTTTATAAAGACCTTTTATTCTATTAAAATGACCCACCACCACACCACATATACAGCTCTAAAAACTAGTAGATTTGACATTTTTTAAGATAACTTTGAATTCCATGGTTACTATAGAGATAGTGAATCTTGCTGTCACTTTAATGTACTGCTCTGTCTATAGTATTACTGATAGGTACCTGAGATAGCCTTATAAATTTTAAGCTTTTATGTGCCTTCTATATTTCATAGTATAGGATCACAATTTATAATGATATGATGTATTGTTATAGAAATTGTCAGCCAGCAAAGTCTAAATATATTTTAAAGATTTGCAGTTACTAACTGTATTGCAGGAAAAACAAAAGTCTTCAAAAGTATATAGATATATAATCTGGGTGTGGTTTTTGAGCTAATATTTATTGATTATTTACTATGTGCCCAGTACTGATCAAAATACTTTATAGAGATTAATTCATGAGTCCTCGGAACAGCCCTCTGGGGTAAGTAATCTTATTTTCTACCCTATTTGGCAAAAGAGGAAACTGAGACAGAAAGAAGTTACACAACTTGCCCAATTTATACAGTTTATAAATGGTAATGCCATGATTTGTTCCCATGAAATCTGATTTCATAGGCTGCACTCAGAGACATTTTGCCACTCATAGACACTATGCCTTACTAGACTTACCACTCTGTGGTAAGTCCTAAATATTGGCCCTTTAAAAATTATTGAGGTTTGGGGCCACCTAGGTGGCTCAGTCAGTTGAGTGTCTAACTCTTGATTTTGGCTCAGGTCATGATCTCAGGATTGTGAGATCAAGTCCTGCATAAGGTTCCACACTGGGCAGGAGCCTGCTTAAGATTCTTTCTCTCCCTCTTCCTTTGTCCCTCTCCCACACAGCTCACATGTGCATACATACATGCTCTCTCTCTATTAAAAAAAATTATTGAGGTTTTAATTCTTATTTAATGAAGGTAAAAAAAAGTACTTTCGAAAATTCTAAATAATAATTGCCAGATAAAAGATCATTTAAACTAGTCCCTACATTTTGCATAATTACTTCAATAGACCTGACCCAAGCTATCTTAGGTAGAATTTAAATTCCTGAATTCTCCCTGACATTTTATTCTTGAGGACCTTTTAAATTTTTCATTTACTGAAATAAAATTTTCATATGCATAATTAGAGGTTGCAAATGGGAAATGAGGGAGACAAAAGGAGAAAGCATATAAATTCCTAGGCCAAACCAGAAAATGTTAGTAAGTTAGAAAGTTACTTTTGTTGCTATACTAAAGCAATGCACATTACTCTAAAAGAGGTATATCTTGATTTTTTTAAATCAAGTTCTCCTGTTTAAGGAGACTTAAAAACTTCTCAAGTTTAATAAGTTCTCCTGAAAGAGTTATATGTCCATTCAAGATATGTGAAGCCACATATTAACTGACATCACTTTTTTTGTTTGTTTGTTTTCCCATTGACCCAATCCACTTTATGTCCTTTTTGAGTGGTTGATCAAGTAGCCAATAAACCTTAAACCTGGAAGTACAGGTAGTAGAGTAGTAAACCTTTGTAAATCAAGGCATACTTTTGGAATAATGATAATATCTTTAGTGGAGCAAAGCAAGAAATAAACAGAAACCTCTTTTCTTGATGAGAATCTATGACTTTCTCACACTGCATGTGAAAGAAAGGAGGCTGCTAATAGAGATGTTTGGGGGAAATGAAGTCTTTCAAAAATATGGAAGGAAACACTGAATGATAGACTCCAGATACAATTGTATGAAAGGTCCATGACTCTAAAGCCTCTCAATTAAAATTACATTAATATCAACATAGATATGCACAACTGTAGTAGAAAAGTCAGTCTTAAAAGGATAAGCATTAATGTCAGGTGGCAAGGTGAGCGCCTATCCAGTGACATCACACTAATAAATAACTTCAACATTAGCATAGTGATCACACTGGTATCCCACCTACCAGCTACATCCCATCGTACAGTAGCCCATAGATCTAATGGATTACTCACCACAATCATCATAAACCATAAACAGCTTGGGATGTTACCTACTTTTGACAAATAGGGATGAAAGAAGTACTTCAGTATTATTTGGTTGATACTCACTCTGCATCACTTTAATTTAAAAAAAAAAGACACTCAAATTATCAACAGTCACCTAAATATATAGATAACACAGTGATTACAAACATGAACAAACTTAATTGTGTGAATATGTGGCTTAATGTGAGATTTCAAGTTCCTAAAGTACTCTGTATATGTGCATTTAAATATTTGTCTCTTACCATGTGGTCATAGGTGGGTATTCTTTTAGTTCTGAGAGTAGTTCAAATTCTTCAGCTGATATCAAGAGGAACAGAGTGATTCTCTGGAAGAAGTTTTTAAACCCTTACCAACTGCCCAAAGTAAAGCAACTTGTACTGACAAATATTAATGCAAGTGCTTGTAGCAACATGGGTGTGTTTGAGAAGCCATATATCGGCTGACACTATATCCCTTTTTTTTAAGATTTATTTATTTATTTTAGAGAGAGGGAGGGGCCTAGGGAGAGGGAGAAAGAGAATCTCAAGCAGACTCCCTGCTGAGCCCCATGTAGGGCTCCATCTCATGACCCTGAGATCATGACCTGAGCTGAAATCCAGAGTCAGATGGTTAACTGACTGAGCCACCCCAGGTGCTCCATGACACTATATTCTTTAAATCACTACAGTGTTTTAAATTCCAACTACCTTAAAATCAAATTGACCAAATGCTGAGGCAGACAAGTATCTGAAAGGTAAGACATATATTATGACTCATTTGGTTGAGGCCTTCATGTCTGACTTTAGTCATAGAAGTAAAATTAGACAGCCACTCTCATTTTATGATACTGGTAGACAGGTCTTAAAATATATATGAATAAATAAATCACAACTCCTGAACTCAAGGAACTTCCACTCTATCTGCAGGAATGAAATCAACTTACAGTGAATCATTTGGAGTTGATTCAGTGCCAAACAGAGGAAGCAGAATTTGACCTGGACCTTGAAGCATGAGTATAGAGAAATAACTCAAGTGATAGTTATTCAAAGTAAGGGAACAGAATAAACTGGGAAGAATGGGCATGCAGGGGAGGATAGAGAGAGGAAGAAGAATCCTGTGTAATGGGAAAGAGTTTATATTGGAGAATCCCAAAAATATGTTTCAATATGTAGAGCAGATGCAATCTGAAACCATGGAGGTCAAAGTGTCTACTATTCCAAAAATTAGGAAAAACTGTTGTATTTTAAGTCACCAACACCAGAATGAGCTTAAAGGTTTATTTTTAATGTTTTAATTTTATGGTTTAAGAAATATCTTATTCCTTCCTTTTTCTTTTACTCCTTCCTTTTTTAAAAAAATATACCCTAGTTCTTTTATTAAGAATTGTGAGTAGATAATTTTAACAGCCTTTTTGGGGATTTTAATCTTTGGGCTTTTTTTAAATTTGTTGTTTTGGTTATAGTACTTTGTTCTTGTCTTCTCTTTCTAGAAGGCCAATGTAAAAATTTCTTTATTTTCTCTTATTCCTGAATGGTAATTTTATCAGATGTATTCTAAACAGTGGGAACCTCTAGTTTCCAGCCTGGCATATAAGAAGTTGTAACTTGTCCTTCCCGTTTACATAACCAAAAACAAAGCTGAAAAGAAAGAAAATCAACAACTCTTCCTAGATCCACAAGAGAACTGAGGTCACTGAGAGCAAATGATTGCCCCCAAAATTTAAAAGACAAATACATAAATGCAGAGAATAACAACTTACCAGTCAGAAACCTCTGCAGGAATGAGTACCACAGGGTAACATAGCCTGTATAACATAAACAGTAATTAATGAATTGCTAGAGGTTCAAGGCAGATAAATTTAAGAGTTAAAAACTCAGGGAGGCCCGGTCTTAAAGGGGGCATCCACACTTCCATGAATTTATCTCCAGAAGCCCTACCCCATTGAAAAAGAAGTCCCTAGGGAAATCCCAAAACAACATAGGAGACAAAAACAAGGGCATCAGAGGGAATTTTAGCTTCTGATACCTGTAGCTACAGTAAACACAGTCTAACCACTAGGCACTTAAATATAAAACCTCCGAAAAGGCCTAATTACCTCAGTTGCTTTAACCCACTACTACATGACCTGTTTGCAACAAAAAAATTACAAGGCATACTAAAAGATAAAAACACATTTAAAAAGACATCAGAATTTGGGACTCCTGGCTGTTGGTAGAGCATGAGACTTTTGATCTCAGGGTCATGAATTCAAGCCCCATGTTGGATATAGAGATTACCTTAAAAAAATTTAGACTCAGAGACTTTGGAACTATTAGACCAAGAATTTAAAACAACTACATTAAACTGAATTTGAATACATTATTTCTTTGTTTTTGTACTTTATTGTAGTGGTTATTTATCCTTTCATTCTAAATATTGTTTCTTTTTGTAGGTAATCTGTTTTTTCTCTGTAGTATCTATTAAAATTATTTCTTCATTTTTGGTGTGCTGCAGTTTTTCTATGATATTGCCAGGTAGAA
Source organism: Canis lupus dingo (assembly GCF_003254725.2). Lineage (NCBI taxonomy): Eukaryota > Metazoa > Chordata > Mammalia > Carnivora > Canidae > Canis > Canis lupus. The sequence continues at coordinate 77,200,832 of NC_064243.1, forward strand.
TTTGTGTTTCTTGAAGTGATGTCATCTTTCCTCAGTTCTGAGAAATTCTGACCCAATACTCTTTGAATATTAGAAACTCAGATTATGAAACTGTTTATCTGTTATTCTATCCATAATATTTGTAAGTCTCTCTTTTATTTATGTTTTCCAACTTTCTTATCTGAAATGTAATTTATTAATTTCTTTAAATTGGTCTCCCAGTCTATTTTCTCTTTAATTATGTCTAAACTTCTGCTTAATCTGTCCATTTAGTTTTAATTTATTTCAATTTATATATATTTTTTCTTTTTTTTTAGTGGTGGTTTCATGTCATTATACATTTATTCAAATTCATAAAATGTACAAAACCAAAAGTGAATCTCAATGCAAACTATAATTTTTGGTTGATAGGGACGGCCGATGTCAATTTATCAGTTGCAATAAATGTACTTTTCTGGTGAGGAATATTGATAATGGAGGGAGATATGCATGTGTCAGGGCAGAGAGTAATGAGAAATTTCTGTATCATTGTTGCAGATGTGCTGTGAAACTAGAACTGGTCTTTAAAATGACAACATTCAACAAAAATCAGAGAACTGAAAAATGATATGAAGAAATGGCATATTATAGTACAGAAAATAACATGAAATAATATGGAAGCTAGAGGTTAAGAATATGGGGGATAACATGAGAACAACCTCATGTATACTATCAAACTCTCAGGAGGAAAGAATAGAGAGAACAGAAAAAAATTAAATGTTTGAATAGAGTACAACTAGAAATTTTCTGAAACTTGTTAAAGACATGATTCCACAAATAGGCAAAATGGTTACCAAGTAGTATAAATAAAAATAAAAACATAATTAAGAATATCGTGATAAAACTGCAGGATTCCAAAGACCAAAAAAAAAAAAATCTTAAAAGCAGCAAGAGCATCTAAAAATGAAAAAGAACTAGTCTGAGAGTGAACTCAGAAAGGAATACAGACTATTAAGTCTTTGCCTCCTATACCTACTCTTTCCTCAATGCCTTATTGCTAAAATGAAGATATAACGTTTCCACCTTAAGTAATATGTACTGGTAGAATTAATCAACCAACCAATCAATCTATATTTTTTTCTTTAATCAGCCCTAAAATAATACTTAAGAGAACAGGCTTTGAACAACAGGCTTGTATTTCAACATCAATCCTACTTCTTTTTTTTTATTAAGTAGGCTCCATACCCAGCATGGAGACTGGAGACTTGAACCCATGACCCTAAGATCCAAACCTGGGCTTAGATCAAGAGTCGGACACTTAACAGACTGAGCCACCCAGGCACCCCTTAATTTATTTCAATTTCGATGATTATATTTCATATTCCTAAAAGTTACACTTTTGATCTTTTGCAAATATACTACTTTATACTACTAAACAAGATACTTTCATATAGTATCTTGTTAACAATTCAAAGATCCTAGACAAAGGCAAGTTTATTGTTTCTCTATGTCATTGAGGAGAATCTTAAAACTTCAGTAGTTAGCTATTACCTAGTAAAATATATCTTTCTCTCATCTTCCTACAGTCTAGGACTATTGTGGCATTGGTTTATAGATTTACTACCTTTTTTCTGGCACCTGGTTACTTTCCTTTCTTGCTGACTAGTTCACTGTGAATTTTTAAATATTTTTTTTCTTTATTGTGTTTAAGAGTTTGCAGTGGCAATGTTGTTATATTGGATTAGACCACATCTTTCCAAAACTGAAGTCCTAAAGTATTTTTTAATTCAAATATCCAAATGGACTTCAATTTTCTACCATAAGCAAAGGAGGATAAACTTCAAAAAACATAGGGAAGATAGATCTATGGCTCCATTTTCTATCAGTTTATATAATACAGATAAATAAACAGGAAACACACATACTCCCCACTTCCTCCCTCATAGAATGTATCTGAATTGAGGATGGCAGTGAGGGCAGAACAGGATTAGTCAGAATTGTCAATTTAAAAAAGGAAACTGTTTGATTCTATATTAACAATCCAAAACCCAAAGATTAAGATCAAACTCACTCTGTCATTTATCTATATACAAACAAGTGGGTAGACGGACCAACAGGTCTGGCACTAGACAACCTGCCAAAAGTGGAAATGGGATCCTTGGGCTAGAGGCTTGCACAGGGGCAAAGGCTAGCGTGGGTAAGCAGTTACTAGAAAACTAACAATAGCCACCAGTGGTGACAGAAGTAAATCAGGTGAGAATCCATTAGAAACGAAAAAGCCCTGAATACCAAGAATCCCAAATATTAATATGTCTCCTAATCTCTAAAATGGAAATAACAGTCACACCTGCCTTCTTAACACTGTAGTCAGGGATGATATGAGAAATATTAGTAACCAGTAGAGCACAGCCACCAACCAATCAGAACCAGAGGCAAAAATATCGGTCTAGCCACACCACTACCTACAGGTGAGGCAGTAGTATATGTTAAATAAGATAGTACGATCAAAGCATTGCTCATTGTACCTGACACAGACTGAGTACTCAATAAGTATAAACCATTATTATTAGCCAATTTTGAAAACAGAGATTAAATTTGGAGTCACATCTGGAAGTGCAGTTAGATGAGATCAAATAAAAGCCAGCTGGAAACAAACAAGGAAAAATGAAGTCCTGCATGAGGTTTTCCAAACACCTGACTAATGTTCTCAGCTAATTTTCATTAACTGGTAGGTACATGCAACAAGGGAGTTATATTGGTCAAGAGAACTAAAATTAGGTCAGTGATGCCCAGAAAGTATACCTGACTTGCCCTGTGTCACACAGTAATTCTGAGACACAGCCAGAAAAACTTGGGTTTCCTAATTCTTGTTCTACTATATCAAAATATCCCCAACACATAATGATAATTTATATATGCATGGATTTTTATTTGAAAGTTTCCAAAACATTTTGACATGCATTATTTCATTTTCAGTGATAATCAGTAAATAAACAAATAGATGCACTAGCCTTCACTAAGGAAAAAAAAATAGAGCAATACAATTGGATTTCAAATCCACTTTAGGTGATCCAAATTTAAAGAATGTGTTGTTCTAAATGCCATAGTTCAAGAACTGGGTAAGTTCAATATATATTAATGCAAATATGTTAGATGCAGTGAAGATAGTTGTCATGGTAATCTCCATATGAGATGGATGGATAGATTAAATTTTTGTTTTGAGCATCTGAAAACAAAAATATAACACAAAGCAAAAATTGCTTGAAATCATATCTCACAAAAAAATCTTTTCTTAGTAATACTCAAGACACAACAAAAAGAGCCTTATATAGCTATGGATTTGTCAATTAAAACTTTGACTTTGTCTTCATTTTATGAAATGGAAAAGTAAATCGGAAAATATGGTGGTTAAACTGGAATCCTGGCTCCATCCCCTTCTAGCTGTGAGTTATCGGGCAAGTTGCTTGGCCTCACTATGCATCTCTTACATTTATAAGATGGATATACAATAGAATCTACTTCATAAGGTTGCTGTGTGAACTGAATGAGTTGGCGAATGTTAAGTTCCTACAAAGTTGCTTAATGCAGAGTATATTCTCAATAAATGCCAGTTTTATTGTTGTATTCCTCATTATCATTTCTCCACATGACTTTATTCTAAAGGTTTATTTATTTATTTTACAAGGGGGAGAAGCAGAGGGTGGGAATCTTCAAGTGTACTTCCCACTGAGCACAGAACCTGAGGCAGGGCTCTATCTCATGACCTGAGATTATGAACTGAGCCAAAAACAAAAGAGTCGGACACTTAACTGAGCCACCCATGCCCCCCTCCACATGACTTTTCAAAATATCATCAAAAATTTTTGTTTTGTTTTAATGTTGGGGCCATATCAAGGGCATTTTAAATTAGGTGCTATAGTTAGGAATGTGTTCATCAGCAAGTAACAAAACAAAACATGACCTATGGTGACTTTAGAAAATAGAGGTTCTTTTTATCAAATAAGAAGAAACCCAAAGTTAGGTGGCTGCTGGCACTGATTCATTGGTTCACTGACATCAGGGATGTATCTGTCCATCTCTTGATCTGTACTTGGTACTTCTTCAGCTCCAGACATTCAAGACAGGAAGAGGTCCAAAGGAGAAGAGTGACTCCAGCAACATCTTCCCCTTTTATTTGGGAAACAAAAACATTCCTAGAAATGCCGAACAGTCCTCCCTTTATGTCTCACTGGCCAGAACACTGCCACTTTCCCCATCCTGGCTAGGCCCTCACTGCAGCCCCTCCCCACCCTCCCCATCCGCCCAGCTACCAGAAAGGCTGAGGAAGCTGTTATTTAGCCAGGCATTCTGCCATGCTGTTCAAAATTGGAATTCTGTTGGCAAGAAAGAGGAGGAATAGATAGTGTTTGCCACAGGTGCATGGGGGATCTTGCTGCATCTGATAAAAAGAATTCATTAGGTAATGCTCTCTGAACACTTTGGGAATAAAATGAGCTATGTAATGTCCAGGTAGTTTTAGCTTCCAGTTAAGGCACATATTTTGCCTTCTCTTCCTTTCTGGATTTATTCCCTCTGTTGGGACTTTCATTCTGCCTATAATCAAAATTTAGGAATTACTGTATGTGGGTTAATGTGGCCACATTGCCATGGAAAGCAACCACCTCTAGGTTGCTGTGGTACCTCTACAGGTGTATGTAAAGATAAAAGGAACAAAAATCTAAAATACTCACAGACTACCATTGCTTTGCTCCAGAATCTACACCTACTCTGTGTCTGCAATGTACATCATCAAAAGAGCACAGGTGCTCAACCTGATTGAATTGAGCTCTCTTCCCTCCAGACTACCACAATTCTCATTCAGGGGAGTTGTACAGTGGATGTGATGAAAGAGACCTCTTCCTAATTATGGAGATTTGTCGTTGGTGTTGGAGGTTATTTTTTATTATTATTATTTACATTACTCTGTCTGGTGGTAATATTTCTGTCTGCCAGTGACAATTACATTGCTCTTGACTGGTGCAGATCAACAGTTTGTGATAGCTCTGAAAGGCCAGCATGCAGCACATGTCACTGGCAGACATATTAATGTTGGTGATGAGGAGTGCATGTGATGTAACACGATTAGATGGCACTAAGATAAAGGACCATCTTGAAGTCCATGAATAACCAAGAAGCAGTGAGGTGACAAGTATCAATTATTTATTGCCCTTGTCCAGTATATTATTAACAGCTCCAGGAAAGCACACAGTCTTCCTTTCCTGCTCTCTCCCTAATGTTAATGCTTGGCTCCTCAGCTTATGGGAAGTTACATCCTAAGGGAGACATTTTGCTCTCAGCTACCATTAGACAATCCAAAGGAAAAAAAGTGAAAGGACCTCAAGGCAGACTACATTCAGCTTTTTCTGGCTACCAGAAAAGATGCATTGCTCTCCATTCTCCACTAGTGATTCCTCTTATCACCTTCACATGCAGAGCCTCCTCTTTACTCTTCTTCCCTCAAGTCCAGGGGACTGCTGATTTAACAATAGTTCACACTTTGAGGAGAGATAGTGATGTTCTATGATTAAATCTCATGCATATACCTGCAAGTTCAGCCCTTGTTTCCTAGGGAGATGGTTATAGGTTTTTATACTCATTTCACTGCTGAGTCAGGAAGAGCCTATTTTATATTTTAGTTTATATGAAGCACAGAAAAGTTATAAATAGGTACTAGTTAGGCTGCCTTCAGTTTTAAGTAATAACCAATCTGTTTAAAAATGAATTTAAGCAATAAGTAAATTATCTTGCCTATGCAAGACCCTAAGTAATGTCAAGCATGCAGTCTTTTCACCTGTCCATACTACTAGCTACAGCATTGGTTCCCCTATCAGTTACATAGCGTTCTAAGCTCAAACAAGGCTCTGTTCTTTCTCATTCTATCCAGTAAGCGAAAGAGAGAGAGCCTCTCCTTGACCAAGCAGAAAAAGGACCTGCCTCCAGTCTGACTGAGATCACTGGGGTCATGTGCTCGTCACAAATAGTCCCCAGGAGAATATCATACACTAATTGGGTTAAGCTTGGTCTCCACGACCAATCCATAGCAAAGAGTGTAGAGACTGGTTTAAACCCATCTGGAGCTGAAGATGACATCAGTGACCCCTGAATGACAGGAGCTATTAAGGAGTGGACACTTTGATAAAATCTGAGTTACGTGAAAGAAGAAGGAATGAATCAACTAACAGCACACAGTAGGTGATATAAATGTTTATGAAAACTTCAGAGTTCTTTGCCATTGAAAGGACATATAAAAAGATAATTTCATTAACATGTCTATTATATTTATATTTATAAATATATTTATATTATATTTATATTTATTAACATAAACATATTGTTAATTCTAAGAAGTTATTCGTTGTAGAGATTTTATTAAAGACAAAGTTACTATCTATAACCATATAATTATTGCATATATTTATTATTTGTCTATGTTTAATGATAAAACTGCTATTCCACTGGTACTATGTGGATCTTTTATATAAATACAGAGTTGTAAAAACCTTGTCAAAAGTAATTTGAATTCTGCCCTTGGGTAAAGCTTCTTCTTCACTCTTGTTTGGGTATTTGTTCATATATTTACTTATTTGTTCACTCACCAAATTTATAAGATGACTAGAACATACATGACACTGTACTAGTGCCCATTTTTTTAATAGAATTCAATGAAGAATATTTATCTTTCGTTAATCAGCACCAACTATGTGCTAGATGCTAAGGACACCATTGCAGCCTTCAAGAACCTTACAGTCCTGGGAAGAAGACCTACAAATAAGAGAATAGAGTTCTGGAAAAAACAAAGATTTACATCAGTCTGGGGTTGGGAAGGATGTACTCAGAATCTTCCTGGGCGACATACTTCAACTGAGTCTCAAAGAGCTAGCCAAGTATAAAAGCAGGAAGAATGAAGCACAGAAAGCAGAAATTGCCAACACTTCATATTATTAAAATGAGACAGAAGCAGAAATTGAGTCCACACTGGGAGAGAAGATCTGAAGCCTCCAATGGTGTGCTAAAGAGCTTTGACTCTCACGCAACGGCAGGAAGCCATTGAAGTACAGAGAAGCAGCCTGGCCTGTTGGCGCTTCTGGCATGCCTATACTGGCAGTTGTGTGGATGATGGAGTATAAGGGAGAATTTTGTGAAGAATTTTAAAGGACACTCACTGTGAAGAAATTAACACGTAATACTCATCGAATAGCCACAAAATATGAGACACTACACTACCTTCACATAATAATCTTTTTTAACCCTTATAATATTTCTGTAATAGTTTTTAGCAGGTTTTTAACAGGACAAAGTGAGGTTTTAAGGAGAAAACAGAAGGAGCACAGCTTTCTCAGGATTGCAGAGCTAGTAAATGTGATCACCAAATTGAATATTCAGTAGCAGTTATAAAAGCTGGATCCAATTTGGAAGCACAAATGCAAAATCAGGATTTCAAATATGCTGTCTGGGATTCTTAGTTCATTTTAATATTCTTCTATGCAACATATACTTTTAAACATAATAATATTAATAATAATTATGACAGTGGTCACAAAGTATTTTCATATTTGCATCTTCATTATAACTCACCTAATTCATTGATACTCTAGTCTGCTTCATTTATAGAAAGAATAATATAATAATAATAATAATAATAATAACAACAACAACAACACAGAGCACATGCCATCAGCCAAAATGTATGCTAGGATCCTTACGTACACTTATCTGTTGATACCTACATCAATCATATCATATAGGTATTATTCTTATTCCTCTGTTTATAGATAAACATACTCAAGTCAGAGAGGTTCAGTCACTAGTTTGCTAAAAATCACACAGGCATCCATTGCATAGGTGAAGTAAAACCTTGTCAATTTGACTTCAAAACTCAAACCATTAACAATTTCACTTTGTAGCTTCCTGATTCCAGGCAATTTTTGAGAATCTGCTCTGGGTCCAACCTCCAGTTGCTTGTAGTTATAAAGGATGTATAATTTCTAACTGCTCTTGTCTGCAAGATATGATTACCACATGGAAATCATTTTTTAAATGACACTCACTAAACAGAGTATAATACAGTACAGAACAATGTAGTGTATTGCTTTAGCTTTAGGAGTTCAAAGAAGGATGAGATCAAAGTGGTCTGAAGTAGTTAGGGCAGGTTTTAGGTATGCAAGTCTTGAACTGACTGAAGAATGGTTAGGGTTTCTCTAGATAAGTAAAGTCAAGGGTAGGGGGAGACATTATGTGATGAAAAGAAAGCATTAAGGGAGACAAAGTTTTGCACTGTAAGGATAATTTTCCTAAAAAACTGGTAGTAAACTTTCAGGAGAAAATATAAAAGTAAATCTCGGTGACCAGTTTGGCAATGCCATTTCTGATACAACATCAAAAGTATGATCTGAAAAAAAAGAAAACAATAAGTTGAACTTCTAAAAATTAAAAACTCCTGCTCTGTGAAAGAAACTGTTAACAGAGTGAAAGACAAGCCACAGACTGGAAGAAAATATTTGCAAAACACATATCTGATAAAGGACTTGTCCAAAATATACAAAGAACTGTTAAAATTCAACAATAGAAAAACAACAACCCAATTAAAAAATCAGAAAAAGATCTGAACAGACACCTGACCAAAGAAGATCTATAGATGGCAAATAAGCATATGGAAAGAAGTTCAACATCATATTCATTCTTGAATTGCAAATTAAACTCGTTAGAGTGGCTAAAATCCAGAACACTGACAACACCAAATGCTGGTAAGGATATCAAACAACACAGTTTCTCATTCATTGACAGTGAGAATGCAAATAGTTCAAGCCACCCCACGACAGTTTGGCAGTTCCCTACAATGCTCAACACAGGCTTACCAAAGTTCCAGAAATCACACTCCTAAGGTGTTTACTCACATGAATCAAAACCTTATCTCCACACAAAAACCTGCATTTAGTGTTTATAGCAGCTTCATTCATAATTGCCAAAACTTTCAAACTAGATGTCCTTTAATAGGTGAATAAAAAAACAAACTGTGGTATATCCATACAATGGAATATATTCAATGCTAAAAGCAAATGAACTATCAAGCTATGGGGGAAAAAAGGAGGAAACTTAAATACATATTACTAAGTAAAATTATTTATTTTATAATTATAAATATAATTATAATTATTATTTTGAATAATTCCAACTATATGACATTCCAGAAAAGCCAAAATTATGAAGACAGTAAAATGATTAGTAGTTGCCAAAAGGTTCAGAGGGAAGAGAGACAAATGAATTAGTGGAGTACAGGGCAATTTTAGGACAGAGGAAGTATTCAGTATAATACTGTATTGGTGGATATATGACATCATACATGTGCCAAAGTCTGTAAAAAGTACAACACTAAGAGTGAGCTCTAATGTAAATTATAGGCTTCAATTAATAATATATCAATATTCATTGTTCAATTATAACAAAAACACTACCCTAATGCAACATGTTGGTAAAAGAAGGAACTGTGGGGGATGGGAAGAAGTAGGAAGGGTATATGGCAACCCTCTATGCTTTATTAGCAATTTTTCTGTAAGCCTATAACTGTTCCAAAAATGAAGTTTTCTTTAAAAACTGATAGAAAAATTCTATGCTCAATTTTGCCAAATCTGTTTTTAAGTCACCACGTCCATTTCCAGAGAGCACCCACAATATGGGATGAATTGGGAGATCTACATATATTCAACATTTACATCAGTTCCATGTATATGCTCCACCCTGCCTGTAATTCCTCCAGATGCCAATCATACTCTTTGTTTCTCTTCTTTTTTAGACTCATTTTGTCTTAACCTTTACTTAACTCTTAACCTTACTTCTGGTTTTTATATTTCTATAGAGTTGCATATGCATTCAGCTATGTTAACATATTAAACTCAACAAATATATGTATATGTAGTATTCAATATACTCAACATGAACAAACAAGACTAAAGTCCATGCAAACTAAATCATAACAATAATAGCAAACACTATGTACATGGTACTCTTACAAACACTCTACATAGGATAACAAATTTAATCCTAACAACATCAAATCAGTGAAAATTTTAAATTGGTAACCATTAAGTTTTCAAGAGCAATAAAATAGTCATAGGTTGAAGGTCACACTTACAGTATATGTTTTCCGCTTTTCCGATTTATGTTGACTCTTGATTTTTAAATAGTACCTCAGTCTAATGTTGACATTAACGCAGCATAGAGTATTAACCTATACATACATAGTGTCAAGCAAATTGGAGGCACCCAAGACTCAAAGCTTGATAGAAATTAAGCTGAATCAAAGATATTTGAAGTGACAACCAATGGTAATTTTCATCAACATATGAAGAATATGCATTACAAAACCAGAATTTTTTTCTCTGCATAGTCTATCATCAGATACATTTGTAATGATGGTAGTAAACAATAAAGGGCTGAAATGTTCATGGCCAGGTAATATTATGTTATTATTACATTACCTGGCTCTCTATCTAACCTATGTATATATTATTCATACTATTCTATATACTATATCCTATATTACATACTGTATATATTAAGTTATCATAGTTGGTGTATGTACATGCAAAATTATTTCCCTTTCATGTGAAATGTATCCAATTGGAATTGAGAACATAGAAAACAATAAAAATCTAATTATTCAAACATCTGTATGTACATATATGTCTCATCTTCTCTATCAGGTCTCTGATCTTATGAAACAGAATATAGTGAGATTACTTGGCAATATCTACCAGCTTCAACTACACCATGCATGAGTTTGTGAGCATTGGGAAACTCTTCAAAATGAGATGTCGGGGAAAAGGATTGATTCTCTCATGAATTGACTTTCTGTGCTAGTCAATAAAATTTAAAGTATGCACACATACACACATTCATATACACACAGGAAAAGTATTAGTAACTTAATCTTACTCTTCAAATTACCCACAGCCTGTCTTGGTAGAATCTTTTTACATATCCTTCATTCATAGGGAAAGGACCATTGTTTCAGGTATTGGCTGGGAATACAGCCTTTTTCATCCTAGTTTTTAATTCCCTAAAAGATACTTTAATTTCGACCTCTGGAACTCAGTTATTAAAATGTATTCCATTGCTTTACAGTTTAGAGATAGAAAAAAAGATCAATTATCCAATTCATGGTTGGCAAACATCTTTTGTAAAAGTCCAGAAAGTAAATATTTTAGGCTTTGTGGGCCTTACAGTCTCTGTAGCAATTACTCAACTCTGCCAGTGTGGCGCAAAAGAGCCATAGACAATATATAAATGAATGGGCATGATTGTGTTTCCATAAAATTTTATTTACAAAAACAGGTGGCAGGCTGAATTCGTCCCATAGGCCATAGTTTGCCCACACCTGATCTGATCTAATATTCATTTTCTGAAAGATGAAAGGACTCCATGGATCTCTGTGTTAGTAATTACGGTTGTTACTTCTTTCTGTATGATTCCAGAGAATCATTCCTCTCTGTATCTGTTCCCTGAGTAGTCCTCTCCCACAATGACTTTGCTGAGCCATCTGACTTGTTTAGCCAATGAGATCAGCAAACATGATATAAGCAAAAGCTCACAACAAAGGTCTGTGCACTGGGACTCACCTTTTCCTGCTTGGTCTTCTAGAAATGCATGGAAAAGATGTGGCAAACCTTGAGAATAAGAAAACACACAGAGAGCCCCCTGAGTTGTTCCGGCCATGGCCCACATATAGGATTGAGCCTAGCCTAACATCTGATGTTGCAGAGCCAAACCACCTCAGCTGAGTCCAACCCTAGTTGCCAAGCCACAGAATCATAAACAAAGAAGTGGTTGTTTTAAACCATTATTTTAGGCCGGACTGGTGGATGATATAATAATCTAGAAGTATAAAACCCCTAACAATCATTCTCAAATATATTTTCTCTGTCAGTATAACCAAAGCAAGAAAGGAATGAGCTATATATTTAACTTGTGAATATGTGGCTTTCTTAAAAGGTCCATTCAGAGGATTTAAATTTCTCAATTGTCCTGTCAATTGGACCATTCTGATAATTCTCGGAATACTCAGAATCACTATAAAAATAGCTCGGTTTTCAAGTAATTCATAATAAACCTTCACTTCCCTTGATTAAAAAGGCTTAATGATGATAATTCATAGAGAAACGAATAGAAATAGCTAGTTTTGTAAAGACACTATCCTGATGGATGTTCCTACAAACTACTTTTCTTTGGATTACAAATACCAAATCCAAGTAGAGTTTTATTTAAGAAGATAATTGTCATGCTAGATTAATGCATGAATCATTAGATTAATATGTATCTTGTCCCAAGTTTATGAAAGTCCTAGATTCTAGCTTTTTTTGATGTCATTGTTAAGACTGTGTTATGTTCTTAATAAGTTAGTATTGCCAATATGTTTTTCTTAAGAGACAACAAAAAATCCAACTTCATGACTATTGACTACATAATTTTATAAACTTTCTTAATAATAAGTCTGGAAATATATACAGCCAAGAAAACCATGGATCACATGTTCTTCACATGTGAGGTTTCATTGGAAGATATTCAAAGGGCAAATTAAAATTTACTCAGCATGTAAATATAAGCAAAGGCTCTTAAATGGAAACTGATTTTCTGACAAACTGAAAAGGGTCTACAGTAAGATTACAAGGTCTACTAGTTAGAATTAGTGAATTGTGACATTAATGGATTGTAGGTTTTCAAGTAGGGAAGCCTCTGCATTTGGGTTGAATATTCTGATATCACATTTTCATAGATGTATTGGTAAGCAATAGACTATACTGCAACATGTGTGTGGAAAACAGAATGTCACTGTAGGTCTGTAGAATATTTGGCTCATGCATAATCCTACAACATATGATAGTTATTCCCTATCAATTACAAAAATAAACCCTGAAGTATTCTGGAGAAACCTGGGGAAAGATTCAGGACTCTCCAAAATAATGAAAAGTTCAAAGATGTATTTTAGAAAGTTTCAAAAATGATTTTAGAAGTTACTCGACAGATAAGGAATTATAGGTGATAATGGGAGCCTCAGGAGGCTGCAAAACTGTACCTGAAGACCAAAATTAGTGTTATTACTGGAATGGAGAACATGGGACCCATTATGGGAAAAGGAACTCTCCATTCAAATTGCCAGAACATGGCTAGGAGGACAGGGCCCAGATCCCCCAGGCCTCTTGCCACACTAACCTGGATTCTTCAACCTTTGGCAACCCTGTATTAGAGAGGTAATTAGGTATAATGAAACAAAGAAGCAAAACATGCTCTTTCAACCACTAAGACATATACTCCATGTCTTACTTTGGCTAATCATGCTGAGTTTGACGAAAGAAAACCTATATGGATAACATCCTAAAGGTTTGCTATGAACATTATATTGATTCATTTATGTGAAGAATCCTAGCAGAATATCTGACATTTAGGAGGTGCTCAACAAATGCTCATTTGTCTTCCTTCTTGTCCTGCCTCTGGCATAAAAGCAGTCACTCTATGACTCTGGCTGAGTCAGTCTCCTTGTGCATCCACTTCTTTTCCTATAAAATGGATGGAATCAGTCTATTTTTAAGGTTCTTTCCATCAATAAATCTATGATTTGTAAAAGGATATCACAGGTGTTCATAATAATCTTCTGGTTTATATAAATATATATGTGAAATATAAATATACTTATTAATATGACTCCAATATAATGTGTCCACTACTCTTTAAGATTTTAGCAATTGTTAATTGCACAGAAACTTGCAAGCCACTCTTGGAGTTGATGAGGTCCAGTGAACACATTCTCACAGAACTCAAATGTACTATTTTGAGTATTTTATAGGCCTTCTTCCCCCAAACCCCTCCTCAAAGTTGCTTTGCCAGTTAATTCTCTCTGGGAGAGGAAGATTAAGTGTTATCAGCCTCCTGCCCATTTCAGCTGGGGGCAGTTGAGCTGAGCACTTGCCCCAGGTTCCTGAAGTAGGTAATGTCAGAGACAGATTAAGCACACGGGTGTCCCCCTGTCCCCAAGCCTGTGCTTACTCCACATCTCTCAACCAAAGCCAGGATTGTTCCTGGTGCCAGATTATGTTCAGCAGTGCTTTCATTTTTTATTATTTAAAGATTTCAGGGATGTGAGGAATGATTAAATATGAGTTCTAAGAGATATAAAAGGATATGGAAAAGACTCAAGGGACTTCAGTGAAAAATATATGCTGCCATTATTCAAGTTTCTATTCTTATTGTAGAGAAACATGCATAGCTAAGTTTGGGAGTAATACTGTGTAACTGAAATACTACTATTAAATAACAAAAGAAGTGTGTCAATTGGGGACCACTGCTACAGGATGACATGTACTTCCTACTCTTTGTGAATACACATGGCCTCATGATGGGACAATTCACTTACGAGTTATTAGAACTATGATATAATTCTTATCTGCTTTCCTAATTACTTCATGGATTTCAGACTATGTAAAAATAATCAGTTAGCATCTGTTAGGGGATTGATTTTGGCCGATCTCACATCCATTTGTAGTCACATTTATAGCCTAGAGATTTCCTCCAAGGTTTGTGCTCACACAGAAGTACAACGAGCCTGAGGTACTGGCGATTCAGAAAATGTAAATCCCTCCCAGAAAGTCTTGTGGGTTTTTTTTCCCCATCATTTGTTTTTTCACTCTGGCCATTGGAATTTACTCATGCTGGAAACATTAGCCTACATACTAAGCCATGAAGGACTTGATTTGATCCTGAAGCTTGTGAAAACAGGACACTAGACAAATTAGGTTTCATATTTTCTGGAAAAGTTTCTGATCAATGGCAACTTGAGAAGCTTGCCATTCAAAGTGTGATCCAAGAACCAGTGGCACCAATATTACCTGGCATCTTTCAGAAAAACAGAATTTCATACCCTACCAAGAACCTACTGAATCAGCATTTGCATTTGAACAAGAACCCTAAGAATTTATATGCTTGTTGAAGATTGAGAAGCACTGTCTTAAAAGAATTTCTGGGTCAAGACAATGCTGCCTTTCAGAAGGCTACATCTCAAACATATTTGGGTAGGGGAGAGAAGTAGGTGTGTAGGAGAATCACAGGTCAAAGTCCTAGAAAGGAATAGATTTTGCTTTATTAAAGAGCAATAATAACTCAACTATAAAATAAAGTGATGTTTTAGAATCCCGAGTTTCACATGTTGCCATTCTAAGGGTCTTTAGGGAATAGATACGGTTTTTCTCTTTCCAGTATTCCTTTCCCTTCCAACTTTCTTTTGATAACATAACTCCTCTTTCCTCTTTTCTTTCACTTATTTCATGTGGTAGAAAAGAAGGTGACCTCATCACAAGATAAAAAGAGATTACAGTGACAACATTGTGTCAGCTTCTGAATCCAGCCATATCTGAGGACTGTTTTGTGCTTTATGTTTGTGTATGACAAGAGATGTCCCTTTCTTCTTAATTTAAATGGTTTCTGTAAATGACAAATGAAAAAACTCTGACAAATGTACTAACTTATCAGTTTTATCTTCTGATTCCTCTTATTCACTGATACCTGTGAGTGCTCAGGCACCTGAAAAAAACCTCCAACATGAGCATAAGATCAAAAAGGAAGAAGGGGAAGAAGAAGACGACGAAGAAGAAAATAAAGAAAAAAGATACCCTTCTAAAATTTTTCAAATATTCAGAGTAATAAAAGGAAATTTTACGTCTATAAGACAATAATCACCACATGCTATGAAAAACAAAAGCAGGGCAGCCCGGGTGGCTCAGTGGTTTAACACCGCCTTCAGCCCAGGGTGTGATCCTGAAGACCCGGGATCGAGTCCCATCGGGCTCCATGCATGGAGCCTGCTTCTCCCTCTGCCTGTGTCTCTGCCTCTCTCTCTCTCTGTGTCGCTCATGAATAAATAAATAAAATCTTTAAAAAAATAAAGAAAAGAAAAACAAAAGCAGAAACACTGAGAGAATAAGAAAGAGTAATTAAAATACACTAACCAAAATAAACATGTTAGCCTTATAATTGTTGGAAGACAAAGTTGAGAAGAATTTCTCAGCAAAATAAAATGATAAAGCAATAGTGCTGGAGATAGTGAGAAAAATAACAGAAATTGGAGATTTCATTCAGGAGTTTTACCTTCTCATTAAGAAGAGTTCCAAAAGAGATAAAAGGGAAAAGAAAAGGCTGGTATCTATCAAATAATATAAGAAAATTTCTAAGAACTGAGAGATATGCATTTCAAATCACACAAGTCCACTGAAAGCACAGAACAATGAAAGGAAAAGGTATCAAAGTACATCATCATGAAAGGATATACCATAGAATATAAGAAGTTATAATATGAAATCTAGAAAATAAGGATTGCAACACAGGTGGGTAAAAAATAAGTCCCAGAATGATGTCTCTCTTTCTGACAGATGGAGAAAAATGAAAGACTAGGGTAAATTGGAGAGATGTCAAAGGAGGGTGTTGGGAAGGAAGAATTTCCTTTACTCTTCATGATTCTTCTAGCTGGGCTAAGAATCAAATTGAAAAGAGACAGATTGACAGAACAAAATCAAATTTAATAGTCTACTTAAGGGAATCCACACAGATGTGGAAATTCCAAAGACAGTGAGGCAGCATAATGCTTATATGAGTTAAGGAGAAGGATAGAAGTATGAGCATATAAGAGGATAAAACCATTATCAGGAAGGTGAAAGGAGATGTTTGGAAAACAAAAATTGCCCTATTACATAAGTAAGTTTCTTAGGTAAAGAGGAATCTCTGTTAATAGGTCTCTTCCTGGTACAAGCAGGCAGTTGAGGGGGTGGTAAAGAGATTTTTCTAAAACTTCTGGGTTTAGTTGCTTTTAACTCACAATGTTGATGCCAAAGTGGCCCATCTTGGGGCTGCCTGCCCTTGGCCCTACAAGGATTCCAAAGAGAAAAAAAATAAACCAATATATTAATTGGTGATTTGGCATATAGAAATATTTTTAGCATTAGAACAGAACAACTGGACTCTTTTGAAAAAAAAATAGCAATAGATTCACTGAGAGCTAAACAAATAAATATTAGAGGAAATTTTTAACTACAGAAAAAATGAACCCCAAAATAAAAGAAGTCACAATACATTACTTGGATCTGCAAGCCACAATATTTACAGTGTAATAATATTATAAACATTAACAGCTGATTTAACCAAAAATTGTGGTAGAAGACTATGCAAGGATAATGAGAACAGAAATTAGAAGAATAATGAAAAGAAATGCTAAGCTATTATATAAAAAAATTGATAAACAATATCCAAGTGTTGATAATTGAGGAAATAGTATGTATCTATTATTTAGAACTATCTAAATAAAGAAAAGAAAAAATAGATATTGAAGGGGTGGAAAAGGATGGATGTAAGACCTGTTTATTTCTTTTCCTAAATCTTTTAAAAATATTTGCTTTAAAAAGTGTGTGCTGGGGATCCCTGGGTGGCTCAGCGGTTTGGCACCTGCTTTTGGCCCAGGGCGTGATCCTGGAGTCCCGGGATTGAGTCCCATGTCGGGCTCCCTACATGGGGCCTGCTTCTCCCTCTGCCTGTGTCTCTGCCTCTCTCTCTCTCTGTGTGTGTGTGTGTGTGTGTGTGTGTCTCACATGAATAAAATAAAGAGTGTGTGCTTAAAAAAATAAAATAAAATAAATAAGTGTGTGCTTATTACTCTGGTAAAAAAAATTAAAATTTTAAATATATTTCAAAACCTAGGTAGCCTGGAGGGAGAATAGAGAGAAACTCCTTTTTAAAGCAGCATGGCAAGAGGAAGTGTATTCTGAGATGAGGAAAGGCAAGAGATCTATTGTAAGCAGTGTGACCTCTCTGCACAGGCCCACAGGAGAATCCTAAAAGGTGCATACTTTTCACAGGGGAAGCTACCTACAATGCTGTATCAGAGTGGAAGCTACTTCCACGGTATGAAAACAAAATGTCACTGGATTTAGAGGAAACTTAGTAGATGAGCAATGAGGATTTCAGAAAGGATGAAAACAAAACTCCATGAATTTGACTAAACTCAAACTCTGAGGCTTACTTAGGCTGAAATTCTGTAACAGAAACTATGGTAGCCAAAATACCAAGGCAGATTAATGCAAGCAGTAGTGGAAAAAATTTTGTTTAATGAGAGAAGCAGAAGAAGCAATCAATAAAAAAAAATTTAAAAAAATGACAATTTTCTGAACATGGGTAAAAGCTGAGATTTCAAAGAAATTGGACAAGAAAGAGAAAAAATAACAAAGGAACCAAGGATAATATTGCTATTTGAAAATTGCAAAGATCTACACTACACGCAACATTCCAGATAAGTCAATATCATATCTGAAGAATTAAATCCCTAAGTTGATATTTACTGTGGCCCTTTGCCTTTTAGGTCTCAGTTTTCCATCTGGAAAATGAAGAAAATATCTACTTCAGTGTTGATGAGAACACAACATTGAGATGATTTTAATAGATAGGAACACTGAGGAAATGGTCAATTTCTATGGTGAAAGTTCCAGTGTGAAAGAAAAGTCCCCCCAAAAGAAACCTAAAAAAAGGAAGAAAGTTAGTGAGGTAAGAAGAGAGGGATAAGAAAGAAGCTCCTGGTTTTGTTAACTGTCTACTTTGGGAAGAATATGCCAAGGCTATCATCTATTGGAACATCACAAGTTTGATCCACTCTGATTTGATCCTGACATTTGTATTGACAAGAACAATGCCATAATCTAGAAATTAAAGAAAATTTCTCCTCAAAATTTAAAAGTATTCAGGGTGGTTCAGTCCATTAAGTGTCTGACTCTTGATTTCAGCTCAGATGACGATCTCAGGGTTGTAAGATCAAGAACTGTGTCGTGTTCTATGTTGGGCATGGAGTCTACTTAAGATTCTCTCTCTCCCACTTCCCCCCTTTGCTCATGCACTCTCTCTCTTTCAAAAAAAAAAGATATAAAAATATTTCCAATGGAACAGTAATTTAAGCAAAGGTGTATTTACATGATGGGAAAACCTAGGAAACATGATTTTAGATAAAATAGCAAATACATGTCAGAAAGTCCTTTGAGAAAAAAGAAAGAAAGAAAGAAAGAAAGAAAGAAAGAAAGAAAGAAAGAGAAAGAA
The DNA here is from genome assembly GCF_003254725.2 of Canis lupus dingo. Classification (NCBI taxonomy): domain Eukaryota; kingdom Metazoa; phylum Chordata; class Mammalia; order Carnivora; family Canidae; genus Canis; species Canis lupus. The sequence continues at coordinate 77,219,942 of NC_064243.1, forward strand.
AAGAAAGAAAGAAAGAAGAAAGAAAGAAAGAAAGAAAGAAAGAAAGAAAGAAAGAAAGAAAGAAAGAAAGAAGAAAGAAAAAGAAAAGCCTTTAAGTGATTTGTGGCAAAGCTTCTTTGTCTCATTTATGAATTTTATTTCGTTTTGCAGGAACTTGATTTGCCTCACTCTGACTTTCATTGCTTTGGCTATTCTGATTTCTTGCTTTATTAGTTCCTCACTGAATTGTACTAAAACCTTTAGGAATGTGACAACAATAAGAAACAAATACTTAACATGATAATGCAACAACTAACTACTGACTTCTGATTTCCCATAGTGTAAAGAGAGTCAGGAACAGTAATTTCTTTGCATTTTGATGGCTATTTCCACCTAGCTTGAATGATAATGGTTGTCAAAAATTGTTTTAGGCTTTCAGTTTTCAGAAAAAAAATTCAAAGGATCATAAATTGAATTTATTTGAGGCAATTTTTCAAAGAGAAAATCCAAGATTTTCCTATTTTTTGGTCAAGCCTTAAGCCATCATTTGAATGACTGGACTCCTTCAAATCCTTAGATTCTTAGATTCATTTTCCAATTCTACAGCTTCAATCAGAACTGATAAAATCAGGGTGAGTTGAATATTAAGCTAGTACCTAAAACTGTTATTTGATGAAAAAATGCAGTGAAATGATAAGCTGAAAGACACCACATGCAACACAGTTTGAATGGATATTTAAGATACATTTACAGCCATATCTTTTTTTCTTTCCATTGGGAAAATATTTTTTTTTACTCTAAGGATAAAAAGCCTAACTTTATTACAAGGGCTTTTTGTAGACGAAAATGAATGAGCTGCATTTAAGGAAATTGGCATTTGTTGTCTTGAATTTCTCAAGAAACGATGGAGATTCCTAACCAGAAATCATCCATTAATGCTATCTCTATTTATTTCTTCAGCCTAGGGTTTCAAGATCATTTTCAATTTGAAATCCTAGACCAGTGTTTCCCTTAGTTTTACATTTACAAATGAAATTCAACTAAGATTAGTTTTTTAAAAGCAACTGAAAAAACTAACAGTAAGTAGATCTTACACTACTTCTCAAGTTGCATAAAATCTATAATTTGGAAACATAAATGCAATACAAACATCTAAGGATGTTCTATATATCAAATTTATCATTAAGACCATCCATTCTATAACTACTAGAAATTGTCTAATTTATATAACATTGAATATAAGTATTCTTTTTTTAAAGATTTTATTTATTTATTCATGAGAGGCATGGAAACAGAAGCAGAGACACAGGCAGAGGGAGAAGCAGGCTCTATGCAGGGAGCCTGATGTGGGATCCCAGGACTCTGGAATTATGCCCTGAGCTGAAGGCAGATGATCAACTGCTGAGTCACCCAGGCATCCCTATAAGTATTATTTCTAGTGGATTTTTTTCTTTTAAAGTGGCCCCTGAAATGCATAAAAATAATTTCCCGTTACAATATAATTGCTTTTTGGTAAAGGGCTTAACAGATATTCTTTTAAAATAGACAATTGAATTGACAGAACCAGAGTCTGAGTTCCATTTTTAATGTTACATTTGTTCCCTCCAGAATCTTGTTTATTAGGTACCTGGTAGTTCTGTTGATAAGCTCTTGAGAAGAAATCATAATTCTCTAAATAAAGCTAACAGCAAATATGTTTCAACAGTTTGTAATGTGGCAAACTGTCAAAAAGAAAACCATGGGCCCAAAATTTAGGCACTTAGACAATGTCACCAAACTGGGGCTTAAGACTTAAGCTAATTGCACTTTCCACCTCCTTCAGAAATGTCAGGAATTTTCTGGTCAGCACCACTGAGGTACCTGTGGGGACCTCTCAGTCTCCAAAGGAAGGAGAGGTAATCTACGTGATAGACCTTTTGCCCTTCCCCCCTAAAGGGAAGTGACATTGCCTGAAACAATCTTTTATTTTGGTAAAAACTTCTCACTCCACTCTCCTTCCTATAAAAACCTTCCATTTTGCACAACTCCTTTGAGCATCATTGTACTTGATAGATGGGATGCTACCCAATTCATAAATCAGTTCATAAAGTCAATTAGATCTTCAAATTTACTCAGTTGGATTTTGTTTTTTAACAAAACCTTTAACGAAATGCATATCAAAATTTAAGCATCTCAAATTATGTTTCATTTGATTTCTCACCCGCCTTGCTGTACTTTCCAAAGAAAATTCTAAAACTTTTAGAGATAGCAATTACTTGGAAAGACATTCATTAAGTAAACTCAATCATTTTTTATGCCACACCTTTGAGCAGGAGGCTTCAGAAATGCCATGACTGTCATTGAACAGTTTCAATCCCCTCAAAAAACAAAAAGAAAAACAAAAAAAATTTCAACTGGAAGATGGCGTAAGAGTAGGGTCCCCAAATCACCTGTCCCCACCAAATTACCTAGATAACCTTCAAATCATCTGAAAATCTACGAATTCGGTCTGAGATTTAAAGAGAGAACACCTGGAATGCTACAGTGAGAAGAGTTCGCGCTTCTATCAAGGTAGGAAGACGGGGAAAAAGAAGTAAAGAAACAAAAGGCCTCCAAGGAGGAGGGGCCCCGCGAGGAGCCGGGCTGAGGCCGGGGCGAGTGTCCCCAGGACAGGAGAGCCCCGTCCCGGAGGAGCAGGAGCTGCACCAACCTTCCCGGGCGGAAAGGGGCTCGCAGGGAGTTGGAGCAGGACCCAGAAGGGCGAGGATGCCCTCGGGCTCCCCGGGACAGTAACAGAGCAACTGCGACGCGTGCAGGAGAGTGCACCAAGCTCCGTAAGGGCTGCAGCGCGCACGGCGGGACCCGGAGCAGCTCGGAGGGGCTCGGGCGGCGGCTCCGCGGAGGGGGCTGCGGCCCGGGAGCGCGAATCCAACAGCGCAGGCCCCGGAGCACAGGGCGCAGGGACACAGCCCAGGATCCGGCCTCCCCCGGGACAGGCAGAGGCCGGGAGGGCCCAGGACAGCAAGGACGCTCCTGCCCCGAGCTGAGCAGATCAGCGGCCCCGCCCCGGAGCCTCCAGGCCCTGCAGACCGAGAGCTCCGGAGTTACTGCGGGGGCTGACTCCAGGGCTCCAGAGCTGGCCGCTGCCAATGCGGTTCTTCCTCCTGGAACCTCATGGAGTAACAACCCCCACTGAGCCCTGCACCAGGCAGGGGGCAGAGCAGCTCCCGCAAGTGCTAACATCTGAAAATCAGCACAACAGGCCCCTCCCCCAGAAGACCAGCTGGACGGACAAGTTCCAGGGGAACTCAAGGGACTTAAAGTATACAGAATCAGAAGATACTCCCCTATGTTGTTTCTGTTTGTTTGTTTTGCTTTTTGATTTTTGATTTCTGTTTGCTTCCCCCACCCTTTTTTTCTTTCTCTTTTTCTTCTCTTATTTTTCTTTTTTTCTTCCTTTCTCTTTTTTCTTTTTCTCTTTTCTTTCCTTCTTTCTCTCCTCTCTTTTTCTCCTTTTCCCAGTACAACTTGCTTTGGGCCACTCTGCACTGAGCAAAATGACTAGAAGGAAAACCTCACCTCAAAAGAAAGAATCAGAAACAGTCCTCTCTCCCACAGAGTTACACAATTTGGATTACAATTCAATGTCAGAAAGCCAATTCAGAGGCACTATTATAAAGCTACTGGTGGCTCTAGAAAAAAGCATAAAGGACTCAAGAGACTTCATGACTGCAGAATTTAGATCTAATCAGGCAGAAATTAAAAATCAATTGAATGAGATGCAATCCAAACTAGAAGTCCTAATGATGAGGGTTAACGAGGTGGAAGAACGAGTGAGTGACATAGAAGACAAGTTGATGGCAAAGAGGGAAACTGAGGAAAAAAGAGACAAACAATTAAAAGACCATGAGGATAGATTAAGGGAAATAAACGACAGCCTGAGGAAGGAAAACCTACTTTTAATTGGGGTTCCCGAGGGCACTGAAAGGGACAGACAGCCAGAATATGTATTTGAACAAATCATAGCTGAAAACTTTCCTAATCTGGGAAGGGAAACAGGCATTCAGATCAAGGAAATAGACAGATTCCCCCCCCTAAAAATCAATAAAAACCGTTCAACACCTCGACTTTTAAGAGTTAAGCTTGCAAATTCCAAAGATAAAGAGAAGATCCTTAAAGCAGCAAGAGACAAGAAATCCCTGACTTTTATGGGGAGGAGTATTAGGGTAACAGCAGACCTCTCCACAGAGACCTGGCAGGCCAGAAAGGGCTGGCAGGATATATTCAGGGTCCTAAATGAGAAAAACATGCAACCAAGAATACTTTATCCAGCAAGGCTCTCATTCAGAATGGAAGAAGAGATAAAGAGCTTCCAAGACAGGCAGGAACTGAAAGAATATGTGACTTCCAAACCAGCTCTGCAAGAAATTTTAAGGGGGACTCTTAAAATTCCCCTTTAAGAAGAAGGTCAGTGGAACAATCCACAAAAACAAGGACTGAATAGATATCATGATGACACTAAACTCATATCTTTCAATAGGAACTCTGAACGTGAACGGGCTTAATGACCCCATCAAAAGGCACAGGGTTTCAGACTGAATAAAAAAGCAGGACTCATCTATTTGCTGTCTACAAGAGACTCATTTTAGACAGAAGGACACCTACAACCTGAAAATAAAAGGTTGGAGAACCATTTACCATTCAAATGGTCCTCAAAAGAAAGCAGGGGTAGCCATCCTTATATCAGATACACTAAAATTTACCCTGAAGACTGTAGTGAGAGATGAAGAGGGACACTATATCATACTTAAAGGATCTATCCAACAAGAGGACTTAACAATCCTCAATATATATACCCCAAATGTGGGAGCTGCCAAATATATCAATCGATTAATAACCAAAGTTAAGATATACTCAGATAATAATACACTTATACTTGGTGACTTCAATCTAGCGCTTTCTACACTCGATAGGTCTTCTAAACACAACATCTCCAATGAAACTAGAGCAGCTTTAAATGATACACTGGACCAGATGGATTTCACAGATATCTACAGAACTTTACATCCAAACTCAACTGAATACACATTCTTCTCAAGTGCACATGGAACTTTCTCCAGAATAGATAGACCACATACTGGGTCACAAATCGGGTCTGAATTGATACCAAAAGATTGGGATCGTCCCCTGCATATTCTCAGACCATAATGCCTTGAAATTAGAACTAAATCACAACAAGAAGTTTGAAAGGACCTCAAACACGTGGAGGTTAAGGACCATCCTGCTAAAAGATGAAAGGGTCAACCAGGAAATTAAGGAAGAATTAAAAAGATTCATGGAAACTAATGAGAATGAAGATACAACCGTTAGAAATCTTTGGGATGCAGCAAAAGCAGTCCTGAGGGGGAAATACATCGCAATACAAGCATCCATTCAAAAACTGGAAAGAACTCAAATACAAAAGCTAATCTTACACCTAAAGGAGCTAGAGAAAAAACAGCAAATAGATCCTACACCCAGCAGAAGACGAGAGTTAATAAAGATTCGAGCAGAACCCAACGAAATCGAGACCAGAAGAACTGTGGAACAGATCAACAAAACCAGGAGTTGGTTCTTTGAAAGAATTAATAAGATAGATAAACCATTAGCCAGCCTTATTAAAAAGAAGAGAGAGAAGACTCAAATTAATAAAATCGTGTATGAGAAAGGAGAGATCACAACCAACACCAAGGAAATACAAACAATTTTAAAAAACATATTATGAACAGCTATACGCCAATAAATTAGGCAATCTAGAAGAAATGGATGCATTCCTGGAAAGCCACAAATTACCAGAACTGGAACAGAAAGAAATAGAAAACCTGAACAGGCCAATAACCAGGGAGGAAATGGAAGCAGTCATCAAAAACCTCCCAAGACACAAGAGTCCAGGGCCAGATGGCTTCCCAGGGGAATTTTATCAAACGTTTAAAGAAGAAACCATACTTATTCTACTAAAGCTGTTTGGAAAGATAGAAAGAGATGGAGTACTTCCAAATTCGTTCTATGAGGCCAGCATCACCTTAATTCCAAAACCAGACAAAGACCCCACCAAAAAGGAGAATTACAGACCAATATCCCTGATGAACATGGATGCAAATATTCTCAACAAGATACTAGCCAATAGGATCCCACAATACATTAAGAAAATTATTCACCATGACCAAGTAGGATTTATTCCCGGGACACAAGGCTGGTTCAGCACTCGTAAAACAATCAATGTGATTCATCATATCAGCAAGAGAAAAACCAAGAACCATATGATCCTCTCATTAGATGCAGAGAAAGCATTTGACAAAATACAGCATCCATTTCTGATCAAAACTCTTCAGAGTGTAGGGATAGAGGGAACATTCCTCGACATCTTAAAAGCCATCTATGAAAAGCCCACAGCAAATATCATTCTCAATGGGGAAGCACTGGGAGCCTTTCCCCTAAGATCAGGAACAAGACAGGGATGTCCACTCTCACCACTGCTGTTCAACATAGTACTGGAAGTCCTAGCCTCAGCAATCAGACAACAAAAAGACATTAAAGGCATTCAAATTGGCAAAGAAGAAGTCAAACTCTCCCTCTTCACAGACGACATGATACTCTACATAGAAAACCCAAAAGCCTCCACCCCAAGATTGCTAGAACTCATACAGCAATTTGGCAGCATGGCAGGATACAAAATCAATGCCCAGAAGTCAGTGGCATTTCTATACACTAACAATGAGACTGAAGAAAGAGAAATTAAGGAGTCAATCCCATTTACGATTGCACCCAAAAGCATAAGATACCTAGGAATAAACCTAACCAAAGAGATAAAGGATCTATACCCTAAAAGCTATAGAACACTTCTGAAAGAAATTGAGGAAGACAAAAAGAGATGGAAAAATATTCCATGCTCATGGATTGGCAGAATTAATATTGTGAAAATGTCAATGTTACCCAGGGCAATTTACACGTTTAATGCAATCCCTATCAAAATGCCATGGACTTTCTTCAGAGAGTTAGAACAAATTATTTTAAGATTTGTGTGGAATCAGAAAAGACCCCGAATAACCAGGGGAATTTTAAAAAAGAAAACCATATCTGGGGGCATCACAATGCCAGATTTCAGGTTGTACTACAAAGCTGTGGTCATCAAGACAGTGTGGTACTGGCACAAAAACAGACACATAGATCAATGGAACAGAATAGAGAATCCAGAAGTGGACCCTTAACTTTATGGTCAACTAATATTCGATAAAGAAGGATAGACTATCCACTGGAAGAAAGACAGTCTCTTCAATAAATGGTGCTGGGAAAATTGGACATCCACATGCAGAAGAATGAAACAAGACCACTCTCTTTCGCCATACACAAAGATAAACTCAAAATGGATGAAAAATCTAAGTGTGAGACAAGATTCCATCAAAATCCTAGAGGAGAACACAGGCAACACCCTTTTTGAACTCGGCCACAGTAACTTCTTGCAAGATACATCCACGAAGGCAAAAGAAACAAAAACAAAAATGAACTATTGGGACTTCATCAAGATAAGAAGCTTTTGCACAGCAAAGGATACAGTCAACAAAACTCAAAGACAACCTACAGAATGGGAGAAGATATTTGCAAATGACATATCAGATAAAGGGCTAGTTTCCAAGATCTATAAAGAACTTATGAAACTCGATACCAAAGAAACAAACAATCCAATCATGAAATGGGCAAAAGACATGAACAGAAATCTCACAGAGGAAGACATAGACATGGCCAACACGCACATGAGAAAATGCTCTGCATCACTTGCCATCAGGGAAATACAAATCAAAACCACAATGAGATACCACCTCACACCAGTGAGAATGGGGCAAATTAACATGGCAGGAAACCACGAATTTGGAGAGGATGTGGAGAAAAGGGAACTCTCTTACACTGTTGGTGGGAATGTGAACTGGTGCAGCCACTCTGGAAAACTGTGTGGAGGTTCCTCAAAGAGTTAAAAATAGACCTGCCCTACGACCCAGCAATTGCACTGCTGGGGATTTACCCCAGAAATGCAGATGCAATGAAACGCCGGGACACCTGCACCCCGATGTTTCTAGCAGCAATGTCCACAATAGCCAGACTGTGGAAGGAGCCTCGGTGTCCATCGAAAGATGAATGGATAAAGAAGATGTGGTTTATGTATACAATGGAATATGACTCAGCCATTAGAAATGACAAATACCCACCATTTGCTTCAATGTGGATGGAACTGGATGGTATTATGCTGAGTGAAGTAAGTCAATCGGAGAAGGACAAACATTATATGTTCTCATTCATTTGGGGAATAAATAATAGTGAAAGGGAATAGAAGGAAAGGGAGAAGAAATAGGTAGGAAATATCAGAAAGGGAGACAGAACATAAAGACTCCTAACTCTGGGAAACGAACTAGGTGTGGTGGAACGGGAGGAGGGCGGGGGGTGGGGGTGAATGGGTGACGGGCACTGAGGGGGGCACTTGACGGGATGAGCACTGGGTGTTATTCTGTATGTGGCAAATTGAACACCAATAAAAAACAAATTTATTATTAAAAAAAAATTTTCAACCATAAAATGCAGTGCTCTGTACTCTCTCCAGACAACCTACTGAAGGGATACACTTCAACTGTGCTGAACACTTAGGACACTCTGGCACCCAAAAGAACATTATTAGTGCACTATTCACTGCAGTCAATTACGCTGAGAACGCTTCACAGACAGACTGGAATTCAGATTTTTACGTAGACAGACATAGCCTGATGGCTTCAAACTGTGCCAGCAATAGGTTGTGTCTTTAAAGTGATTTTTGTCTTGATTGTTGTTATTGTTGAAATATAATTCATATACCATAAAAACCCAACCTGGTTAAGTCTACAATTCAGTGGGTTTTAGTATATTTTTAAAGTTGCACAGTCATCACTAATATCTAATTTCAGAACATTTTCATTACTCTCAACAAGAAACTTCTGTAAGCATTAGTAGTTCTTTACTGATTCCCCACTCCCAGCCCTGAAACTGCAAGTTTACTTTCTGTCTGTATGACTGTGAGTTTCTTGGGCATTTAATGTAAAAGGAATCATATAATATGTGGCCTTTGTGTCTGGCTTCTTTCATTTAGCACAGGATTTTCAAGAGTCAGGCAGTTGTAGCTAGTACTTCATTTCTTTTAATGCTTGAATAGAAAAATCTCCAGTGTATGAATAAACCACATTTATTTTTCTGTTCTTCAGTAAATGGACAATTGGGGGTTCTTTGCACTTATTAACTATTATAACAAAGTTGCTGTGAATGTTCAGGTATAAGATTTGCATAGACAGATTTTCCATTAACTTGGGTATTTATCTATGTGTGGAATTACTGGATCATATGGTAACTCTAAGTTCAATATTTTAAGAAATTTCCAACTGTTTTCCAGAGTGGTTACATCATTTTACATTCCCACAAGCAAAATAGGAGGGCTTCACTATCTCCTTATCTTCACCAACACTTGTTATTGTTCATTTATTTGATTATAGCCATCCTAGTGTATTTGAAGTACTGTTTCATTGTGGATTAATTTGTCTTTTCCTGATGATAAATGATATTTATTACTTTTTCATATGCTTATTGGCCACTGTAGATCTTTGGAGGAATGTCTATTCTATCAAATTCTTTACCCATTTGTTTTATATAACTGCTTTACTGAGATAGAATTCACACAACCATATAATGCATCCATTCAAATATAAAATTGACTGGTTTTTAATATATTCACAGATTAGTCCACATCAGTTTTGGAAACTTTACATTACCCCAAAAAGAAACCTATAACATTAGCAGGTACTTCCCATTTGCCCTAAATCCCAAGCCCCATGCAATCACCAATCTATTTTCTATCTATGTAGATTTTTCTATTCTGAACATTTGATATAAATTAATTTATACAAAATGTAGTCTTTTGGCTTCAATGAGCATAATGTTTTAAGATTCATCTATGCTCTAGCATGAATTAATATTTCATTTGTTTTCATGGCTGAATAATATTCCACTGGATTCCTGAGGAACTTCTAGATGTTAAGATATGTCATTTGTGAACAAAGATAGTTTCATTTCTTTTCTAGTCAAAATGAGTTTTATTACTTTTCCTTACCTAATTTTCCTGGCTAGAAATTTAGGTAAAATGGTGCATAAAAGTAGTATAACTAAATATCCTTACTTTGTCCCTGACATTAGGGGGAATACTTTGAGTCTTTCACCATTAAGTATGACACTAGCTTTGAGTTTTTTATAGATGTCCTTTGTTAGTTAAAGAAGTCCCCTTCTAGTCTTAGTTTCTAAAACTGTTTTATCATGAAAGGATGCTGAATTTTGTCAAATGCTTTTCCTATACCTATTGAAATGATCAAAAGGATTTTGCCCCTTAGTCTATTAATATAGTGTGCTACACTGATTTTCATAAATTGAACCAACTCTGCATTCTTGGGATAACTACCATTTGGTCATGATATATAACTTTTTAAATATACTGTTGGATTCCACAGCTAGTATTTTATTGAGGATTTTTTTGTAACTCTAAGAGATACTTGGCAAGTGTTTTTCTGGTTTTGGTATAAGGATAATGTTGACTTACAGGATAAAAAGAAACTATGCACCTCCTTTTCTACTCTGAAAGAGTATGTAAAAACTGGTGTTAATTCTTTAAATGTTTGAGTGCATTTGCCAGGGAAGTCATCCGATCCAGGGCTTTTCTCTGTGGGAAGGTTTTGTTTTGTTTCGTTTTAATTACCAATTAAATCTCTTCACTTGTTATAGTTCTGTTCATAGTTTCTATTTCTACTTGAGTCAGTTTTGGTAGTTTGTGTCTTTCTAAAAATCAGCTCATTTGTTCTAAATTATCTAGTTTGTTGACTTACATTTATTCGTAGTATTCCCTCATAATTTTTTGTTTCATTTCTTATTTTTAGTAATTTGAGCTTTTTCTCTTTTTCTTGGCCAGTGTAGCCAAAGCTTTGTCAATTTTATTTTTAAAGATATATTTATTTATTTTAAAGAGAGAGATAAAGTAGGGGAGAGGCAAAGAGACTCTTAAGTAAACTCAGTGCTGACCATGGGGCTTGATCTCATGATTCTGAGGTCACGACCTGATCCAAAATCAAGCATTGGACACTTAACTGCCTGAACCATTCAGGTGCCTCAAAGATTTGTCAATTAAAAAAAATCTTTATGAAGAATCAATTTCTTAGTTCTGTTTTATCTATTGTTTTTCTGTCATTTATTTCACTTACTTTGCCTTAATTTTTTTTTTCCCTCCTTCTGCTTGCTTTGGGTTTATTTTGATGTTTCTTAGGTTATTGATTTGATATATTTCATTCTTTAATGTAAACATTTACAGCTATACATTTCTCTCTAGGCACTGCTTTCCCTGTATCCTCTTATTTTAGTATCTTATTTTTCATTCTCATTAATTTCAAAGAATTTTCTAATTTCCAATATGATTTCTTCTTTGGCCCACTGGTTATTTAGAAGTGTGTTAATTCCCACATGTTTATAAATGTTCTTCTGTTATTGATTGATTATTTAATTTTTGTTATAATTTTTAAAAAAGATTTTATTCATCCATTCATGAGAGACACAGAGAGAAAGGGAAAGAGGCAGAGACACAGGCACAGGGAGAAGCAGCCTCCATGCAGGGATCCAGACGTGGGACTCGATCCTGGGTCTCTAGGATTACTCCCCGGGGCCAAAGGCGGTGCCAAATTGCTGAGCCACCTGGGCTGCCCTGTTATTGATTATAATTTCATTTCATCATAGTTGGAGAACATATCATGTATAATTTCAATTCTTTTAAATTTATTGAAGCTTGGTTATAACCTATGATACACTTTCTCCCGGAAAATGTTCTGTATGTACTTGATATTGATAGATGAGTGTTCTGTATATGTCTAGTAGGTCTAGTGCATATGTAATATTATTCAAGTTGGTTTACAGTGTTATTCAAGTTTTTAGCAATTCATTGATCCTCTCCTTTTGCTATTATTGGAAGTGGCGTAATAAAGTCTCCACCTCCTATTGGTGAACTAATTATTTCTCCCTTCGATTCTATTAGTTTTTGTTAATTTACCTGGCGATTTTCTTGTTAGTTGCATAAATGTTTATATAATGATATCTTCTTGATGATAGATCCTTTCCTTATTATAAAATATCCTTCTTGGGTTTTAGTAACAATTATTGTCTTAAAGTCTATTTTGTCTGTTATTAGTATAGCTACTTTAGCTCTTTTTTGGTTAGACTCTGCATGGTATATCTTATTCCATACATTATTTGTCAACCTATTTGTGCCCTTGAATCCAAAGTATGTCTCTTATATACAGTGTATTCCTTTGTCATTTATTTTATATATATTTTTGAGTTATTTTCTTAATGATTGTCCTGGGGATTAATACCAACTTAATTTCAATAGTTCACTGAAACTTTGATCCTGGGATAATCCATTCCCTCTCCCTCCTTTGTGCTATTATTGTTATAAAAGTCACATCATTATACGCCATATGCCCACCAACAGATTTATGAAGATTGGTTATTTTATATGGTTATTTTAAAAATCACAAGGAAGAAGAAAGGAGTTACAAACAAAAAGTACATTAACATTGTTTTTTTAGATTTATCTATGTAGTTACATTTACTGATACCCTTTATTTCTTCACATGGATCTGAATTACTATGTATTGTCCTTTCATTGATACATGAAAGACTTCCTTTAGTACTTCATGTAGTCTGCTAGGGACTAGTTCTCTCTGTTTTTGCTTATCTGGGAATGTTTTAATTTCTCATTCATTTGAAGGGTAGTTTTGCAAGACACAGAATTCTTAGTTAATAGGGTTTTGTGTTTTTGGTTTTGTTTTTTGTTTTTGAGTACTTTGAATATTGTATCTCACTGCCTTCAGGTCTCCAAGGTTTGCTAAGAAATCAGCTGTCAATCTCACTGGGAATCTTTTCCCAAGATAAGTCATATCCCCCTTGCTGCTTTCAAGATTCCCTCATTGTCTGTGTTCTAGTTTAATTACATTGTACTTAGGTGTGGATCTTTTTGAGTTTATCCTACTGGGAGTTTGTTGAACATCCTGGATGAATGTACTAAATTTTTTATCAAATAGAAATATTTCAACAAAATTCCTTCAAATATATATTTTATCCCATTCTCTCTTCTTCTGTGACTCCCATATCCAAATGTTGATGCACTTAATGATGTGAGAATGTGTTCATTTTTTTCATTCTGTTTCTGTCTGTCCCATCAAAAAAATTGCTATCTTTAATTTCACTGATTTTTTCTTCTTCTTCTGCTTGTTCAAATCAACTGTTAACCTGCTATAATGATTGTTTTTATTACAGTTATTATACATCAAAATTTACGTTTAGTTATTTTGCATAATTTCTTTTAATTCATAGTTTCTATCATTCTCCTATATTTTTATAATTTTTAGATGTGGTTTCCCTTAGTTCTATGGATATATTTAAAATAGCTGAATTACAGACTTTAGTATTTCAATGTCTGACACCCTCAGAAAATATTTAAGGTGATGCTTTTTTTCCTTGTGTATGGGCTATACTTTTTGTTGCTTTGTATGTTTCTCTTTTTTTAACTAGAAATTCTAAGTAATATAATATGGCAACTGTGGAAATCAGATTCCTGTCTCTCTCCAGGGTGTGTTGTAGTCGTTTGTTATTGTTACTGCTTTTAGTTTATTTAGTGTCTTTCCTGAACTAATTCTTGAGGTCAGTATTCTTTGACCTGGGTGGCCACTGAAGTCTCTGTTCAGTTAGCTTAGTGGTTAGTTAATTATTGGACAGATAGTTCCCTAAATTGTTTAAAGTCCATAGCCTTTAATGAATAGCTCTGTGTCTATATTGGGGCATTTCTTTGATGCACAGGCAGGCAGTTTACTACTTTGCCATAGTCTCCACTTCCTACTTGCATGGATCTCAAGGTCAGCTAAAGGTTAGTGCTTATAGCTTTTTTGAGTCTTTCCTGGGTATGCTCATAGTCCTTAAATCCCCAGAATTATGTCAGGTCTTTTAAACCTCTCTGTGACATCTTATTCCCAGGTTTTCCTCTTAAGTTTTTTGATCAGCTTGTGGTTTGCCCCAACTGTTATTACCACCTCAGGCTGCTGTGATACTATACAATTGGAATTGACTGTTTTTGTTAAATGCTCCTGTAGAAAAGGCTACATTAGCATCAGCTGAGGTCTGAGTAGGTCAAATAAAGGCAAGTTCTCAAAGTAGAGATTATTTAGGGAACTACTTGACAAGTAAAATAATGACAGTTATTTGGGAATGGGGCTTTGGAAGAGCTCTAATCGCTCCTCCAGAGTTCTACCCTTCTCCAGAGGCTGCTAGGCTGAAGTTTTTCACCATAATTATAAGAGAATTGGTTTGAAAGGCTACCACATGGCTAGGGAGAAGGAGATGGGTCTAAAGCAAATTAAAATGCTACAGAGCTCACTGTTTTTACTAAGATTCAGCCAGTCATCTTAAATAAATACTTCTCAGATTGTTACAGCCTTTGGTTAATTTCCAGAGTTCATAATATGTTGATTGTAATAATTTTTTGTTAGTGTTCTTATAGTTTTATAGAGGAGAAGATTTTTATAGGTCCTTACTCTGCCATTCCTGCTGTTATCACTCTTAAGTGTTTTTATTAGGGGTTGGTTTACCAAATCTAACCATTTTGGAGTAAAATATATTTAAAACAGTTATTGAAACATACACAACTTAGTGAATGAACAAGAACTGCAAACAAATATGGAAAAAAAATAAGTCTATTTATTAGAGATTTAGAATTCTGGATGATTTTTTTTTAGTTTTTTTTAAGACATAAATTATATCTAATAAAGTTTTCAAGTCTTAGTGTACAGCTTGAGGGATTTTTGTATAATATATATAGTTATGTAAGCACCACTTAATTCAAGATATATTGTATCCATCACCCCAGAAATTTCCTTCAAGCCCCTATCCTGTTATACCCTTCCCCTAAATATAACCAATGTTGTCATTTTATCACAATTATCACCATAGATTACTTTGGTCTATTCTTGAATTTTATATAAAAAAATCCTATTAGTAACTGTTCTTTTGTGTCTGGCTTCTTGCACTCAACATAATTTTTTAGAAGTTATCCATGTTGTTGAACTCCTTATGTAAGGAGTTTATGTTTTTCTATTACTGTTAGAATATACCCTTATTTGCTTATCCATCCTCTGTTGATGAACATTTATGGTGCTTTCACTTAGGGATTATGAATAAAGATACTATAAACATTCTTGTACTGCCTTTGGTAGGTACATGCATTCTCTCCTTTTGGGTATATACCTAGCAATGAAGTAGGTAGATATATGTTTAGCTTTCATAGGTACTGCCAAGCTGTTGTCCCAAGTGGCCAAACCAACTTACAATCTCATCAGCAGTAAGTAAAAGCTTCCATTGCTCTACACCCTATCTAAAATTTGGTATGGTCAGTCTTTTTCACTTTAGCCATTCTGATAGGTATGCCTGTGTATCTCACTGGGATTTGAATTTGCATTTCTCTGATGAGAAATTATATTGAACACCTTTTTATATGCTTATTGGCAATTGTAGTTTCTGCTTTCACCTCTATTTTTACTACAAAATTTCTTAACCCTACAAATATTTACTGAGATTCTGCTATCTAACTATATATATATATATATTATATATATATATTATATATATATATTATATATATATTATATATATATAATATTCTTCCTTGAAAGAACTCAGAATCTAAAGACAGAGGTATACAAATAAATAAGTAGTTAAAATCTACAGTGATAAGTGCAATGATATGAGCAGAGGATAGACATGTAATACAACTATGTAGATTAAGAAAAGCTTCTTAAAGAAAGTAATTCTTCAACTAAGATTTAAAGATAGAAAGGAGTTAACCAGATGGACAAGTTGTAGGAGAACAAAGTAGGAAAGGACATTTCAAGAGAAGAGAATAAGGCACAAAAAGTACACTCTTCCAGCCTTTGGATCACGTTGGTTCCTATATTTAAAATGTTTTTTTCTAATTAAAATTTTAAAAAATTAAAAGTCTCCAAAATGAAAGCATGAAAACTGAGCCTGAATAACATTCATTCAGCGCCAGAAATGGTATTAGAGGGCACCAATTTAAGAGTTGATGATGGTCCAATGCAGACATTTCTCAAGGGGAACCCTCATTCAACTTAACCATGGTTAATTATGGTAGAACTATCCTAGCTCTGCAAAGAACTCCAGTTGATTAGAATTCTGCTAAATTAGAGGATGAAGAAAGAAAGCAACTTGGTGCACTTTAAAAAAGAAAAGGAGCAATCTTTTCACCTTAGGATTTTAATAATTATATATATTACCATTATTATAATTGCTAATATTATTAATTGCAAAAGTGACCATTATTGTGTGCTTGCCATGTTCCAGGCAGTATGTGAAACACTCTGCAAACAGCCATATAAAGTGGCTACTGCTTTTATCTCCATTTCACAGATTAGGAAACTGAAATCATAAAGAACTTATTCAATGTCACATATTTACAGAGATGGAATTTAAATGTAGGTCTGATTACAGAGTACGTATTTTAATTTTTAAATCTTTTGAATTACAGCTAGATGCCCTTTAGAAAAAAAAACACTCTTTTCTCATTCCAACTCTCTGGCCCCTGGAGCAAGAGAGCTATTTAGATGTTTGTGTCAGAAACTTTGTATTTCTAGTCAGATTGTTTATTGTACATATTTCAGACTCCCATTCTGATCCTAGGATAGAACATCACCTTACAAATCTCACTTAAATGCTCTAACTGGTCTAATCTAAATTTCTTCTTCCACTTCCTACAGGTTTTAGTTGACATAATTATTACATTCTTCAAATATGCTCTTAGGCCCACTGCTATATGAATAAGGACAATATAAATAATTAATTTAATCTCTTGTTTTGGTGGTTTGTATCTCTTCCAACATTTTAATAGCCTAGACAAATAATAAATGAAATATTGGCATACGTAAATGCATAACACATTACGAATGAAAAGATAAGTAGATTAGTAGGATATTATGGCTTTTAGCTCCATGTCTTACCTCCTCCCAGTCAAAAACAATAGAAGACAAGAGAAGAAGAAAAGAGAAACTAATTTCTCAGTTGTATTTAGATAAATAAAAGTATTTATTTGTCAGGATGCCTCTCTGTACAATTAGCCAAATTTCCCAACTAGACTGTTATTTCAGCATCTATTAGAAAGAGAAGAGACACTGAGTTTAGTGGAGTCTAATTCTTAGAAGATAAAAACTTACCGGGAATTTGGGAAAAGTTCAGCTTACACTGAAATCTTAAGAATAAGAATGTTCAGGGAACTTGTGAGGCCTTTAAATGAATTTTAATTTAATCTCTTTAGATGTTAATGGCTTTTGTGGGCAACACTGTTTTCTAAATGTCAGGGAATATGGGTTTCTGTAAGCACTAGTACTAGGGAAAAAACATATTAAATTTGGCTCTTAGTGAGCTTAGATGAGAACAAACGGGAAACTTAAGGTCACAAATCATGTTTAGATAAACGACACAGCACAGTGACTAATCTAGCCTTAATATGTATTAGAAGCAATGTCATCAAGTGCACATACTCAGCATGTATAAAGTGAGCATGGCTAGTACCTCAATTCTCTTAACATTTATACATTTTAAAAGCAACATATGAATACAGCTTACTTGTGGTATTTTTCTTCATTAGGTCACATTATTATTAAACATTATATTAACATGATATAATTAGTGCATTTAAACATTTTCATTAAAAATGAAAATTTTTTAGGGCAGCCCCGGTGGCGCAGCGGTTTGGCGCCGCCTGCAGCCCGGGGCGTGATCCTGGAGACCCTGGATGGAGGCCCACGTCATGCTCTCTGCATGGAGCCTGCTTCTGCCTCGGCCTGTGTCTCTGCCTCTCTCTCTCTCTCTCTCTCTCTCTCTGCATCTCTATGAATGAATAAATAAAAAATCTTTAAAAAAAAATAACCTCTAAAGGTTGATACAACCCAAGTGTATGATGTAGAAACTGGAGGTGATGGAAAAGAGAGATGGATAATGGTAAGTAGAGAAAAAGAATTATATCATGGGTCCCAGAATTGAGAGAACTGAATGAATGGCATGGTTTAATAATTTTCCCTCAATCGTGGCATTCATGTTTTCTAGCAAAAATATAAAAACTAATATGACTTCAATTACATGGTTATGTCTTTGCCTTTTAATATGTATGAAAAAATAATACCTATCCTATTCTGAAAAACCCTAGTTTGAGGATTTAAGGTATTAAGAAAAAGAGTTTGTGTTGGAGATAGCAGGCATTGATTTATTTACACAAACAAACAAAAAAGGAAAATCCAGTAACACACATCTGGGTCAGAGCAGTCAGAAAGAAGAGTCAGAGAGTGAACTTGGGGAATGGATTATCTAGGCATATATGAAAACTTAAGTGGTCAGAGCAAAAGAGGGGCAATTGACTAATAAGCCAGGAACACCCTAGATTAGAAAACATGACCAGTAGTTTTCTTTAGTTGGGAAGATGTTCAGAGAATCCTGAAGAAAAATCAGGAAATGTTGAATAGGTAATTAGTCACCTTAGGTAATCAACATTTAGGTTAAATGCCTGGCCTCTGAAACCAAACTGTCTTAATTCAAATCCCTGTTCTACTATATTATCAATGGGACCTTAATGTCTCAGTGTTTCAATTTCCCTAATCTACGAACAGGGATGGTATTAATTATATTTCTCTCATAGGATTATGGTGAAGAATAAATGGGTATGTGCCTAGCATATGTTGAATGTCATTCACATATTTCCTATTATTATTATTACTTTGCCCCCAAATATAGAGGCTTCGGGAAAAAGAAAAATGCCCAAAGCAGATGAATACAAAATAAAAGAAAATTAAGCACAAGTTTTTAGGTCAATTGAACTTGTTAACAGTTGGGTAGTAATAAAAACACTGGATGGAAATTGTACATTTTGTGTTGTCAGAGGTGAGATTAAGGTGTATATGTTTTAAGACCCCTAAACAAAATCCTACCCAAGAAAGCTTGAGTGCATAAACTTTGTGCCACATTTTAGGTAGTATTGAAGGCCAGACAGTACTAGCTCTGATGCTTGCATGGGATAATGAGGCAGACCCTCATGTTCTGTCTGGGTCCGCTGATTTGCATGTAAGCTAAGGAGGCTGTTGGGAAAATTACTTAAGTTCAGAGCACAGCTACAATACAGACTAACAAAGATGGGTTTTATGTGCACATATGAAACACAGATGTGTATATCCATGTGTCTGATTGACCATGGAAAACCTGAAGAAAGACAAAGTTCAGTCAAGTATAATGGGGCCCCTGAGAGAGAAATCATGTTAAGGGCAGAAAAATCATAGTGTGCCCAAGTGGCCTAATGTTACAAGGGGTGAATAGATTTAAGAGTAAAAATTCTGTTACACATTTGGACCCAAGTAGAATACTGCTCAGAAGTAGGGAAAGTGAGTTTTTCCTCTCATGTTAGGGGACTGTCATGTTGTCAAGAGGATCTACAGCAGAGCTGTTCAATAGAACTTTCCGCAGTGATGAAAATGTTCTAATCTGTGCTGTCCAAGAGGGCTGCCACTAGAACATGTGGCTAATTAGCATTTGAAATATGGCTAGTGTGACAGAGGAAATGAATTTTTAATTTTATTTAATTTTAATTAACTTAAATATAAATTTAAATAGTCACGTGTAGCTAGTGTCTACTGTACTAGATGGCACAGACTAAAAGCATCACTGGCCAGCAGCAAAGTACCTGTGAAGCTTCAGTGTTACCAAGATAAAGCAACACAGTTGCTCAGTGGGTAAGAAGACAGAATCTGGAATCAACTGTCGGACTCATATTTGTTCCACTTCTTATTCACAAGGTAAAAAGTTAACCTGGGTGATATGTGGGACTTCCAGCTACTGCTTGGGATGTAGAAAGCTGGGGAAAACATGTGTCTACCCTTACAAAACCAAAGCAATATGAAAATGTGTAACTTTTCTTGAACTCATCAGAGAGCTGAGAACTCTGAACTAGCTGGAAATATAAGGAAAGACAGGTATCTTCAAAAAGAGCCAGGACATGGGACACCTGGGTGGCTCAGTGGTTGAGCATCTGCCTGTGGCTCAGGTCGTGATCCTGGGGTCCTGGGATCAGGTCCCACATCAGGGTCCTCACAAGGAGTCTGTTTCTCCCTCTGCCTATGTCCTTACCTCAGTCTCTGTGTCTCTCATGAATAAATGAATAAAATCTTTAAAAAGAAAAAAAGAAGAAGAGCCAGGACACAAACACTTTCTTACCTAAAAAGGCTGCAGCCAGACACAGAAAAGAATTCAATAAAAACTCATAACAAGTTGGTAAAGGCCAAGTATGGGCTTAGGAAAGTCTAGACCCCTAGGGACTCCAAATAGAAGAGACTTTTACACCCACTCTTTCTTTGCCACATACCTAATTAAAAGATTAGAGAGAGGTGCAGACTGGAAGACAACTAGAGCACTCACCCAGATTATTTCCTCTTTCCCAGTCTCCCCTACAGAACCAAACAAAGCCTTAGGTGACTATGGGAAGCAAAATAAACACTGTCACCCTTAGGACCCTGGTGAAAACCCATTTCAGCTAGGTTAAGGGACAAGAATATATGCTGTGTCCCACACCTCTGGCTGGGACTGGGGCAGGAATCCTAAGAGGACCACACCTCTGAGACCTAGAGACCCAAAGGGGCCTACTACTGAGGCTTAATCACAAACACAGATAATGCCTCTCCCTTACCTGCTCCCCCTCCCTTAACCACCCCTCCATGAACCAGGCTAATACTTGTTAAATAACCAATAACCCTGATGCAAGGGCATGGAAGAGGGGCCAGAACATGAAGAGAGGACTTCTCTGAGACACAGCACAAAGGGCACACCTAAAACTAAGAATGGAGCAAATATTGAGAAAAGCTTCTGGCAAGCCAGTTCTTGCCCTAAACACAAGGTAATGCCATAGAAATGTGTAGCCTGTGGTACACCAAAAGTAATCATAGCAACCAATCCCAAACCTAGTTCAATTCCTGACTTGATTAACTCCCATCCCCACCCTAAAGGGGAATAAAAGATTATTCCCATTTCTAAGCATAAAAACTTCCTGTTTCTACTGCGTCCCATAAGATTTTTGGCTTTCAACAACAATAAGAGTTCAAAGGCATACACAAAAGCAAGAATAAAAAAAAAAAAAACCACACACTATTAAAAGACAAAGCAATTAATACAATCAGATACAGATTGAGATATTAGGACTATCACAAGAAATTTAAAATAACTAATTAATTTGTTAAGGTCTCTAACAGAAGAGATGAACCAAATGCAAGATCAGATAAGTAATTTTAACTGAAAAATGGAAACTATTAGAAAAAAATCAAATAGAAATGCTAGAAATGAAAAACACAAAGATTAAGAATGCATTTCATCAGTGGATTTCACATAGCCATGGGATGTGGGGTGAGAATCAGTGTATTGGAAGATAAGTCCATAGAAATTACCCAAACTGAAACACACAGAGAAAAAAGTAGAAAAAATATTCAGAGGATCCAAAAGCTGCAGGACTATATCAAACTACTTAATATAAATATAATTAAAAGCTCGAAAAGAAAGGAGAGATGAAGTAGAAAAAATATTTGAAGAAATAATAGTCCAGAATTTTCCAAAAGTAATGACAGATACTAAATCACAGATCCAATATCAGAAAACAGTAATAGGAGAGAAGGGGAAGAAAGGGGAGAGAGACAAAGAAATAACAATAAAGTTGTTTCAATTCTTTTAGCTTCAACAAAACAAATTCTTTTAGTTTCTATAAATTAGATATAGTAATGCTGTTCCTTCTAAGGTTTAGAGGAATTTAGTGTAACATTTAGAAGAGTTATAAAAATACAATAAATACTCAATAAATGTTTTTATGCAAGGGCACAGATCTACCACCACCAGGGAGTAACAGGAGAATTTAAACCTAGTGACTTGACACAGAAACACAATTTTCCTGGCAAGTCAGGGTCAGTGTCTAGGAGTCCCTACTTACCTGGCCATACTAGCAATGAGACTTCTAATGGCCACATGTAGTTGTTATTCTGGAGATTCCTAGAAATACTTTAACAATAGAACTCTGTATGCTGCTGCATTTTCTACAGCAGTGAGAGCCTGGAGTTAGCAAGAGAGTGGTATTGATGTTGATAAGACTCTAAGCATAGGATGGTGATCCCTGGAACACTAAATAACAATATACTGAGCACTCTTCTATATCTTTTTACAGATTTTATTTCATATCTTTCCAATAGCAATTCTCTGGGGTAGCTATTAGTATTATTCTCATTTTACAAATGAGGCTCAGAGAGATTAAGTGACATCCCAGGTCCAAATTGTTAATAGGCAGTGGTGCCAAGTTTTGAACCCAGATCTGCCTATATCTAAAACCAAAATTCTCTCCCAAACATAACTCTGTATTCTTATTATTTGCCATTTATGAATGCTCAAATTCACTTAATTCCTGACCTACCTTAAGCTATACAAGATCAGCACTTCACTTCAGTGTCCTTATTCATCCTTATATTGTGTGTGCTCATAAAACTTCTAAGTAGCACAAAGAGTCTTATTCACTACTCCAACATTAGAGTCTTAGTATGCCCTAGCTACTGTGCTAAGTCTTTTGTACAAGTAAATTGCCTCATTACCTCACAAAGGAGGTATTGGAAAACATAGTCTATAGATTTAAAAATTGATGCATGTAGCAGAAACTCTGTGCCTCATGGCTGAGATGTAGGAAAGGTGGGTTAGATGCTTAAGAGTGATGTATACTCTCCAAAGTTCTCTATGATGGTGGTAACCTGTTCATCGATGCACCTGTATTGGCTTCCTTGCCTAGCCTATCTCACTTCCCCAATATTTTGGCAAGGCTTTCTACAATCACTTCCCAATAAATTACTTATGCTAAAATCCTTGTTATATGGTCAGCTTTTGGAAGAACTCAAACCAAGTCACACTGCAGTTAGTGTCTGATGAATTTTAAATTTAAATTTTAAACAGAATTTTCAACCTGGCTCCATATTGTAATTACCTGGGAAATTTTTTTAAAAAATATTGATGCTTGGGCCCCACTCACAAAGATTATGATTCAGTGGTCTGGGTAGAGCCAAATATCAGTATATTTGAAATGCTCTTGACAGAATTCTACTGTATAGACAGGATAGAAAAATCTCTTCTCTAAATGTGTTTCCACTGCAGTAATATGATGATATATTGCTCACTCTTCCACTGGGCCATGACTACCTTACAAGGTTTTGTCTTTTTATTTTAGTTTCTTAGACTGCTACATACTATGTATTATTTACATATTTGTTGAATGAAAAGATTCCATTCAAGTAATGGTCACAGCTTATGTAGTGGTTTTAAATACATAGCCACACATTCTTTGATACTCCTCCCCTCAAAAAGTAAAGCCTAATTCTCCTCCCCTTGAGTCTGATCTGGATTTAGTGATTCATTTCTAATGAATGGAATATAGCAGAAATAATGGTGTGTCACTTCTCAGACGAGGTTATAAAAGATGCAGCTTCCATCTTGGATGCCTGTGTGCACATTCTTTTGCTTGCTCTCTCTCAGACTACTCACTTTGGGGGAATTCATGTGGGGAACAGCCTTATGAGAAGCTTCAATAATAAGGAACCCAAGCCTCGAGCCGAGAGCCATGTGAATGCTTAGAAATGAATCCTTCAGGCCTGGCAAAGTCTTCAGAGACTACAGCTCTGGCTGACAACTGCAACCTCACAAAAGACCCTGAGCTAGAACCACCTCACTGAACAACTGTCAGATTCCTGACTGTCAGAAGATATGTGAAGTAAAAAATGCTTGTTGTTTTAAGCTGTTAAATTTTGGAATAATTTACTATGCAAAAATAGTGGATACAGTTCTTCACTGATAGACCAAGCCAACATTCTCTGAGCTATCTGAATTAGATGGTAATCCAGGTTCAATTTGGGAACAAGATGACCCAATCATAATTCCAAATTTTTTAGACAAAAAATATAGGATGTGGATGTTTGCAAAAAAAATCATACCAGAGAAATGTTTCAATAAATGAACCCACCTATAGCAGTGCATTTCTTGTCTTCATTGGAAAGCCCATACAATGGCCCTGTTAAGTTAGCCCAGTTCCATTTTGGCTATAATTCTGAGTCTGCTATGACAAAGAAAGTTTTCGCAGAACAATGTGTCTTTATCACAATGAGGAAAGTTCCACAACTGCTCCTTAGGACCACATGCTATAAGTAGAATAGTTGCTTATTATTTAAAGCTTAGTGAAAATAAAATATTTTTCTAATAGGAAAAATTTTGGAGACTTAAATTCATTTTGGTAGTGACCTTCTTTGTATAAGGAGGTACACTAAGATCAGATCTTTTAAAAGCAGATCTGAACCTGTCTTAGTTCAAGGAAAGAGAGAAAGAGAATTCGCCCTTCCTCTACTTTTTTATTGTATTTGGACCCTCAACAGATTGGACGATGGCCACCTCCATTGGTGAAGGTCATCTTCTTTACTGAGGCTACCGATTCTACTAATTCTTCTGGAAACAAGACTCACAGAAACATCATCAATTGATTCCTCAAGGCAGAAGCTCCCAGGAGACGGTGGTAAAGGGAGTGGGAGAAATAGAACAGAAAGAGGAGGAAGTCAGTCAAAGCTAGGATTTACTTTCTGATCAAGCCTGACAGTCACCCTGATCCAGGGGGCTCCAGTGCCCAATGGCAAACCTCCTAAATTGAAGGTGCTAGTAGTTAGTAGCAAAACCTGGAAAAGCTGGGGGATGGGTATACAGAGTGATTCAAAGGAATCTACAGAAAGCAACTGTGGATACTAGCAGTATTATTCTTTCTATGCATACTATAACTAGCAAATAAAAAAACAGGTTGCCTAGTTAAATTGGACTTTATGTCTGTCCTAATGGGGCTAATGATTCCAAATATCTAGATACATGACCACATTTTAAATTTTAATAGATGTCTCGCATCTAATAAACATATTCTGGAAATAAAGGAAACACTGCTTATGCGATCAACATTATTTTTCTTGAAATGTTTTATACATTCATTTGGAATGGATGGGTAGAGGACGATAGCACTGTTTAAATACCCAGATCATTTGATTCTGTGTCATTTGACCTACATGACTTAATCTAATTTTACCAGTTAAAGACTTATTAAAGTTAATTCCCAGACATGTGCTAGAAAAAACTATGTAAAATTTGAGTTTTTTGGAATGGGCTCCTCAAGAGCATGCCACAAAGTATATTTTATTTTAATAATACAATAAATAATTTGTTCAGAGAACAACAGTCTTATTAAAGACGGTTTTCAACTAAAATATTTAAGAATGGATCACAGGTGTTTCCAAAATATTATACTCTGGGTGGCTCTGAGAGTCAGTTAAGGGTTTCAGGGTCTGGGATCAAGCCTCGCAAAGAGCCGTTTTTATTTTTGGTTACAATCAATAGCATGCATTTCCTCAGAGATAACAGAGGATATGTTGCCAGTTCAAGTCTTCAATTTCCTAATTTCATTAGAAATGCAATATTGTTTAATCTCTTGTTGTAGAAGGACTCTGTATCCACTACAGACCTCTTTTAGCAACAGCTGGGAAAAGAAATCATTATTTTTAGAAGTACCTTTACAAACAAAATACAAAATACAGATGAACTTCACAGGGTCCCTTTTATCTTAATCTGAAAATTGCTTTAGTGTTACTTAGTTTCTTTCCCAGAATTTAAAAGGAAAAAAAAATTTTTTTAAGATTTTATTTATTTATTCATGAGAGACACACACACAGAGAGCAGAGACACAGGCAGAGTGAAAAGCAGGCTCCCTGCATGAAGCCTGATGAGGGACTTGATCCCAGGACCCCAGCATCATCTGAACCAAAGGCAGACACTCAACCAACTGAGCCACCCAGGTGCCCCAGAAAAAAAAATTTAAACAGAAAAATAAACAACTGAGTCAACTTTAATAGAATAGTCGCAAGTATCTACATAAGAAAACTTAATGGGGATTTTTTAAATCTAGTCCTGTTTCTGCATGCTATTTTGAAACCTCATTTTGTCCCTCAGAATATTGCAGGAGACAAAGTTTGGTAAAGAACAATGTCACCCCAAAGAACTGGCAGTGCTCCAATGTAATACAGATTCTGTTAAAAGCTTAGCAAAGGTTTTTCTCCTTAGCATTTGTCAAAATTTAAGCAAAGCTAAAACTGTCAGTCAGCCAGCTTCCTGATTACTGACCCTAAGACTCTCCAAGAAACAAACCAGTGCCTTCACTTCGCATCTATTTGCTACCTTACAATGAGACAGAGAATTCTATTGTCTCCGACTGGCCACAGTCTAATGGGAGCTAGGAATATGAAGAATCCCAAGGAAATTGCAGTTTTGTGAGGTTGAAATGAATATCCTTGAGCAATCCACACACAATTCCAATATACTATTCAGGAAACTACATAATATCCCAAAATGTATTTCAGGGATAACTAGTTTTACTGACTCTCATAGGTATTGGTTGGGGGCGTGGAGGGAGATATTGAGGTCAAAAGTTTGAAACACCTGAAAAAAAAATTGAAAGGATTTTCTCCTATCAAGTAAGGGTCTTTTAACATGCTAATATGTACTGTGACCCTCCAAGGTGTGGGCTTGGCAGTTTCCTAATCTTTTTTTAAGCCCCAGAGCCATTTTTCTAACTGAGGTAATCACTGTTGTTCAGAAAGCACTCCTCTCTGTGCCCCGCACCGCCCCCCACTTCCGCCATCTACTCACCAAGAAAATTTGAATTTTAAAGAAAGGGTCCAAACCTGAACCAAAGGAGTGAAACGCTGAACGCTGAATTTCACTAGGTAGACAAACAATAGATGTAGAAGATTTTGATAAGGTATTTCAACTTCAACTTCTGGTGACACAGCTGCCACCAAGAATAAGGGACGGCTCTGCAGCACATACAGAGAAAAACAGTATTTCTTAGCCTGAGCCTTGGGAAATAAAAGCTGCTTTTCAGAGTTTTCTCTTATCTTCAAATTATACTTTTTTTAAATTGTAAGGAACCACCTTTAATTTATTTTCTCTTAGGACTGAGACTTAATCTTCTAGGAACAAAAGGGAAAAGCTGTTAAACTATCATATGCAAATATACTCTTTAGAAAAGAGGCCAGCTATTCTGCTACAACAGCCACATGGTAAAATTCAAAACTTGCAAAGTGTTCATTGCATCCAAAGCATATGCAAATGAATATTCCCGTGAGGTCAAGCCAATCCATTTTCTTCTCCCAAAAGTGTCCTCCGCAATAGGTCACTTAATTTTAGATGCTCAGTGTAATGTCTTGTTACTCACACACTATGTTGGACAAATGTACTACATGGAATATTCATTTCCAAGAAGCAAGTTGTTTCTTACACAGTCAACCAAACAGTAGCATTTGTGAGCTCTGTTGAGACAAAAAAAAAAAATAATAGTAATAAATCAAATATATTCAGTAAAAGCTGCTGATTTGGGGGGGGGGGGGCAGAATATCCTCTTGACCAGTAGGTTTACTCTTTCCTTTTTTTCTTTTTCAAAGTTTATTATTTATCTGTAGGTCTCTGGGTTTTTTTCTTATTGAAGAGGAGAGGAAAGAGCACTGTCAATTTCAAAACAGTCTGCTACTGACACATTAGAAGAGGATTTAATTATTCTGGCATAAAAAGCTAGGAAAGCAAAATAAATATATTTAACAGAGAGACACTCAGCTACTCTAATTGCTTATGTGCTATAAGGGCTTTCAAATAATAAGCCCTTAAATAATAAATTAATATGGGAAAGAATAATGATACCCAGGTGCAAAGCCTTAATCTGAGAGCTGTGCCCGCATGCTCAATGGCATAATTGCCTCCATTACCACATTCTGGCCTAACCTAAGGGTTTTAGCCATGGAAACTGGATGGAAATGAAAGACAAACTATGTTCAAATCGGAGGATCACACAATAGAGACCAGGTATCTAAGTAGCTACTTGAAATGTAAAAGCGAGTTACAGTTTTATATGAGATATTTCATTTAAACATGTGCCACCCTTGGTCTAGGCCATAAAAGCACAGATTAAAATTCTCCATTAAGAACTTCAGTGTTCTTAGTCACAATCTTCATAGAAGGAACTTCTTTAATTTCCAAATAACACCCCAAGCTACTCCATCAGAACTAGATTCTGTTGTTTAAAAATAGACTCCCCGAGATACCCAGGTGGCTCAGTGCTTGAGTGTTTGCGTTTGGCTCAAGGCGTGATCCCGGAGTCCCAGGATCGAGTCCCACATCAGACTCCCTATATGGAGCCTGCTTCTCCCTCTGCCTGTATCTCTGCCTCTTTCTGTGTGTCTTTCATGAATGAATAAATAAATAAAATCTTTAAAAAATAAATTAAAATAGACTCTTTTGTGCTGCTCTGAAGTTTCAACTGGGAGTTGTTCACTACAAGCTCCTGAATGTACACATTTATGTTTATATTTTATTTCGTATATTCATATAGTAATTTACCTGATTGGCTAACATATGCTAGATAATGATATTTCTGGGGTTCGCATTTCTTAACTCCAAAAGAACACACTATTTGGAAAAAATAATTCATCTAGTCCTAACATCTTCTGGATGTGTTCCCTTGATTTTTCTTTTCATTATCAAGATTAAAGAAGAGGGCATCCTACCAGTCCACGATTTGAAATCCAAAAGGTTCTGAAACTTGAAAGTGTTTCATTATTTATTATTTACTTGACAGCAGAACTTGACTATTTCTACCTTGAACTGAAGAAATATTAATATGTTTGATTATATGATACTGCCTGACTCCTCTGTGGATGTTACAAAATATATGATGTTGGTGTGTATACTGCATTACCTTTTTTAAAATCTGAAAAATTCCTAACTACAGCATAAAACTGACCTCAGAATGTGAGAAGAGAGATTGTAACCCTGCTCATATATATTAACTGAATTGCAGTTTGACTTACATAACACACATAATGACTGAAAAATGTGGGAACTCATACATTACAAGCAAAGTTGCTGGAATTGCTGCAAGCATCTCTCCTGTGATGCATCCCATCTGACCTGCATCTCATAGCTTGGGATCTCTGGTATTACTGATAGATCATCTAGATTCAGTGTATCACTATATTATAACAAACAAGAGGTTAACATTCTTCTATTATTAAATGAGTAGATTTTTGAGGTGCCTGGGTGGCACAGTGGTTGAGCATCTGCCTTTGGCTCAAGTCATGATCCTGGAGTCCTGGAATCTGAATCAAGTCTCACATCAGGTTTCCTCTGGGGAGCCTGCTTCTCCTTCTGCCTATGTCTCTGCATCTCTCTCTGTGTCTCTCATGAATAAATAAATAAAATCTTTAAAGAAAATAAATGGGTAGATTTTTTTAAAATTTAAGCCCTCTATCAATTTAATTGTTGAATATTTCTGATAGACTCCCAGATAAAGGTACAAAGGTATATTTGTATTGAACATAACTAAACACAAGAAATTCTAGACTGTTAACCTAGAATTTGAACCTAGAGTCAGAATTTTTTTATTTTTACCTTAAATTCATCTGTTGGATTTTTTTTAACTTGAGCATGTATAAACTTTATAATTAAAAAAAATTACCTCTTTTAAATTTAAAAATGTTAATGCTGCTATGTTATTTCATCTTCTTTTATTCTGTAGACACAGATATCATGGCCAGTCAACTAGTAGGGGATCTTTACAGATATGCCTCATTAATACCAACCCTTTCTTTTCCATTTCTCTCATTCTCACTGCATTTGAAGTTCCCCTTGTTTGAAACCTGTAAGATTTCCTTTGTAGTCCCTGCAGACCGTGTAACAGACCACTCTACAACCAAAACAGAAGAAAAGTGTCCTTCCCACATCCCTCAAGTTCTGTCGGAGTATAAACAACACCAGGATGGAATGAACAAATGCTCAAATAGAGCTGGAGACTTCTATCATTGATGGCCAAAACCAAGTCACAGCCCATTTCCAGAGCCAGTTCAAAATAAGTCAAAAGGAAATTTAACAACTACAGGTATCCTTCTCTGTCCCTTTTTCACACTTCAGAGCATAACTTTGGCTGAGAATTATCTATATAAGGCATGCCAGTTTAATACAATGACACATGAACATATGAGAAAAGTTCTCCTTCCTAGCTTCAGATCCAAAAGTAAAATCACAAAGATTTTCTCTGCATGGATTTGTCAGTCTAGACTGGAGAGTATGGGCTCATGTTCTATGGAGACTAGAGCAATCTTAAGTGTTTTCCACAGAAATGTAGAGCAAATATAGTGAAAGTTGAGTACATTTTTCTATCTCTTTATGTATTAAAATATAATATTTAAGGTGATAGGTGTTAAACCCAGATTCTTTGGGTGAAATTCCACCTTAATAATAGACACCTACTACTTAATGGATGTCAGAAATGAGGTCATTTTTAGACCATGCCTCTGCAAAGAACCAAACTGTAAATCACCCCTAGAAGTTCATAAGGAACTCCATCTCTTTCTCAATATTATCTCAACTGATAAAATTTTTCACAGATTTTTCATTTGTTCAATCTAATTTTTAAGTGAGTTTTTCTGTAATGACTACTGTGGGACAAGATGCCACTATATATAGATGACTGAAATAAGGTTCTTGTCAAGAGGATTGAAATTTAAAGTTATGTTATAAATCCCATGTAGCTACAGTTATGTACATACACAAACTAAAGAAAATCTGTATGTCTGCACTGAAACATCAACTTTAAAAATGCCCACACTGTAACACAATGTCTCTACTTGGAAGTTTCAGGCTGGCAGTTTTTGTATTTTATATTAGCCCCTCACCCCTTATTTATTTATTCCTGGATTCATTTAATTTACCTGTTGTGCTCCCTTATAGAGTGAAAACTCCTTGAAAGACAAGAGGTGTGAGGTTATGAGAACACAATCCACCTCGTGACCAAGAGCAGAAATGTCAATAATGGAGGAGCTGAACTCAACCATCTTTGTTCTCTCTACCCTACCCAGTCTTCTCCATCTCTGTGATGAACACCACCATTCATCCTTCTGTGCATGCCAGGGTCACACCACTTAATCTCTGGTGTGTTCCTTCTTCTGCCACTCCCCCTAGTCCTTCACGGATTTTATTTCTTAAACATTCTTCAACAATAACCATTGTTCTCTTTCTCTACTTCTCAATCTAAGCTATCATCCTTGGGATAAGAGTTTCCTAAGAGAACTCTCCAAATTCATTTTCCAACCCTTTCTCATCAATGCAAATGAGTTGTTTTTAAAAATAATTATAAAAGTAATACATGGTCAAGAGGAGAACTTCAATATTCCAAACATGCCGAGATCGCAAATCTCAGCCGCACATCACACCATCCAGAAGTAACTACTGCTTACAATTTCTCATAGGCCATTCTAGAAAATCTTAGTGTGCATACAAGCATTTTTAATGTTGGCTGAGGACTCTGGTACCCTAGAAAAGGAAGAGATTCACATCCAAGGAAACACCAAGCAATTAAAAAGTAATTCTAATCTTATTTTCATCTTTAGATGAATATGGAAAACTATCAAATATTTGACAACTATACAGTACTGTTTACTTTTGGAGGGGTCCACCTCTTCATTCAGGATTAATATCTAGAAGTAGGGGCAGCCCGGGTGGCTCAGCGGTTTAGCACCGCCTTCAGCCCAGGGCGTGATCCTGGAGACCCGGGATGGAGTCCCATGTCAGGCTCCCTGCATGGAGCTTGCTTCTCCCTCTGCCTGTGTCTCTTCCTCTCTGTCTCTCTCTCTGTGTCTCTCATGAATAAATAAATAAATAAAATCTTTTAAAAAATATCTATAAGTGGAAGCTCTGGGCCCAAATCCAGATTATTTTGAATTTTAATTGATATTACTAATTTAACCTCTAAAAAGGTTGTATTAATTTACAAGGCAAAAAAAAAAAAAAAGAGCAATTTCTTTGGATACCTAACAATCCACATCTTTGTTAATATGACAGGTAAAATGTGTTTTAATTTTCATTTTTTAATCCAATGGAGTTTAATTTAGTTTCCATCTTCATAATTTTGGTTTCTAGCATTATCCATTTTCAATTCATTATCTTTTTAACTTTTAATTTTAAGCATATTCTTATTATTAGATTACTTTTTTTTATAAAAAAAGGAGCCTATTCTTCTATCACCGTAACATCCCATAGAACCTCACTGAAGATTGGAAACCAAGTTTTTAGAGGTCTCAGACCTTCTCTCTTAATCTTCAAAAAGGTAGTGTCCTACTTACCTCTTTACTATCCTTATGGAATATGCCAGATTTTTTAACTTACCAAGATTCCCTGTCTGAGTAAACAGAACTTTTTTCAGAAGTGTGATATGCATAGAAAATTCAAAGTCTCTATTTTGATCTAATTTTTTTTTTTTTTAATTCATGAGAGACAGAGAGAGGCAGAGACAAAGGCAGAGGGAGAAGCAGGCTGCCTGCGGGAAGCCAGACCCCGGGACCCTGGGATCACAACCTGAGCTGACGTGACTTGACACTCAACCAATTGAGCCACCCAGGTGCCCCAATCTAATTTTCTTTTAATATCTGAATGATAGGGACTCCTGAGTGGCTCAGGAGTTGGGTGGCTGCCTTCCGCTCAGGTCATGATTCTGGGATCTGGGATTGAGTCCAGCATCAGGCTCCTGTGAAGAGCCTACTTCTCCCTCTGCCTATGTCTCTGCCTCTCTCTCTCTCTACCTCTCTCTCTCTCTGTGTGTGTGTCTCATGATTAGATAAATAAATCTTTTGAAAAAATCTGAATTATAGTTCATCTGCTTAATATTCCATTTCAGACCATTGGACAAATATATCTAGTCCCATTTTTGTAAGTCCAGGTTTCAACTTATGCTATCAGGGTATTATCACTTTGGCTTTTGGTAGATATGCTACCCTAGACAGGTGCTGGTCCTTGATGGGAAACATATAGTTATAGTATGAAATGTTTCACAAATGGTATCTGATATGGTTGACTTAAGATTAACCTTAACTATAGCCTAATTAAGATTAATAACCCCCCCCCCATCAAAATACCATGGACTTTCTCCAGATAGTTGGAACAAATCATCTTAAGATTTGTGTGGAGTCAGAAAAGATCCCGAATAGCCAGGGGAATATTAAAAAAGAAAACCAGAGTTGGGGGCATCACAATGCCAGATTTCAGATTGTACTACAAAGCTGTGATCATCAAGACAGTGTGGTACTGGCACAAAAACAGACACCTAGATCAATGGAACAGAATAAAGAATCCAGAAGTGGACCCTCAACTCTATGGTCAACTAATATTCAACAAAGCAGGAAAAACTATCCACTGGAAAAAAAGACAGTCTCTTCAATAAATGGTGCTGGGAAAATTGGACATCCACATGCAGAAGAATGAAACTAGACCATTCTCTTACACCAGACACAAAGATAAACTCAAAATGGATGAAAGATCTAAATGTGAGACAAGATTCCATCAAAATCCTAGAGGAGAACACAGGCAACACCCTTTTTTAACTTGGCCACAGCAACTTCTTGCAAGATACATCCATAAAGGCATGGGAAACAAAAGCAAAAATGAATTTTTGGGACTTAATCAAGATAAAAAGCTTCTGCACAGCATAAGAAACAGTCAAAACTAAAAGACAACCTACAGAATGGGAGAAGATATTTGCAAATGACCTATCAGATAAAGGGCTAGTAGCCAAGATATATAAAGAACTTATTAAACTCAACAGCAAAGAAACAAACAATCCAATCATGAAATGGGCAAAAGACATGAACAGAAATCTCACAGAGGAAGACATAGACATGGCCAACAAGCACATGAGAAAATGCTCCGCATCACTGGCCATCAGGGAAATACAAATCAAAACCACAATGAGATACCACCTCACACCAGTGAGAATGGGGCAAATTAACAAGGCAGGAAATAACAAATGTTGGAGAGGATGTGGAGAAAGGGAAACCCTCTTGCACTGTTGGTGGGAATGTGAACTGGTGCAGCCACTCTGGAAAACTGTGTGGAGGTTCCTCAAAGAGTTACAAAAAAAGAGCAACCATGCGACCCAGCAATTGCACTGCTGGGGATTTACCTCAAAGATACAGATGCAATGAAACGCCGGGACACCTGCACCCCAATGTTTATAGCAGCAATGTCCGCAATAGCCAAACTGTGGAAGGAGCCTCGGTGTCCATCAAAAGGTGAATGGATAAAGAAGATGTGGTTTATGTATACAATGGAATATTCCTCAGCCATTAGAAATGACAAATACCCACTATTTGCTTCGACATGGATGGAACTGGAGGGTCTTATGCTGAGTGAAATAAGTCAAACGGAGAAAGACATTATATGGTCTCATTCAATTGGGGAATATAAAAAATAGTGAAAGGGAATAAAGGAGAAAGGAGAGAAAATGAGTGAAAATATCAGTGAGGATGACAGAACATGAGAGACACCTAACTCTGGGAAAGAAACAGGGGTAGTGGAAAGGGAGGTGGGTGGGGGTTGGGGTGACTGGGTGACAGGCACTGAGGGGGGCACTTGGCGAGATGAGCACCAAGTGTTATTCTATATGTTGGCAAACTGAACTCCAATAAAAATAAATAAATAAACAAATGTTTGCTTATTTTAAAAAAAGATTAATAAAACCTCATTGCTTAGAAATAATTATCCTTTGACTTAACATCAACAAAAGTCTATTTTTCTAATACTAAAATATACAATTGTTTGGAAAGGAGTGGGAGCAACTGACTTGAAATAAATTAGAAAATATCTTCACTTCATTAATTGTTCTTCTCATATACTTCAAATTTGTACTTACTGCCTTTTTCCTCCTGCATATCAGAAAGGACACCTGAGTATTCTGGCAGAAGTTTATATTTCTCCAAATCAATTTCTGACAAATAAAAATGTGTCACTTTCAAACTCCTCTGTAATCCTTCTCGCAGATAGCCTAAGATGGCCTGGCTTCTTCATGGGTTCCTTATAAACATAACTACTTCCCACTATCCAAACTATGTCCATTTTATTTTCTAATTCTGCTTGTTCAATAAGTTTTAAGGCATCATCCAGACTTTT
Organism: Canis lupus dingo; assembly: GCF_003254725.2. Lineage (NCBI taxonomy): Eukaryota > Metazoa > Chordata > Mammalia > Carnivora > Canidae > Canis > Canis lupus. The sequence continues at coordinate 77,255,162 of NC_064243.1, forward strand.
GGCAAGAAAATGAGTTCCTTGTGGAGGTTCCCTAAGGTCTCCGCTGAGAACTAAATTAATTCTGTCCTTTAAAGGTTGGTGGTTCTTGGGAATAGAGAACCATGTCTTCCTACCCATAATCACCAAATTCTGTTTACTTTCTACTGAGGAGGTTGTGGTCAATTCTTCGGAAAAACTTGAATTTATTCCTGAGTAGGGGCCAGGGCAGGTCCCTGTTCTTGCTGATGCCCATGTTCTGGAACACAGTGGCTGTGCCTTTGAGCATAGGAACCATGACAGCAGCTGTAAACACTTCCCAGTTTGCTCACCATGCCGGGATTCCCCCCATCCCACCCACCATCAGGCATGGCTCAAAATTCAACACTACTGTTCAAAATTCCCCTGCCTCTCCATTGTCATTGTCTTATATCCCCACAGATATAAGTGTCCAGAGCCTCCCCCTCTCAAAATTTTAACTCTGAATTTTCTTGCCCCATTCATTCTTTAAATCTCAGCCACAACATTCTAGGAGGCAAGTGTGACCCCCAGAGCAGGTCAGGTCCACCCCTAAGCATTCTGAACTCCTTTGCATTCATTCATAGGGTGCAGAGCTCCCTTTCATAATGCATTGCCATCAAGTAACTAATTCTGTAATTACTAGCTGGTTGATGTCGTGAGATTCCACAACGGCTGGGATAATCTCTCTTAGTCACCTCTGCTTCACCAGTATTTAGCACAGCACCAAGAAAGTAGGAAGTTTCAAAATGTGTTAAATGAGTGAATGAATGAATGGTCAAGATAATCATTGACCATTGGTAAATACATGTTAAACAATACACACCAAAATTATAACATTGTTTCTATAAGAAAGGGAAAGTCTACCTTTTCAAATACTGACTTACACCTTCACTTACAAAAAGTAAATTGTTTGCAAGCTGACTATATTTCATTTCAATGCCAGAAAATAGATGCCAGGTAAGTGAAACAGGTTTAAAAAAAATTCTTGTTCTTTGTACAATGAAATCAATACCAGGATGAAATGTCCTCTAAGATGATAGAGTTCTTTGAGAGAGAGCCAGGATTGAAGGTGGGGCTCTAGTGGCAGAGGGATTAGGAGAAGGGAATCAGGAAATCCTATTGTTTCAGTGGAAAACATCCAACCAACACTCAATTTCTTTCTAAGAGTCAATCACTCTAAAGCGTGTGTCTTAATGCACACTTATATAGATGACACAAGGGTAGATGGTAAATAAGGCAGTTAAACATATACAGTCCAATCTCTCTGGACGTAATACTTAATGAAATACAAGATCACGAACATATACAACCATGTTTAAATACATCAATGTTGCTGCAAATGCTAAATTAACATATATTCACATGCTGGTTCATTTTCCTATTGCTGCATATCCAAAACCCACAAGTTGGTGGCTTAAAAAACAATAATTGTAATAGCTGACAATTTTGTGGAGTAATTGGGGCTCAGCTGGAAGATTCTTCAGCAGGTCTTGCAGGGGTCTTTCCTGCAGTGCCAGTCAAATGGTAACTATAGCTGGAACAGCCAAAATGACTTCACTCATATGTATAGTGCCTTATCTGGGACAACTTTAGATTCCCAGAGCAAATGTTCCAAAATGATAAACTTCAATGTAAAGTGTTTATCAAGCTTGCATGACACTTGCTAATTTCAGATTAACTAAACCTGAAGTCTGTGTTGGGAGAGGACTATACCAGGTCTGCAGTACCAGGGGACTTGGCTCATTTTAGCAGCCACTAAATTAACAAACATAAGGTGGTATTTGCAGAGAAAAAAAAAGGACTACACCAATTGTGCCAAAGGTCACTCAGAGAAAATACACAAGCTCCCAGAGTTCACTTGATTTCTAATTTCCCTTTTACCTCATTGGCCATTCCTTCTTTGACTCTGCTGGTTCTTTCTTCCTCATCTATTTGACCTTAAAATGCTTCAGTGCCCCAGCCCAGTCATTACACAGCCTCTCCACCTTTTCCACACTCATTCTGTAGATGATCTCATTCAGTTTCATAACTTTACACATCATCAATGCTCTGAATATTTCCAAATGTGTATTTCTACCACTGACCTTTTGCCATTCTAAACTCCAGAATTCTGTATCTGAATGTCTTCTCAATATCTCCACTTGAGGGGCCAATAGCCAATTCAGTCAGTTAAAAACTGACTTTGTTTTACTTATCTCAATAAGTTCATTTAGTAGCTCAAACAAAACATTCTGCAGGTATCCTTGATTCATCTCTTTCTGTCCAAAATTTATTAGCAAATGCTATTGGCTCTACCTTCAAAATGTGTCCCAAATTATGGAACTCTTCCTTCATGATTCGGCCAAGCCACTCTCACCCATCACTTAGATTATTGTAACTTTTTCTTTCTTTCTTTCTTTCTTTCTTTCTTTCTTTCTTTCTTTCTTTCTTTCTTTCTTTCTTTCTTTCTTTCTTCTTTCTTTCTTTCTTTCTTCTTTTTCTTTTCTTTCTTTCTTCTTCTTTTTCTTTCTTTCTTCTTTCTTTCTTTCTTTCTTTCTTCTTTTTCTTTTCTTTCTTTCTTTCTTCTTTTTTCTTTCTTTCTTTCTTTCTTTCTTTCTTTCTTTCTTTCTTTCTTTCTTTCTTCTTTTTTCTTTCTTTCTTTCTTCTTTCTTTCTTTCTTTCTTCTTTTTTCTTTCTTTCTTTCTTTCTTTCTTTCTTTCTTTCTTTCTTCTTTTTTCTTTCTTTCTTTCTTTTCTTCTTTCTTTCTTTCTTTCTTTCTTTCTTTCTTTCTTTCTTTATGATAGATGGAGAGAGAGAGAGAGAGACAGCAGAGGGAGAAGCAGGCTCCATGCCGGGAGCCTGATGCAGGACTCAATCCCAGGACTCCAGGATCACGCCCTGGGCCAAAGGCAGGCGCTAAACCTCTGAGCCACCCAGGGATTCCCTCTTGTAACAGTCTTCTAATTGTCTGCTTTAATTCCTGCTCCTCTGCATTCTGGTCTTCTCATAGTAGCTGGAGGGATACAATAAAAAGTGAATTTGATCATAGTATTGCTATGCTCAAACATTCCAATGGCTTCTTACTTTCCTTCAAGTGGTGGAACAAACTCTGAAGATTTCACCTTACCCTTCAAGGCCTAAAAAGAGCTTTACACCTTCTATCTCCTAGGCCCATCTCCTAACACTCTCCTTTGTACATTCCATTATAGTTCATACCAGGTTCTTTGCTATTAGTCCAACATATCAAAGCAAATTCCCACCTCAGGGCCTTTCCTCTGTCATCCTTTTTACCCAGAACCTTCCTTCTCCCTATATGCACATGGCTCATTCTCCTCATTCAAGTCTCTGCTTAAACTTCACTTCATTAAAAAGACCTTTTCTACACATCTCATCAAAAATAACATCCACTTTCAGTGATATCATACAGGTACTAGAACAAATCTAATCATACCCTCTACCATATCCATTAATATTCATTCCCTCATCCTGACTTATTTCCCATCATAAAACATATCAATTCATGACATTACATATTAATTTGTATATTTATTCATTGTATCTATCTGTATCATTCACTCCCCAGAATATAAACTTCTTGAAGATGGGAGATTATTCTTTATTTTGTTCATTACTATAATACCAACACCTAGAAGAGTGCCTTCTTGATAAATATTTTTAATGAAAGTAATAATGAATGCACAATTAAGATATTTCTTTATCTATTATTGAAAAATACAGAATCCTAAGAAGATCAAAGCAGTCAACCTATCTTAACACTCAACCTAAGTTAAAACAAAGAACACATTATATTACTTGGGCAATTTGGGCAAAATATGCTTTAATTTACTAGGAATTTAAGAAATACAAAAAACAATATAAGGTAGAGAAAGAAAATTGGACTGAGGTTTAGGAAACAGGTAAACATCCTGACTGGGATTCAAACATGTCTTTATGACCCTGATATAAATATGGAGAGCTTCAGGAAAATCTCCTTTTATAAAAAAGTGCTATATGTCCATATAATGATTTTCCTTCTTAAGAAAAACACACAGAATTAATAGATAATGAGTATTGTTCTTAAGCAAAGCATGCCAAGATCTTTGTGTGCCTTCCAAGAAAAAGCCTACATGTAATGCCTGCAAATCCTCCATCTAGTAGAATCTTGTTCCCTTAAAAATCTTATTTTATTGCTTTATATATTTCTATGAAAGATTGTGAAGAAAATTTTTCCATCAGTGTCCCATATAATGAAGGAGGAGAAAGAAAAGAGGATATAAGAAAGAAGGAGGTAGGTGGGGAAGAGAAGGGGAAAAGAAGGGAGAGGAGGAGGGGAAGATTGAGGGAAAAGGATGAGGAAGATAAAGAGGGAAGGAAGAGGAAGAAAATGAGGCAATTGATGACGGATAAAAATGCTCTCCTCTGAAACCACCCTAAGCAGTTATTTGATGGCCCTGCAGGGACTAGGAGGAAAGCCATGAATAGGACCTCTTGCTACCTGCCCCACTGAAAGAACATGAGAGAGAGAGAGAGAGAGAACATGGAGAGAGAGATCATGAAGATAGGGAGGGGCAGAGGGAAAGGGAGAAGCAGACTCAAGGCTCAATCCCAGAACCCTGGGATCATGACCTGAGCAGAAAGCAGATTCTTAACTGATTGAGCCACCCAGGCACTAAAGTTCAAATGGTAGGAGCCACAGAATAAGAGTACAGAGAAAATGAAAGTGGGAAAATCAAGGAAGAACACAATTGAGATGTTTTTCCAGAACTTAAGAACTCAAAACCTCACAACAGTGGCCAGCGCAATCAAAGATATCCACCTAGACACATCATTATGATATGTCCAAATTTAAGAATAAGGAGAAAAACCTTAAGGTTTCCAAAGAGAAAATGTAATTAATAGAGGAATGATAATCTGATTGACATCAGACTTTTCATCTAAAACAACATATGGGAGACAGAACGTAAAGACTGCTAACTCTGGGAAACGAACTAGGGGTGGTAGAAGGGGAGGAGGGCGGGGGGTGGGAGTGAATGGGTGACGGGCACTGGGGGTTATTCTGTATGTTAGTAAATTGAACACCAATAAAAAATAAATTTAAAAAAATAATAAAATAAAATAAAACAACATATGGTATAACATATTTGTAAGGAAATTTATTTTCAAATTAAATCCACCAGCAGCCAAATTGTGCAATCATATAAAAGAAAAGTAATCATATCACATTTTTTAAAAGTCTCTTTCATTTAATACTTCTCTTTTCCTGGAAATTTCAGACCTTTTACCTACTCAGCTTCTAAAATATAGGATTTTGAGAATTCTTTATTTCTTTTGATTTTTAGAAAGGTCTTGTTGATCTAATCTTCTTCCCTTCACACCTTAATCCCTAAACTTATTTTATGCTCACTCTTCATTGTGCCCAACAATCCATGTATCTATCAATAAAGACTTACTGTCTACTATTTGTTATGCATTGCAGTAGCTGCTAAGAGGTCCAGATGAATAAAGCATGATGCCTGCCCTCAGAGAACTTGCTGTCTAATGAGGGTGGCAGGCATATAAACAAATAATTATAATCTTGAGATAAGTGCCATGGGGGAAAAGATAAAGTGGCACACAATACAATCAAGAATTACCATTTCCATTATATGAAAACAACCTAATATCATCTTTAATTTGCCTTACTTTATATATTTATACTCATTTCTTCATTTTAAGTTGTTGTACCCCAATTTCTTACAGCACCCTTTCTTATTTTATCTCCAGGTTCAAGTCTAAAACAATGCTGCTCAAAAACAATATTTAGGGCACATGAGCATTCTGCCAATATTTTACTGTCTAACAGATTGATTGTGTTGATTTAATAAATACTGAGTTCAATACCTATCAAGAGCCTATTGATATTATCATAATACAATTGCTTCTGGGAGACTTCTGGAGAAATGTAGTTCCTAAGTTTTTTATGCTACGCTGCCCTTTAAATAATCAAAATTCATCAGTTTAAAACATAGTTTTAAACTAAAGTATAGCTTTAGAAGACATTTGCAGATAATACTTTCAAAATTGGCAAGTAGGGGATCCCTGGGTGGCTCAGCGGTTGAGCATCTGCCTTCAGCTCAGGGCGTGATCCTGGGGTCCCAGGATAGAGTTCCACATCGGGTTCCCTGCATGGAGCCTGCTTCTCTCTCTGCCTGTGTCTCTGCCTCCCTCTCTCTGTGTGTCTCTCATGAATAAATCAACAAAATCTTTAAAAAAATTGGCAAGTAGGGTTGATAATTTATATTCTAGTAACATTAATGATGACTGTTTTTATCTGCTATCATTATTACCATCAAATATCCATTAAATATCAAATTCCTAGAGAGCCATATTTCTAGCCAGAGTTATTCTTTTGCTCTGTTCATGAACCAGAAGGGGAAATAGATAACATTATTTTTTTTCAAATAATATCAGAATGGCAGGGAAAAGCTGAGATTTGATTATTGACTTAGAATTCTGTCTGTTAGATTCTTCCTTGACTAATGACCTATTTTTCTTCACTTTACCTATCTACTATCTATGCTGAGAAAACATAGCAGTACAGGAACTTATCTCAGATACTCTTTACATTGAAGTCTTCAGTTCTTGCCAGACCCACACCACTGCCCTGCTTTCTGAATTAGGCCTCTTCCACCTTTAGGACTTTCATAAGGATAACAATCATTTTGGGAGGACAAAGAGGGCAGTTTTTGGGAAAACAGTCTTTCTTTTTTTTCTTGTTATTTACTAACACTGAAAGGTATTAGAAGCAATGTTTTGGAAATCAGATCCCAAAGTACTATTTCACAGAGCAAGAATATAATTTCAAGAAAAACTGTGGAGCTGAAATTGACTTCTCCATTCAGAGAAATGAAATATGATCATAAGACAGGCTGCCTATTGTTGATTGGGATAGAAGAGGCACTGAGATTTGGTTGGGGTTCTGGACTCAGCAGGGTGCCCTGGGTCTGCAGAGCTAGGGTGTAGTTGAAGTGTTGTACTACGAGTATTTACACTGAACTAAGGTAGTTGTAATGATTTTATTTGAGCTAAGCAAAAACAAAACAAAATAAAGATAAAGTATAAGTATTTTAAAATAATTTATACAGGGGGAACCCTGGGTGGCTCAGCAGTTTAGTGCCTGCCTTCTGCCCAGGGCGCGATCCTGGACTCCCAGGATCGAGTCCCGCATTGGGCTCCCAGCATGGAGCCTGCTTCTCCCTTTTCCTGTGTCTCTGCCTCTCTCTCTCTCTCTCTCTCTCTCTCTCTCTCATAAATAAATAAATAAATAAATAAATAAATAAATCTAAATAAATAAATAAATAAATAAATAAAATATACATCGAAGAGCAGTATTTCTCAAAGTCTAGTCTAATGCTGGAGTTCTGGTCTACTTGCATTAGAATTACTTGTGTGATTTGTTAGGAGAACAAACTCTTGAGCTCTCTCCACCAGACCTAGGAAATTGGAAACTCTGAAGGAAAAGGTGTGGAAACCCATATTTTAATGAGCATCTCTGGTGATTTTTTTCTATACACCAAAGGTTAAAAATTGCAGCAATAAAGGAATCAATTTAGGGAAGGAAGAAAATGAAAATGACAGGCAGCTTAGGATAGGTAACTGGAAAAAGATTATCAAAAATATCTTGTCAGGTCAACTGGGCATATGCAATTAGAGGACTATAAACCTCCATGAGGGGAAAGGTAATGCCCAAAGATAGAAAGATAAGCAAATAGACCATTGAGAATGATGAGACAAATGAAAGATCAAATGGGTGAAACTGGCAGGCACAAGCAGGGGCAGAATAAAAGAATGAATGAAGAATCTCAGGGGAAAAGATAGATTGAGATGTCTGGGAGAATTGCTGTAAGGCACTGTACAGCTGGCTCTTGTGACAGCAAAAATATTTTTCAGATGTCAACATCATTTTCTCAAAACCCCAGGTTGTCCCTAATCACTGAACATTTCTCAGGGAAGTAGTCCAAGCGGTTAAAACAACAATCTCCCTCTTATCTTCAAAACAACAGGTGTGGCCCTGGCACTATTTTCTGGCTTGATGGACATCCTAGGCCATCAGGGTAAACATCTAAATGTTTTCTCTGCTATTTTCTACTGAGTCTAGTTATCACGGTTTTCTCTGTAGATACAGAGCTTTAAATTACCCAGGTGAATAAGGAGTCTTTAGTCAAATTAGTGGAGCAGCTAAACAAACTGAGAGAAGGCTGTGTCAAGTGAGTATTTTATAAACTTTCTACATTCAAGTCTATAGAAGAGTAAGAAGGAAAAGTACATTTTAAAATTGTGTGGTGGTGGGAATAAGGTTTATTTTAAAAGTTCTATCAGCACGGAGGTAAAATAAATTTGAGCACTGAAAAATTCAAGGGTGCAGATGAAATCAGATCTCTGACAATTTAAGATTTCTTAAAATAGATTTTTTTTCATCCCTATCTGGTTTATAACCAATGTACCAAGCTTACCTTAAATAATGAAATGCAACACTCTTGGGGATATTCAGTGGCCTAGGAATCAAAACTTCTCTCCTAGGTTTACGGCAGGCATTACTAATTGATTATAACATCTTCACATTGAGCCAAGAGAGGCTACCAAACGTATTTAACACAGATCTTCTAGTAACCCCAAACCAAATAAGGTACATGAAATAACACCCTTTGCAAGTCTGATTTGACTGTAGCCACTTACCCATAGTTTCTTTCAAAGGAGCCCATATTTCTGTATAAATTGGGCAAAAGCTTTAAAAATTGGTTCCATGAATCAGTTTTCCCTCTGCCTCCTAACAGGATTCTACTTTTCTGCTGTCCTATAAGTGGTCCTGATTCTACTGTGAATATCTACCAAAAAAAACCTCAGGAAAACAAACAAACAAGCAAACAAACAAACAAACAAACAAAAACCGACTCCTCTCCGTCTCCACAGAAATATCTCTTCCTGGAATGCCTTGGGTGGCTCAGTGGTTGGGCAGCTGCCTTGGGCTCAGGTCATGATCCTGGGATCCGGGATCAAGTCCCACATTGGGCTTCTGCAAAGAGCTTGCTTCTCCGTCTGCCCATGTCTCTGCCTCTCTCTCTTTCTCTCTCTCTCTCCCTCTGTGTGTGTGTGTCTCTCATGAATAAATAAATAAATCTTAAAAAAAAGAAAAAAGAAATACCTGCTCCTCTCACCTCTTCTTGCACATAGCACTCCCTTCTCTCAAGTTTAGCTGGCACCTCTTTAATTTGTATAGCTTCTGATAGTTTCCTTTTGGCCCACAGACAATATGATCTAGTCCTTGTGTTTCTATAATTAAGATTACATGATTTTGTTTCAGGACATGGAAAGAGACTGTATTTTCCTTTGAAAGTGCTTAATTAAAGTTTCTTTGTAAAATTCTACATGATTGATTCACGTGATTGATTTGGGTACCTAGAAACTCTTATGTCATGTGAGCACATGTGCTCCATAGTCTTTTTATCCCAAAGACTTGGTAGTAAAGTAATTCCAATGCATTTTCAATCCCACTAGAAGAAGGTTTTTCAAAATTGTAAAGAATTCAGCTTCAACTGGGTTACAAACAGAGAGAATTTAACTTTAGGAGGAGGCTTCCTGCATCAACCAAGAACATGGGCATACCTAATGTGCTACCAAGTGGGACACGAGGTAGAAGCCCCCTATGTGGGCGAGCCCAGGGATCTGGCAAAGCTCCTAGAGTGGTACAGTGAATTGTAGATAATGACCTATTATGGGTATCCAGGTGTGCTTTGGAAAGATATCAGGAAACACAATCTATACTCTAACAATCATTAGTGTAGGAGGAATGTTAAAGACCTTTTAATTCAACCCACTTCACCTCTTATTTGATATTTGAGATAACTAAGATCTAGAAATAGTAACTACATTGGCTTAAAGTTACATAGAGAAGAAAACATTAGTTTCCAATAGTAATTACATTGGCTTAAAGTTACACAGAGAAGAAAACACGAGGCCCATCCTTTCCCCACTAGTCATTAATCCACCAGTTCTTAGTTATGAATAGTTCATATTTGCTCAGTGTTTGAGAATTATTCTTTTTGTTTAAGAAATTGTTTATTTCTGAATTAATCTTCCTTCCCTCTTCCTACTGCCTCTGTGTCCTGTGCTCTTTCTCTCTTTATTAATATTATGCTTAATTATGGTAACTTTTTGTTAGAGGGTCAATGTATGATTTTTGAAGACAAATTAGTTACTCAATGAACAAAAGTAAATAGAAGTTATTTCGAATTTAAAGATAATATAGATATCAAGAAACAAAGCAGGAAAGCATTGAATCATAAATGATATAGACTGGAAGCCAATGACAAAATCCTACCTCCTTTCTGGCACCTGTCTACATGGTTGTAAAACACTGATTTTTAAGAAGTTTTACCAATAGCTCTCAAAGGAAGAGTTAGTGCTGCATCTATATCTTTTCTTGATACTTTAGAACACAATATCCAACTTTTGTAATACTACAGGAATGGGACTGTAGTCATTATCCCCTTCCCTCATTCTCTACTTCAGCTCTTCTGACAGTGAAAAGTTGCCTTCAAAATATACAGTTTGTCCTATTTTGCTTCTTTGTAAAAATATGTATCCATTATTATACTAATTAAGCAACAGTAGACATCCAATCTCTGCTTGGAAATGTGGAAACCTGGAAAGAGCCTCATCACTCCCACCATTTTGGTGGAAATTTTAAAAACCTGGACAAACATCAAGACTTTTCTTGAACCTAGCACTGTGCTAAGGTCATAGGGCAACCAACTGGTCCAGAATCTAGGGAGAAAGAGACACCTACAAGGAGACACAGGGTACAAGTAGTAACTTATTCCATCAAATACCAGCAAGAAATTAATCTAATTTGACTAAAGTAGAAATCTAAAAAGCAAACACAAATAAGAAAGTTCAGATAGGGAGACAGACACATTCCTGGCAGCCAAGAGTACACTGGTAAGAGGGTGAAGTCTTAACTGGTGGCAAGTATTTTCTTTTTTTTTTTTCCTTTTCTTTTTTTTTTTTTTTTTTTTCCACAAGCAAGACTTTTCTTTTTCTTTCATGGGACAGTCACAGAAATAACCTGGAGAATTCTGAAAGTCTCCCTTCTGGTGCAGAACTGGAAATGGAAACAGCAGTCACTGATAAGTAGGGTAACAAATTTTGCCCAGACTCTTCTCTCCCTTCTTACCTACAAAAAAAAAAAAAAAAAAAACACCCAAAACCCAAAAACAAAAAACCAAAACTAATAACAAAACCAAAAAACAAAACAACAAAAACAAAATACAAGATAGAAACTTGTATACATTTAAAGAAGTAAATATTAGTGCTTGAAATAGAAAAAAATGCAAGTACATTAAAATTCAATTTTTCCTCTTTTAATTATTCTAAAATACCATGAAAAGAAAAAAAAAAGTAGCAGTAATGAATTATGCATGTATAGCATATATAAAATTAGAATGTAGCACAACAGTACCATAAAGGATGAAAAGGAGGAATTGAAAATATACTAAGATCCTATACAACATATGAAATACCTTCAAAACACATTAACGGTAGATTCTGATTAATCATAGATATATATTGTAAAGTTTACAGTACTTGCTAAAAATTGTTTAGAAGGTATAAATAAAATATTTCAATAGAGGAAATGAAATAATAAAAAAAAATGCTTGACTAACCTAAAAGAAATAAAAAGAAAAAAAAGAAACAAATCTCAGATAGGACAAATAAAAGACAGCTCTCAAGTTGGTAGATTTTAGTCTAACCATATTAATAAGTATATTACATATGAATTACCTAAATACACCAATTAAGAGATATTGTCAGATTGTATAAAAAAAGCAATACCCATCTGTATGCTATCTATAAGAAACCCATTTTACACAAAAAGTTATAGATAAAAAGAATAGAAAAGAATATATGGTATTAACACTAACTGAAAGAAAACTGGAATAGTAATATCAGACAAAGCAGACTTCAGAACAAGGAATATAATCAAAGATAAAGAAAGACATCACAAAAGAATAAAGGAGTCAATTCTCCAAAAAAAGATATGACAATCCTCAACTGTACACAGAATAAGAAGAGCTTCACAATACATAAAGAAAAAGACAACAGAACTGAAAGGTGAAATAGACAAACTCACATTTATAATTGGAGACTTTAACATTTTTCTCAGGAACTGATAGGAAAAGAGAGTAGAAAATCAGTAAGGATCTAGATGATCTGAACAATGCTATCACCAACTTAATCTAATTGATATTTAGAGAATATGCCATCAAACAACAGCACAATACACATTCTCTTCAAGTAAACAAGGAACATTGACAAATATAATTCATATTCTAAGCCATAAAAATAAAACTTATCAAATTGAAAGCAGCATCAACCATACAGAGTATATTTTCCAATCATAAATCAATTAAATTAGAAATATACAACAGAAAGATATCTGGAAAAGCTCAAATTATTTGAAAATTAAACAGCACATTTATAAATAACTCTTGGATCAAAAAGGAACTATCAAAGCAACTTGAAGGAACATGTTGAATTGTATGAAGTGAAAATTTAATATGTCAAAATTTGTAGGATGTAGCTAACGCAGTACTTAGAGGATATTTTATAGCTTTAAATTCCTACATAAAAAAAGTTCTCAAGGGTGTCTGGGCAACTCAGTCAGTTAAGTATCCGACTCTTGGTTTCTTCCCAGGTCATGATCTCTGGGTTGTGAGATCGAGCCCCACATAGGGCTCCTTGCTGGGTATAGAATGTGCTTAAGATTCTCTCTCTCCATCTCCCTCTGCACCTCTCTCACCCCTAAAAAAGAAGAAGAAGAAGAAGAAGAAGAAGAAGAAGAAGAAGAAGAAGGAGGAGGAGGAGGAGGAGGAGGAGGAGGAGGAGGAGGAGGAGGAGGAGGAAGAGGAGGAGGAGGAGGAGGAGGAGGAGGAGGAGGAGAGGAAGGAGCTCCTGAGTGGCTCAGTCAGTTAAGTGGCAGACTCTTCATTTCAGCTCAGATCATGATTTCAGGGTCCTGTGATGGAGCCTGACCAGCTTCGTACTCAGTGGAGAGTCTGCTTGAGGATTCATATATTTTTTCTCCCTCTGCCTCTCCCCTACTCATGTGTGCATGCTCTCTCCCTTTCTCTCAAATAAGTAAATTTTAAAAAAATAAGTTGCCAAATCAGGAATTTAAAATTCCACCTTAATGGGGATCCCTGGGTGGCTCAGTGGTTTAGTGCCTGCCTTCGGCCCAGGGCGCAATCCTGGAGTCCCAGGATTGAGTCCCACATCGGGCTCCCTGCCTGGAGCCTGCTTCTCCCTCTGTCTGTGTCTCTGCCTCTTTCTCCCTGTGTCTCTCATGAATAAATAAATAAAATAAAATTCCACCTTAAGAACTAGAGAAAGAAGAGCAAAGTGAACTCAAAACATACTGAGGGGAGAAAATTATACAGATAAGAGCAGAAAGCAATGAAATTAAAGAAAAAAATATTCAGAGTATTAATCAGACACACCAAAAAATTCACTCAAGGTTATATAGATAATTGAATAGTTCTATAGCTATTAAATAGATCATATTCATAGTTTAAATCTTCCAAAAAAAGAAAACCCTCTAGGTCCAGATGGTTTCATCGGTGAATTTTAGCATACATTTAAGAAATAATAAATACTAATTCTACAAAATCTTTTTCCAAAAAATAGAAAAGGAAGGAATACTTCCCAACTCATTTATGAGGCAAGCATCACACTAATAACAAAACAAAAATGTCAAAAGAAAACTCCACAACAATATATTTAATAAACATAGATGCAAAATCTCTCAAAAAAGCTACCAAACTTAGCAATCACACATGATGTCCTCATGAATGTGCCTCAAACTCTCAGGACCAGAAGTCAGGGGCTCAGCCAGGAGCTGGTGCAGGTAAATGCATACTAAAGATCATTTCAGGCAGGAATGGCCAACAAATGCTATAACCTTAGGCATAAATTTTGATGAGCAACAGGATTGTATGATCTTAAATATCTCCTCACAAACTGCTTATTAATTGCAAAAGAAAAAATAGTAACTATACTGTAGAGAAATTAGATAACCCCTTTGATGTGTGATCAAAATTAACATGAGAACTTTGAGTGTCTGCAGACTCAATATCCTGAAGAGAACACAGTGTCACTTATATAGTACACATGCCAGGAGTACAGAGTCTAAATCTAATCCAGAGAAAAAACAGACAAACTCATAAAAAGGAATTTTCTATTTTCTATTTAGAAGTTGGAAAATGGGGGAAAGAGTAGCTGTATCATCCAAAATGTCAATGCCAGGAAAGACAAAGGAAGGCTGTGGCAATGTTCCAGAGGAAAGGAAACTAAAAAGACTCAACCATCAGTGTAATACCTAATCCTATACTTGATCCCATATTGAAGGAAAACAAATGCTAAGAAAAGGCATTACTGGATCAATTGTTAAATTGAAATAGAATATTAGATGAAAATATATCATTGCTAAACTCACTAAAATTGATAACATGGTAGTTATGTAAGAGAATTCCCTAATACTGGCTCACCTATTTGGCTCAGTTGGTAGAGCATGCAACTCTTGATCTTGGGGTTGTAAGTTCAAGCCCCACACTGGGTGTAGAAATTACTTTAAAAAGAAAGAGACAGAATTCCCTATTATTAGGAAATATACACTGAAATATTTAGGGATAAAGAGTTATGATGTAGGCAACTTACTTTCAAATGGTTCCGAAAATGCACAGTCACACACACACATACACACACACAAAGTGGCAGAGAGAAGACAGAAGGCTCAAATGATAAGTCAAATGAGGTAGAATGTTAACAAATAAGTGAATCAGGGTGAAAGGTATAATGTGCTATTCTTATTCTCGCAACTTTTAGGCAAATCTGAAATTATTTCCAAATAAGTTTTTAAATGATGCATACGTGTGATGGCTCAAAAAGATGTGCAAAACAAATTATATGGAAAATGCAAAGTATTATAAAATCTATGATATAATTCTATTGTATCAATTTAAAAATCATTAAAATTGGAGTGAGGAGAGAGGAGGAGGGAGGAGGAAATGAGGAGGGAAGGAAATAAACGAAAAATAAAATAACTTCTCCTAAAGAATACTGAAAATAAACTGTTAACCATACCTATTTGTTCACTATTGGAAGAGGAGCCTAAAGAGGCAGGGAGAAATGCATTTTTTGTTTTTGTTTTTTTTTTCACTTTATACCTCTATAGTTTGAATTTTTTATCTTTTATGTTCATTTTTAATAAATGAAAAATAGAAAAGTGATGAAAATACATTCCCCATTATTATACAAAACAAATGTCAAAATTAGTATAGATGAAAGTATTTTATAACATGGATTGAACATTAAATTTCATCAGTATGTAGAATATGTGTCTTTTAACATACCGTGAGCCAAAGTATTTATTTTTAAGGCGTTAAAAGCCTGGCATCAGGATAAAGGTCCTCTTCTATCTGCATTTAGAGAAAAAAACCTGAAATTGTGAGGACTCTTTTGGTTCAGAGTATTTAAATGTTCAAATTCAAGGTTAAAGATCAGAGTTCAACTTTAAAATTGTTCCAAAACCAAGACAAGAATGCCCCCAGCCTACTTCCTTTCTTACTCCACTTGACCTCAGGCTTTTACGCAGGGATGAATAAATGGCTCTTCTTATTTTTGGTACCTGACACCGTCCTACACTACTTAGTTAGAAATATGGTGATGATAGATAGATAGATGATAGATAGATAGATAGATAGATAGATAGATAGATAGATAGATAGATACACAGATACATAGATATATATACAAACCTGATAACTAATCCATTGGTTTGGATGTTTCAGGGCTACGTCTGGCAAATGAAATTTTTCTTCCATGGGGTACTTTTTAAAGGATTAATTGAGGCCATCTACAGCCTTGCCCCAAAGCTCTTCAAAGCAGTGCTTCTCAAATCTAAATGTGCCTCTGAAACACCTAGGGTTCTTGTTAAAATGAATATTCTGATTCAGTAGGTCTAGGGAAGGGCCCTTGAGTCAGCTTGCATTCATAACAAAACCTCAGGTGGTTGCTGATGCTGTGTTCTATGGCCCATCATGTTGAATAAGGAAGAAGAATTAAGCAGAGACAGGGATGGGGAAAGGTCTGAGTTCTTCCTTTCTTACTGTTAAGAAAAGTTCTAGTTATATTAACCCTGCTTTTATCAACCTAGCAGTCTTCAGGGCTGCTTGAGAGTGGACACTATATTACTTCCAAATATTCCAGTCTGGACTGAGACTATCCTCTCAGAAATTTCAGTCACACCGAGCCTTTAAAAAGACACATTTGTAAAATTCACCCATCTGGTATTTTCAGTTAATGGTCATAATATTTAAAAAAAAAACTTATAATCATGTTGAGACAATCTCATCCCAGTGAAAAGACATGTTCTGGACCTAATCTATAGGGAAACCCCAAATCTTGCCTCAAACTGTTTTGAGAAGAGTTGCTTAGGGGATGCCTGGGCAGCTCAATGATTGAGCATTGGTTCAGGTCATGATTCCAGGTTCCTGGGATTGAGTCCTGCATTGGGCTTTCCACAGGGGGTCTGCTTCTCCCTCTGCCTATTTCTCTGCCTCTCTTTGTGTGTCTCTCATGAATAAATAAATCAAATCTTAAAAAAAAAAAAAAAAGTTGCTTAGGAGGCACTTTTCTATAATCTGTGCCCACCTGTCCACAAGCAGCATCTTATAAAGCAAGTCTCATTATATGACTTATGACAGCAACCACTGTCTTTATTCTGTCTCTTTTAAGCCCCTCAGTGAAAGAGAGAAGCACTGTCTGCCTCAGAACCTACTTCTCCATCCATTACACCTTTGGGACACTAATGTTTTAAGACTTATGGTTAATTGTCCCTTGCAAAAAGGATATGCGCAAAGAAAGGTACAGGAAAACCCACAGAATCCATGGAATATCAATCATAATGCAGAAATAATTAATCCCTCAAGATGAGTGACTTAGCAGGAAACAGCCCGTATTTTATTAAAGACTAAAAGACCCTGTTGCATTCCATGAACAGTTTAAAAAGAAAAGTCTGTTGACATCAAACATGTAGCCCACATGGATTAAATTAGGTCACTCTTCGTGTTACAGTTTAAGATTTCATAAAGTACAGCTTGCGGTTCAATCATGTGTTTCGGTTCTGAAGGGCTGCTTGATGACTTCCCAATCTTTTCAATATTGTACCGCTGGTGATATTTACCCAAGCACTACCACAGCACTCTCCAATCTGTTCTTAATAAGCCAGCCCCAGGTTTTGTAGCCCACTCCACATTTTGATTCCCAATAAACAAATATTTGTGGTGTGTTCATGGGCTGTTTAACTGCTGGCCTGTTTGGTTCAGGACAGCATTCCATGAAGAAAGGGGACACATCCATGGCCCCTGGGTTAAATGTTGCTGGGAATGTGGTTTCATGGAAAGCACCAGGTCTTTTTTCCTTTGGAAGGTTCAGTGACAACGGATGCAGACTAAACCAGGACAGCTGTCAAAGGGGCACGATTCTTCAAAACTATCTGATGAATATTTCTCACTCCCACCACCTTTACTCTATTTGAAGGCCTCGAAATGCTAAAGCATTAATGGGTTTTCAGATAAGCAGGAAACCGAGAAGACAATGCAAGGGAGAGATTTCCTTTATGCATATGCAAGGTCTCCAGATGCTTCAGTTTCTGAACTTCCTAACAGAATCTGGGCATAGACTTAACCACTTGGGAGCTCACATAGGCAAGGAATGTTTATTCATCTCAATATCTTCCTGTTTCCAGGATTAGAGGCTGTCAAAAACAAAGACATCGGCAAGTCCATGCTGTCTGTCTTGTTTCACTTAATTCATTTTGTTTGCAGTCATAACAAGCATGTTATTTATTTAGTTGTAAGTACATACCAAAGTAAGGATGCAGTCACTTTAATCCTTTAATTTAACAAGATCACATACTTTAGGAAGCCAAAGGCTTTACAGCAAGATTAGAATAAAGAGTTCTGTTTCCTCTTAGATTAAAATAGATATCCTGAATATTTGATTTGTGGCATATCATTATGTTTGATATTTAGGTGCTCTCTTGCTGAGGTCTAAATTAGTATGTTTATTAAATTCCCTCTAAGTGGCATTTTACCCACTGTGTTTACATTTAGAATCATCTTTCATGATAAAGTCTGTCATGAAATGGGAAAACTGATTTACTGCCTACATTTCTTCCAAGTTTGGTAGCTAAGACCCATCTGTCAACAGAAATAAAGCGCGAGAGCACA
Organism: Canis lupus dingo; assembly: GCF_003254725.2. NCBI lineage: Eukaryota > Metazoa > Chordata > Mammalia > Carnivora > Canidae > Canis > Canis lupus. The sequence continues at coordinate 77,273,464 of NC_064243.1, forward strand.
CGCGCACGCACGCACACACAGGCACACACAAGCTTGTTTCCTCAAAAGATCCGTGGCCCTTTAGTTCACTCTGGGCTTTAGTTCAGTTTGTAACAGCAGCAGATGTCACGAAGTCAGGTTGTTTCTTTTCTGATTTCTGCCCTTTTTTTTTTTTTTTTTTTTTTTTCTATCTAGCACACTCTCTTTGCACCTTTAGGAGGCCAGGCTGTGTGCATCCAAAACATCCTCTGGTCTGGTAAGTTTTAGGTAGAAACAACTTTTTAAACAAAGAATTGGGGAATAGATTAAGATAGATTTTAAAATAAATGAAAATAAGTAATCCGTTCGGCTGGAGTTAAAACCACCTCTAAAAATGTTATTCCATCAATGGAAGGAAACCTTAAATGTTTAAAGTAACAAAAGACTATGGAAATAGCAATTCAGTCTCTACAAAGATTGTGAAGTGACTAGCTTTTATTCAGTTGATTTGCTGGCCTTGCACAAGTGAAAAAGATCTCTAACAAATGGTGAGCTTTGTGAGGTAAGTAAGCAAAAGCCTGATGCACAAAGGTCTATCTTCCAGTCTCCGAAGTAATGGCTGTACTTCCCACATTTGTCTTCCCTTTGCATAGAAAACTGGAACCAACCTTTTCCCAGCTCGTGTTCCTCAACCAGTGACTGTCCAACCTTTACTTTCTAACAAAGTCCATTCGCAGTCTGGGCCACTCAAACTGCCACCAAATTAAAAAGCATACCATCAAGCCAGGAACACTCGCTAATACCTGAGCCTATGGAGATTTGCCAGGTTAACTAATCCAAATACCTGATAGTTTCAGAGAACTGGGGCTCATGGGAGGTAAGTTGTAATGAGAGAAAAAGGAGAGAAAGGTCTCATGAATGGTCAAGCGACACGAGGGCAGCTGGGCAGTGCCAGACAATAGCTTGCACACAGTGGAAAGACCATTGATCTCAGAGGTTCATTCTTCTCCTCCGTCATCTTTCTATGTCAGGTGATGTTCCAAATACTAAACCCTCTCAACAACTCTGGGAGCTAAGAACTATTACCTCCACTTTACAGGTGGGAGAACTGAGGTAGCAGAGAAGTTTAAGTAATTGCCCAACTTCCCACAGCTTATAAGGGCTGAAGCTGGGATTTGAGCCTAGGCAGACTGGTTCAAATAATCCATGTCCTCAACAGACTACATTTAATTTATGATGTCCTATAAAGCAAATGACTTAACCTCTGAGCTCCACAGGCTTATTTGGAAAAGTAGAGATAATGATACTGACTACAGGTTGTGGGAAATTCAATGTGACTATTCAGGGCAATTATTAAAAACAAATCTCCTCCATAAAAAATGAGATATTTGCAGAAAAGGGAACAAAGAGGGCAATGGAAGAGGAATTTTGCCTGCCTGACACTTTTCCTGGTGTGTTCCTGGGCTTCCCACCAATGCCCCCACGTGTCCCCAGCCTGCGAGGCTGTGGACCACATCAGTTGCTCTCCAGCCCTCTCTGCAGATTAATGAACAGCTGCTTGTATAGGACCACAGGGCACTTTCAACTCCAGCACAACAGAAAAGAGCAATCAAGTGGAGAATATTAATAATGAGCCAAATCCTCATCTTCTGGAGCTACAATGGAAAACTTGGGTTATTTGTTTCAATATGTTTTCATTCTCACTACATGAACAAAATTCCTTAGCGCTAACTGGGTAAGAATTCAAAAATTACTTCCATTTACCAGAAACTGCCTTTTTCCCCTCACTTTACATTTTCCAGGCAAGACACTGTTTTGATGTTGTCACATCAACAAATATGTATTCACTGCCCACAAAGTTTCTGGAGGAGGCTGTGGCAGGATCAGCAGAAACTACATGCGATTAGGGATTAAAAGAAGTGGGTTCTACTCTTGGTTCTCCTGTTCTTACAAGTAACCCTTGATTTAATCCTACCATATTCTTGACCTTCTTCTGTAAACTGTAATAATCTGTGTTTCCTCCCAGTTCTAACTCACTGAGGTCCTAGTCATGTGGCATGCTAGGCTGCCGTAATGAACTATCGCAAACCAGGTAGTTTAAGCAATGGAAATGTATTGTCTCTGGAAGGCTAAAAATCTGAGATCAAGGTAAGCAGGGTTAGTTCCTTCTGGGGGCTGTGAGAAAAAAATATGTTCCATGCCATTCTCCTAGCATCTGGGAGTTTGTTGGCTATCTGTGGCATTCCTTGACAGGTAGAAGCATCACCCCAATCTCTGCTTTTTGTTTTCATATGATAAACTCGATGTGTGCATGTCTATGTCCAGATCTCCCCTTTTTATAAGGACACCAGTTATATTGGATTGGGAGCCCACCCCACTCCAGCATGAGCCCATCTTAACTTACCTAATTACATCTGCAATGACCCTATTTCCATATAAGATTATACTCTGAGGTAGCGGGGACAAGGACTTCAACATATGAATCAGGGGTGCAGAGGGGGGAAACAAGTCAATCCATAACAATTATGTTTTCTTCATAAAAGGTATCTCAATCTGATTTTTAGGGAAAAATTTTTTGTTTATTGTTTATATAACAAGATGCTAAACTGTAAGTTTCAATTGAGGCACCAAGATGTGACAGATACTAATTATCAACATGAGGTATGAGGAAGATTACAGCAGAAACTTTAAATGAGAAGCTAAGAATAGATTAGATCAGTGCTTCTCAAACTCGTGCATATAAATCACCTAGGGATTCTGTTAAAATGCAAATTATGATTCAGCAGATCTGGGAGGGGCACAAGACTGTTTCTAATAAGCTCCCAGGCAATACTGATACTGCTCCTCCATGGAACACATTTTGAGTAGCAAGGGATTAGATGATAGCTTTATAACAACTAAATAAAAGAGATGAAAGAATAGAGAGAGAGGGTTTCTGTGAAGAAAATTACTTTTTGAGGGCTGAGCTGTGATTACTCCCTCTCTTGGCTCCCTCATATGGAAGAGATGTATATGTGGGTGAATGATGTCTCCCAAGCCCAAGCCTAGTGCAAATGATTTCAATCAGACCTCTTAAGAGTTTGTATTTGACCCTTAGATTTTGAGTTGAGAGTGGACTGAGTCTGACTCTCAACTGAGAAACATAGTAGATTAAAGACCTGGATACTAGCTGCTCTGATGGCAGAAATAACTACATTAGGATCAGCCCAAACTCTCAGAGTTTGTCACCAATAAAAGGTGTGTGAGAAATGGGCTATGGGCAGGAAAATAAGCTGTCTCACAATAGTATCAGACAAGTAACTATTTTCTCAGCCCACTTCCTCTCCTCCATCTCAATATTCCAAAATTGGAGAGGGGATGCCTGGGTGGCTCAGTGGTTGAGCCTCTGCATTTGGCTCAGGGGGTGATCCTGGAGTCCTGGGATCGAGTCCCACATCAGGCTTCCTGCACGGAGCCTGCTTCTCCCTCTGCCTATGTCTCTGCCTCTTTCTGTGTGTCTCTCATGAATAAATAAATAAAATCTTAAAAACAAAGTTGGAGGAGTCAGAACAGCAGCAAATGAGTGGAAGGTCAACAATGAAAAAAAAAAAAATAGAGGAAGCCAGCTATACTCTTTCTCGGACAGGCTTTCACCTAAGGAAGGGGAGACGACGTAAGCCAAATTGAGATGATATTTTCAGCTTCAATGATGAAAATATTTTATTACCTGAGAGTAGCAAGAAAGGTCATAGGACTGCCAGAGTGTTCATGCAGAAGTGAACTCAGAAAAAGAATGACTTCCCTTAGTAGAATTAAAGAGACGGCAGGAGACAAAACTGAAGATAATTTTCGGAATACATTGTATGAACCCTACAAGTTACAAGTTCATTGTGCTGGTAACAGCTCTCTTTCCCTGGCAGGAGGTAAGCCCCATGAGAGCAGGATCCCTGACTATCTTTCACTGCTGTTTCCATGCCTGCTGTGTTTGCAAGTGCAGATATGGCACTGAACAATGGTACTGCTTCCAAGACGATGTGATCCACTTTGTAGATATAGATTTGCAGATTTACCAAACTTTTCCAGCACAGGCAGTAGAGTGCATTTCTCAAAAGAATCCGAATATTTGGGGTGGATGCCTGGGTGGCTCAGTTAAGTGTCCTACTCTTGGTTTCAATTGAAGTCATGATCTCAGGGTCTAGGATTGGGCCAGCTCTTCAGCTCCATGATCAGCAGGGAGTCTGCTTGGGATTCTCTCTCCCTCTTCTCTACCCCCCCCCACTTCTCTCTCTCAAATAAATAAATAAATCTTTTTAAAAATCAGGATATTATGACAATTTCCCAAAAGATGGAAATAATATCTATGAGGAAACTAATTCTCACAAAATATAAGCCTTCAGGCTAATGAGGGCCCTGAAACTAGGGCCTTAAAGATTCCTTGACAACCAGCGAACATTCAATGAATATTAGTGAATGAATAAATCAGAATTTCCTATTAATCCTTCTATGAATCTATATTGAAATGATGACTGGTATATTAAAGGAAAGCCCCAGAGTGATTCTATACAATGAGAAAAATTGAGAAATGGCTAGTAACCAGATTAATATCCAGAAATAAGTCTATATTTATACAACTAAATAGAAGATATTTTAAAAAGAGTATGTTTATAATCATAAGAAAAAAGATGAACTATCTAAGAATAAATATAAAAATGCACAATCTATGTGAAGAAAACTTTGTAATGCCACTAAAAGAATCTTGAACAAATGGAGGAAAGAAAACAAGGCAAACAATAAGTCTTATTGTTGAGCACATCTGAGACCATATAGACCCCATAACTGGGAGGAGCTAAGAATGTTTGAAATCTCATGGTTGGTAAAAGGGCAAGTGAAATGTGGGACACCTGGGTGGCTTAGTTATTTGAGCAGCTGACTATTGATTTCAACTCAAGTTATGACCTCAGGATCATGAGATGGAGCCCCAAGTCCCACTCATGTTTGGTTCAGAGCCTGTTTGAAATTCTGTCTCTCCTCTCCCTCTGCTCCCCCCCAACTCATTCACACCTTCCCTCTCTCAAATAAATAAATACATTTTTTCGAAAAAGGACAACTGAAATGTTTTATTTCTGTCAGTGTGCCCCCCATTTTAAATTACATGCTAAACTTATTTAGGGGGGTTATCGGTAATACTAATCTTCTTCCTCCCTGCAGTTGGTTATTCTTCTAGGTCCACTGAAGAGTTGTACACATAATGGCCCCCCAACAGAGTCTTCAGTGAATTCCAAGAAGACATAATCAAAAACGGCTCACAAATCTGAAAAGACACAGCCACTATTCCCACAACAGCAGGACGAAGTCCCTGGAGTCCCCCACTCCCTTGCCCCTCCTCCTTAGCAGACTTATGAATGAGCAAGGGTCATTTATGGCAAGAAAATATTGCCCTGGGATAGCACCACAAAGGAAGTGTAGGCTCCTTGGCTTGTTTTTAGTACCTAGAATTCCCATCCCCTAATCTGTCGCTTGACTAGAACTTTATCATTCAAGGTCTTAGCTCAACTGTCATCCCCTCAGAAAAGGTGTCTAACTGGCCCAGCTAATGCTCCACATTCCACTTCTATCACTTCCTATTGCTTTGCATTTTTTAGGATTTTCTTCATAGGGGGTCTTATCCCTCTAAAATCATCACATTTGTTTATTTGTTTATTGTCTGTGTTTTTCCAAGAGAATGAGAACAGGACATTGTATTCCCACCATCTAGAATTTGAACTTCTCAACCCTTTGAGAGGTATCATGACTGTTACTTCCTCTGGTTCTTTTGTTTCATTAGTGTTACCCTCAGCTTACTTCATATTTATTGAGAAGCTAGTATACATCTAACAACTGTTCTGGGTGCTTGGATTACAGCAAAAGAAAACGAATCTCTGCCCTTATAGAGTTACATTTTCATGGAAAGGGGTAGATGATAAACAAATACACAAATATATACTATATAGGGCAATTAAGTGCCACAGGAAAAAGAATAAAGTAGGTAAGGGGACAGAAAGTTATGGGCTGCCAAATATGAACATTTGGTGGGGGATCAATGATAATCTTTCTGGGGAGGTATCCTGAAGTTTTGAGGAAGGGAGCCACATAGCTACTGGAAAAGAGCAACCCAGGCAGAGAGACATCACATGCCAAGGCCCTAAGGAAGAACAGAACTGGTGTGTTCGAGAAACAAGGAAGTGAGCAGGGCAGGCTGAGTGAATGAGGAAATGAGGTAAGAAAGTACCTGGGGACCAGATTAGGTAGTGCTTCTGTAGATTATGGTTTAAAAACTTGGGCTCTCATTCTTAGTGAAATGCTGAATCACTTGGAGCGTTCTGGACTAAAATGATCTGACTCACTTTCTGAAAGTAAACTGAGTCTACTCTGTTATTGACATACTATGGCTTGATAGGAATGGGAAGGGGCATAAGAATAGAAGAAGCAACCAGATGATGACTATTGTAAAAGCCTATGTGAGAAAGGATGTTGCCTTGGACCAGATGGTAAAAGAGAAAGTGTTTGGGACACATTCTGAAGAAACTGATGGATTTGGTGAAAGACTCACTGTGGAATGTAAAGGCAAATGTCAAGGTCCTGATTTCAGTTCTTTCTCTAACCTGTCTGCTTTAAAATTTCCTCAGTGAGCCTCTAATTATATCCCTCACCAAATCACCTCCAGAAGCCCACTTGGGTCCTCCTCCACAGGGCAGGTTCTGGTCCTCACCTTGTACCCCACTCCATGACCATGTAACCATGTTATCCTGAGAATCTCTACCTTCCTCTCCTTTATTTTACCAGTCCCTTACTCGCCCTCCACTCAAATCAAAATATGCTTCTGAAACATTCAAATCCCATCTGTTCCATAAAGCTCTTCAGTCTGATCTCTATGTCTTTTAAAATTTATGAAAATTGTAAAATTCATCATGCAATTATGTTTTGCATTACGACACCTCTTCTTGTTGTCAATATAAGTATTTTATTATTATTTAACATTTCCTGTGATCTTACATAATTAAAATATAAATTCTTCATGCACACAGAATCCATCTTATATCCTTTGTATTCTTTTATCCTGTTGTATCTACTAGCACATAGTGTCTTATACTTAGTAGCTGGTAAATAAAGATATGTGCATCTGATATATATATATTTATATATATATATTTATACCTCAGCTCTAGCACTGCCTTCATTTCTTCATCAGCTATCTCCTTCCTGTTCCCACATAATCAATCTCCTAACCACTCCCAAGTGGCTGTTTTAGCTGAGATACAGAACTGATATGGGGAAGAAAGGTAGGATAGAACTAAATTGATAGGTTGCAGTATTACTTTAGAGCTTTAAAACGCAAGACTGGGAAACTAATACATAATTTGGTAGGCAACTGTGTGAGTCATTAAATGTTTTGAACAAGGAGGTGGTATCACAATAGCCATGATTTAGCAAAGAAAATTAACCTGCCTATTTGTATGTTACAAATTGGAAGGGAAATAGGCAAGTGAGGTCTGATATTCCTTATTTAACCATTGAAAGGATCTATGTGAAAAGTATTAAAAGCCTGAAATAAAGGGCTGGCAGATGAAACACGAAGTACATCATGTAAGGAATATTCTAAGAGAATCTATAGGACTTCCCAATAGATTTGAAATGGTGATTGAAAATGAAAAAGGAGTTATCTGTGACAAGTTTTAATCCTCAATGTGTGGAAAAAAGTATTATATTACTTATAGAAACAGGGATGTCGAAGAAAAGTTGATTGGGGGAAGAATACAGTCAGTTGTTTTCAATATGTTCAATTTGAAATGGCATTTATCTATGCAGAGGTACCCAGGAAGCAGCTGGAGATAGAGGATTAGGAAAGAAATGTTAGTACTAGATATAGAGTTTTGCGAGAGACAATGGTTTGCAAAAGTACACCTTCAACTTCTCCTAAATTAGCCTGTTGCCTCCACTTAGAGTAGTCTGGCTGCCATAGCCCAGACTATTCCCAACTACAGGTAGCTCCCAACAGGAATATTCAAAAGAGAGGAAAGAATTAGAAAGCATTGGTGTGACTGGAGCTCAGATGGCAAGCCACACCCCTGCTCTAATATGATTATCTTCCCTTAACTCTACTCGAATTCTTCCCTTGTTACATTATGGAGACATCCAGTACAGGCCTGTGAATTTCCCTTAAATACATTCTGTATCAGTAAATTTCACAGTAATGATGTAGTAAATATGATAGCTGACCTGGATTGCAGTAATAATGTCTTCTCAGATCTCATGCTGCACTTTATGTCTTAGTTGTGATATTATTGATTTGCCTCAATGAACCACACACCCACACACATTTTCTAAAAACTGCACTCTCTAGAAAGTTTGATGCAATTCCATACAGATCGAGTGCTACATTCACAACTGACTTGCTCAGCTTCTCTCCCAGTTGATAGGAGCATAAATCCAAAGATGCAGCAAAGCTAAGAGAATGGTTTTGCTGAATTGGATTAATATCAATTGGAAGCAATAGTGAATGACTCATAAAACACCAAAGCAGTGTGGATGTATTTAAAGAAGATTGAAAAAGAACACAAGTGCGGTTTCTCCTGAGTCTCAACAGGTAAACACGTAACTTACAGCCAAGAAAACCCAGAAGCAAAGGACTACCTACAACCCTAGCTACATGGAAAAAAGGAATAACAGAAATTATGGCATATAAAAATAAAATCATCATTATAAGAACAATAAAAGTTACAGTTTAAGAGAAGAAGTCATACAGAAAATTAGCACTGGGAAAGTGCAAAAAGATGGATACCCTGAGTGGGTTTCAAGTACGGAGAACTGACCAAGATTGACAGCAAGGGTTTCCATAAGCTTTCTTATAGGTCTGTACCTCTCTCGACTGCACATATAACAAATACTCACCAATATGAACACAACATATTCCTAACTTGGAAGCAAACAGATTATATACTTATTTTTTCCTTTTCTTAATTTTTCTTTTTTTAATTTTTTATTTAAATTCAGTTTGCCAACATGTAGTGTAACACCCAGCGCTCATCCCATCAAGTGCTTTCCTTAATGCCCATCATCCAGTTTCCCCATCCCCCCACCCCCACCCACTTTCCCTTCTACAACCCTTTGTTTGTTTCCCAGAGTTAGAAGTCTTTCATGGTTTGTCTTCCTCTCTAATTTTTCCCACTCAGTTGCCCTCCTTTCCCTTATAGTCCCTTTCACTATTTCCACTATGAGTGAAACCATGTGATGATTGTCCTTCTCCAATTGACTTATTTCACTCAGCATAGTACCCTCCAGTTTCATCCACGTTGAAGCAAATGGTAGGTAAATTATATACTTATAAAGATGTTTTAACATAGGAGAATCTTCAGAAACAATTGGTTTTAAGAGAAACACCAGATGAAATGTCATATGCTAATTTGGTAGCTGTGACTTTAAACATTAGGAATGTAAGCACATTGAAAGAAAACGGTTAGTTAGGTGTAGGTTAATATTTCTTACATTCTATTTTCTATGATTTTATTTGTATAGTATTACATAGTGATTTCAAGCCAATATTTAACTACGTAGTTGCCATGAGCTTCTAAGACACTAGGAGAGAGAAAAATAATATAGAAGCATGAAAACAAAGCAATTCCATGGAAATGAAGCACTGCTTTAAATGTACACATTTATCTTCCACACTAACACTGCTTTTGTTGCACTCGAGTGTGTGTATGCATGTCTGTTGGGAGGCAAAGGGTATTTTCACTACCTGGAGCCTTTTGTTAAAAACTGCAATCACAGTCCTCATATCTCATGAAGCCTTGAGGATACAAACCACTAGCTTGTATGTAATAGTACCTAATAATAGGATTATGAATCTCTGAATAAATTAAGGCATAAAAATCTAAATAGAAATGAAATAACACATAAGATGAAAACCCTGTTGAAACCACTGGATAGACTCTGCAGAAGACCGAACACTGGATGGCAGTGAACAATTCCAAGGAGGGACATTCCCAGTCTGTGTGAATAGCTCATTTGGAGTTGTTCAATGAACAACCCAGGCAACTAGAAGTGGCAACCCAGCTTAGGGTAGATATACATACAATCTTTTTTTCCTCTGTTAATAAAGAGTCAAGTTCCAAACCACTCAGGAGCCAACTCTGGTTTAAATAATGGCTGACCCTTGTAAAGGCCAACCACCTGGTTGCCAGGGCACCCTCACACCTTTAAATTCCAAAGAAACTAAGATAAAATTATAATATTTTTTTGAGTAATTCTGGGTGTATTTCTTCTAAAATAGATTTTATTGACATAATCTCCCTCTAACTAAAAGACAAGAAAACAAAGCCCAGAAACTTTAAAAGTTGGGCCTTGATAATAATAGTACTTAAAATTCTTTCTCAGGTAAGAATAAACAATTCTTATTTATTCCATCTTTCTCCAAGCTACAGTTGTGATCTTTTAAACTATGGGAAAAAAAAGTTAAGTCATTCTGTAACATTTTCAGACAGAATACTTTACTAAAAACACTGTAAGAAATAGAATAGTTACTTTGAAACCTTCCGGTCACTTCAAGCACCAAGTAGCTCTCTGATGGTAATAAACATTGGTTATTATGAAGTTGGCCTTGGCTTGAACTTGTGACCTAAACCTCAAAGCTTATATTAGACCAACTGTTAGCTATAGCTTTATGTGATCCTCTCACCACTGCCAAAAATCACTGGGGTCTCGAAGTATTTGAAATCTGTCACAAAAATCTCATTTACTTAAATGCCTTTAAATTCAGGATAGCTATAACAAAGCAATGATAAATTCAAAGGCTAATACATTGTTTTCAACATTCAGTGTGGATTGACTGATTTTTGGTAATCACACACTCTCCTTCAAGCAACCAAAATATGTTTGAAATAATTAGACAGCACTTAATAAATAAACAAAACCTGTTTTATCTAATATAAATGTTAGATGAAACCTATTTAAAGCAATTTAATAGTTTACTCTTCAAATTATGGAGTCAAAAATGTGCAAAAGTAATACTGTTGTAATTGCCTTAGTGCTATTAAATCTACCAAGGGAGCAATGAGTGTTACATTATTTAAAATAATGACACCACCTTTCTTCTCCTAGAATAAGGAGCATGGGTGAATGTTTAATAAATGAACCTCAAGAAGGTCACAGGAAAAAGCCACTTTAGAGCTGAGTATCTCACAAATTCAAATTGTTTTTCTAGCACAAGTTTAACACTGATACCATTCATATCAAACAGATATCGAGTCAGTCACGGGGAGGGATATCTTATTGCAGAGAACCAGAGAGCACCACATTCATTCTGCCTTTCAGAGAACTGTCACTGTAATTGCTGTAACTATACCCTGGTTTTGTGGTAGCACTTGTGCCATAATTTCATTCTAAAGAAAAGGCTCAGTGTACTCAGAATTCCCACATAGTCTCCCCTCCCTTCTGCAATTAGGAAATTCTAGGCATTTTCCTGAGTTTAATGAAGCAAAGTCTGAGGCTGAGTGAAGCAATATGAGCATTGTCATGCGCCCCAGTGAGTTAGGTCCCTGACCACATGAAGTATTTCAATTCTATCCTCCTGGATCTTGCCCCTAAACCACTTGTCTCTGTCCCTAATAGAGATTGTAAAAGGAAGGGCTGAAATGTTCTATTTGACTTTCAGGATAATGCCTCTACAATTTCTAAGTCCCCAGGAAAAAGGGTCATGAAGGCAGCAACATTGTCTATTTTGCTCATTTTTCTGAACCTGGCACCATTTCTGGCATAGAGAAGGTCTCAGTAAATATCTGCTGACTGATTAATTACTAAGGCCCCCAGAAAGTTCATCCCAGAGTTCAACCTCCATTATTGCTATAGAAGAAAACCACCATTTTCAGGATCTGGCAAAACAATCTTTTATACATAAAGTCTTTCTTAAATGAATGAACATCTTCAGGGGGAAAGATCTGAGAAACTGGGGCCTATAAACTTCTCAAACATTAGTGCAGAAGAAAATCCCTATGTTGTGCTGAAGACTGAAATCATTATCTCTTTCCTCCCTCAAAGCTCGGGCTACTCTGTTAATTCCTATCGCACCTCTTGACAATACAACCGACCAAACACCTAAGATAGAGACCTTGGAAACCATTTGTTTCCTTTTCCTTAACCCCCAAAACTATAATTAGTTACCATGCCATGGAAATTCTTCCTTTTCAAATCCTTCTGTAATCTATTCCCTGATCACAATCACTACAATTGGTACTGATTCTTACCTGGAATGTATTGCAATAGGCCAGACCTTCCTTCTTCCTCCACATATTGTTCTGTTGTAAAAGGATATTTGACGGCTAAATATATCAAGGTATAAACTGCATTCACTTTTCTGCATCTTTGAAATTACCATTCTCCAAATACTTTCAAGATGACATCCAAAGTGTGGAAAAATGGTCCATAAGGAAAACTCTCAGTTAACATCAGTTACTTTTATTATCCCTCTCCAAAACAGTGTGTGTAGATTGTGCATGTTTGTATATAATGTGTTTTAAGTTCATGGATTCATGACTTGCAAAAAGGCTGTTAGCACTTTTATTTAGATATTATTGACATATATTAAATACATTTAAAATGTACAGTTTGATAAGATTTAGAATATGTACACAAAAGTGAAACCATCACCGCAATCAGGATAAAAAACGTATCCATTACCCTCAAAAGTTTCCTCCTACTCCTTTACATGTCCTCCTTTCAAGACCAATTTCACTGTCTTAAAAACCACTGTTTCATCACTTTGGGTGGTTTTTTTTTTTTTCTTGGTTACTTCAAGTGACAGGGTAAATCTGGTGTATTTCTCCATTATCTTTTTGCAGAAGCAGAAATATCTAAGTTGATTTTTTTACTATATATTTTTAGTTCCTTTCTTAGTGAACTAGGGATTGCACTATGCATCATGACTCATCAGAATCTACTTCAAAACAATACTAACTTAGTTCTGGTAAAATATAGAAACTTTGCTGCATCCTCTATTTGTGCAACTATTACATATTACATCCATGGATATTATAAACCAACAATACAGTTATAACTTTTGTTTCATAAACCCTAATGTCTTTTTAAAAATTTAAAAGAAGAAAAAATATATGCAGTCTTCTATATTTACCCACATATTTAACCATTTTCAGGGCTCTTCATTCTAGTGGATTTCAGTTATATCTAAAATCTAATGTTCCTTTCATTCTAAGGGACTTCCTTTAGTATATCTTGTAAGGCCCGTTCTCTCAGACTTTATTTATGTGAGAATGTCTTTTTTTTCACTTCCAATTCTGATAGTTCAATAGTTTCATAGAGAATTCTTGGAGAGTTTTCATAAATAATAGAATTCTTGGTTGGCAGTTTTTTTTTTTCTTTCAGCACTTTGAATATATCATTTCGCTGCCTTCTGGCTTTTCTTATTTCTAAGAAGTCAGTTGTTAATCTTACTGGGGTTCCCTTGTACTTGGACTTTTTGTTCTTGCTGACTTCAATAGTTCCTCTTTGTCTTTTCACAATTTGACTCTGACATGACTAAGTATTAATTAATCTGTGTTTATGCTATTTGGGATTTGCGGTGCTTCCTTCATCTCTAGAGTCATGTTTTTCATCAATTTCTGAAGTTTTCTGTTATTATTTCAAAAATATTCTCTCTATCCCTTTCTCTTCTTCTTCTCCTTCTACAAGTCACAGTATATTAATGTTGGTAAACTTACTGTTGACCCATAGTCTCTGAAGTGCTGTTCCTTTTTCTTCCATCTTTGTTCTCCTAACTCCTCAAATCAGATAATTTCTACTGATGTACTTGAAGCCTGCTGATTCTTCTCAAAATGCTGAGTCTGTCCAGTGAGCTTTTCTTCATTTATAATTTTCAACTCCAGAATTTCCATGTAGTCCTTTCTTATTCTCTTATCTTTTTACTGATATTCTCTAATTATTAAATCATTGTCATCATATTTTCCTTTAATTTTTTAAGCATTGCTTCCAGTAATTCTTTGAACATATTTCTAATAGCTGCTTTGAAAACTTTCTCTGCTAAATATAACATCTAGACCCACTCAGGTCCTGTTGACTTCCTTTTTTTTTTCCCCCAAATTGTGTGTCACCCTTTCCTGTTTCTTTGAAAGTTGCATTATTTTTGTTGAAAACTGAATATCTGAGGTAACATATTACAGTAATTCTAGATTCTGATAGTTTCCTTGAGAGTTGTTGCTAGTTTTTTGTGTGTTTGTTTGTTTTACAAACTTACCTCCTGTAAATCTGTAGAGTTGATTTCCCCTGCCGTTGTGTAACCTCTGATGTCTCTCAGTAATTTTTAAAATTCTTTTTTTTAAAGATTTTATTTATTTATTCATGAGAGACACAGAGAGAGAGAGCACGCGAGAGGCAGAGATACAAGCAGAGGGAGAAGCAGGCTCCATGCAGGGAGCCTGGTGCGGGACTTGATCCTGGGTCTCCAGGATCACACCCTGGGCTGCAGGCGGCACTAAACCGCTGCACCACCAGGGCTGCCCTAAAATTCTTTTTTTTTAAGTTTTTATTTATTTATTCATGACAGACACAGAGAGAGCAGAGGCATAAGCAGAGGGAGACGCAGGATCCATGTAGGGAGCCTGATGTGGGACTTGATCCTGGGACTCCAGGATCACGCCCTGAGCCGAAGGCAGATGCTCAACCACTGTGCCACCCAGGCATCCCTAAAATTCTTGTTTTATTTTTAAGCTTGGCTTTCTTAAGATCATCCCTGTGTCTGCATAGTTCAACAGTCAGCCAATGATTCATCAGAGGTTTTATTCAAACACTTTAAGCCAATAAGCCTTTTACTATTTATTGTTGGATCTGTGTGCAGGTTCATTCAAAGCTCAAGGACTTTCTGTCTTACCCCAGCATTTATTTTCTGATAGGTTCTCTTGCATCTACTCTGCACAGGTGTGTAGTCTCTCAATTAGCCATGGATATTTGGACAGATTGGACTCTCATTGGTCTTGTATGTGCATGAGGCCAAGAGGTATAAGTGATATCAATCCCTTGTATGGCTGTCTTACATCTCAGATCTCTCTGTTGGATTTCTGGATGGTCTATTGATCTATTGCCTTTCCCAACTAGAGCTACACTTCAAACAGGCAATTTCTGGCTTTCCTCATTTTCTTGCTTCCAAGATCATTACTTTTACTGAGAATGTTGTCGGGAGTGGGTTTTTTAACCTTCCATACAAAATTAGGTGAGTCTGTTCTGGCAGCAAAGCTGCTGGCTTTCATGGCCTGCCCCATATTGCAAAACTACCATACCAGTCAAGTTGGGAAATGTGGGAGCAGCTGTAAGGCAAGAATTCAATTGGTTCCCAATGCCTTTATCCAAAGTTCAGCAGTTTTGCATGAATATATGCTTCTCAATTTGTTTTTTGCCTTGGGTTGATTTCAAGAGCCATGGAATGTTTGTTTCTGACAATATTGTCCAGTTTTATAGTTATTTTTAGGGAGAGGACTTGCCTCCCTCCTCACTCTGCAATAAAGGAAGTTAGGCTTTTCAATTGATTTTTCTGGGTATCATGGGTCAAATTTTCCAGCTTCTTCCCATGCTTAGTAAGTTTTAATTGGATGCCATACATTGTGAATTTCACATATCCTTGAGTTTGTTAAGACACACTTAAGTTGGTTGGGAACAATTTGATGTTATGAACTGAATGTTTGTGCTGCTCAAAATTCATATTTTGAAGGCCTAATACCCAATGTGATGGCATTAGGAGGCGAAGCCTTTGGGAGATGATTAGGTCATGAGGGTGGAGCCCTATGAATAGGATTAGTACCCTTATAAAAGGGCCTTATAAAAGAGATCCCAAAGAGGTTTTTCATTTGAGGACACACAGAGAAGACAGCCATTATAAACCAAAAAAAAAAAAAAAAAAAACCCAGCTCTCACCAGACACCAAATCTTCTGGTAGTTTGATCTTAGACTTCCCAGTCTCCAGAACATGAAAATAAATGTTTGTTGTTTAAGCACCCAGTCTACTGGTATTTTTGTTATGGTAGCCTGAACTAAGACATGATCATCTTGAGACTTTCTTGTAAGCTTTATTAGGTAGGAACAGAGCAGTGTTTGCTCTACATCTAATTTTGCCACATTACTGAGTTAAGACTCCCCTGGATACTTTATCTGATGACCTTATATTCTCATCTTTTCTAGGGTGAATAATGACAGGAACTATTCTAGCGGGTGAGAATATGGACTATTATTCCCCATCCTAGGTGTATCTAGGTAGATTATTCCTTCTAATATTTTCAGATGGTGCTTTACATGGCCTTAGGAAGTTTCCTCAATAGCATGTGCTCATAAAATTACTCAGCTAAAGCTTCAAAGGACACTTGCAGATCTCTGAAGTTCTTATACAGATCTCTTATCTTTGGTTCCCTGCCCTGAAAACTCAGCCATTGTGGCCTTCCCAGATTCCCAGCTGTTTCCTTAACTCAGGGAGACTACTCAGATCCACCTGAGTTTTCCTTCATGTGCCATAACCTGGAATCTCTCTTCAGACAGTAAACTGGGACAATCATATACCCTCCTCATCTGCTTCCCATATCTCTGGAGATTGACCTTTATTGCTTGACATTTAGTGTCTTGAAACTATTGTTCCATACATTTTGTGTTATTTCTTTTCAAGTTAATTCAGGTAGGGAGTAAATCTAATACTTGTTGGCCTATCTTTCCCAGAAGTAGAAGTTAGGAATGCTTATTTTAGTCTCCGGAGTATATTCAATGGAGTCTGTTGTTTTTTTCCCCCCTTAATTTGTTTTTCCATCAACCTCCTGTAAACTATGTGTGTTCACTGTCACTTAAGACAAACTTGACCCAGTCTTAATCATACAACATTGTATTTTTTTTTGAGTATTTACTATAGCCAGCCACTGCCCAGGCTGAGGATTCAAAGATAAATGAAAACAGCAACTACATGGTAAGGGGGTCTGTAGCCTGGTTTCTCAGTGTCTGGTTTTTCAGATCAGCAATCTCTCTATTCTTCCCTCACCCAAAACCATCTAACTTTACTCCACCTATTAGTCTTATTACTTCTCACTGTACACTGTATATGCCTAATTCATTTAGGTAAAGAGGATATTCTTAAAGCCTCATATGCATTTTCCTTATGAAAGTAAATTTCTCTCTTCATGCCATCTTTCCATAATAAAGGGAAAACATTTTCCTTTCTGTTATCTAAGCCTACATTTATTCTGTTTTTCTCTCATTACATTAATTTTATTTGGGCAAAAGAACAACAATCATGTTTAAGCTTAGGATGGGAAACAACACAGCAGGGTTCCATAAATAGAGTTTAATTGCAGTAATTACTTACGTTAATTATATATCAACTGATTATTTTTAAGACATATTTATTGAGCACCATCAGCTTTCAGAGGTACCCATCATTCTCCCACTGTCTTTTTCAGATTCTATATCCATGCTCAGAATAATCAACTATCATTTGACACATGGTATAATAAGTACCTAATGAAATCCCAATTAAAATTGTATTTGAGATGCTTAATTTTAGAGATAAATTAGAAATAATTACATGATTCAAGAATCCACATCAGACAGGAGAGACACAACTATATCTTGACTAACTGGAAAGGACAAGCACAGATGAAGCCTTTTAACGTGCTTTCCAAAACCTGTTACAAAACATTATTGTACCTTAGCAGATGGCACCGAGAGATGTCTTTTTATTTTTTTAAAAAAGACAGTTCCCTTTCATATGCTGACTTGAGTGATTTTAGTTCTCATTATTACTGTCATCTGTTAGAGTGGGGGAAAAAGGGGGTGGGGGTGAAAGCATGTTATTTTCCATAAGGCAAGAACATCAGTATGGAGCCAGCCTTTGAGCATACTCAGTTTAATTTACTGAGCAGCAATAAGCAGGAGAATGCACCGACTGTCTCTTAGCTGTTCATTTCAAACAACTTATCTTCATTTGGAGCTAAGACACTTGGTGCTTGCTGGGTAGAGTGCTTCCGCTGTCTCTCCTCTCCCTACACTACCCCCAGCTAATTTTTCCCCCTTAAGATTTAATGAATTCTGGAACCAATCAAATGCAAGTTGTTAGGAGACACTAGCCAGGTAAAAAAGCTTTAATATCATCTCTTTCAGAGTTCAAAAGGCCACTTCTCTACACTATGATCACAAAAATATATTTATTCCCTCCTGAAAGAGCTCTTTAGTCTTCAGGGGGAGTAGAAAACTGCCCCATTAAGTCCACCAAGACTTTGCTCAGAGCTTCCTCTCCTTCCAAAATATCTTTGTTCAGAGGACAACAGGCTCATTTACAACTTCACTTGGGAAAACTGTTAACCGTACATTTCTAATCTATGTAATTTGCTGCTAAAGAACACAATAGCATCTAATAGAAAACAGCTGTTACAAAATCCACTCTTTCTGGCAGGAGCGGTTCCTAATGTAGGATTTTAATTTTATCTCCTGATTGATAACACCCCATTAGCCATATCCAGATTCCTAACTGCAAAATGACGCATGGGCACTATTTTAAGCTCCCTCCCAGATGGATATCATTATGCTTGCTTGTCCCTCTGAGCAGAAAGTCCACATTTTGGGTGGAGGAGTATGATACAGGCACTTATTACCACCCTGACACATGAAACGGGAAATACTGGTCACAGCTGATCCGGAGTGTTCAAAATGCATAGATAAGGCAAGGGAAGAAATTTGACAGAAGAGAAAAGATAATGGGTGTTCAGTATTATAAAAACCCAAGGACACTAAGTCAAAAATGGTCACCATTTCCTGGAAACATGTAATATTTTACTTTGATACTTTGGACTTTTGATTTTTTTTTTTTTTTTGACTTTTGATTTTTGTAGGAGACTCAAGGAGTTATTTTCATTCACTCACCATGCAGGATTTTATTCAGGAATAGCTAAATTCATAGGGAAGGTGTCAATTTAGGAGACCAGGATTAATAATTATTGAATCATCTGTCCCAAGCCAATGGCAAAAGCTAAATGATAGCTACTCTAAAGGGAGAGAGGGGCATTTTACCATGGCAACCTTGCTATAATAGTACCTCAAATGGACAAAATGTAGAATCTTCAATAAGTTTGGATGACAAAATATCCACGAAAAAATAAATTCCACTGCAGGACGAAAGCAAAGAAAGGTCTACACTGAGCTGAAATTCTAATAAAATTGGTGACTGATTCATCATACTTTCTGGAATAACTTTAATTATACATCTAAAACCATCTTTCACTACTACAGGCATGACAAAAAGGCACAGAGCCATATACCAACCTTAATGAGATTTATTTAAAGCATTCAACAATTATTTTGTAATAACTTCAAAATCTAAATCAAGATACATTTCTATATGGAGTTCTAGGAGCACCTCGGGGCTGGAAGTGTTGTATTCATAAACAGGGACTGTAGTTCATTAAAGGAGACAGGAGCTGGAAAAAATTACCAGGTCACATGAGATATCCAAGTTCCTATATGGTTTGTGCAGCCTTTCTTCACCAGTAACAAACCTCTCTGAACAACTTTGTTTCTGCAGATTTGGAAAGACTTTTATAAAGAAATATCCATTCTCTGTATTTGTTGATCTTCATCATTCTCCACAACTGAATTTTTCCTAAACATAACTGGGCATGCTCAGTTTCAGTCTTCACCTTTGACTTAAGTAACACTTCCTCCAGGAGACCTTCCCGAACTCCTGAAATGCATTGAGTCTCCCACAGTGTGTTTACATAACACTCTATACTTCCTCTTTAGTGTTACTCATCACATTGAAATTTAATGTTTACCTGTAGGAATTAATTTTTTAGCTCACCTATGAATCCATATTATGGATAATGATAATTTATCAGCCTAAATATCCCACCACCATGACCACCAATGCTTCATTGAAGATCTCTTGAAATTTGTAGACTCCATGTTAGGATTCATTGCTAAATCTCTTAGCTTATGAATTAAGAAATAAGCATTAGCTATGCTAATATATACAATCTGAGACAGGCTTAGACTAGGACTCGATTTCTTGATTCAACACAAGAGATTTCTGCTTTAAGTGTTGAGATCATTTTTTAACACATTAAAAGAACTTGGCCCATATTTCCTCTTTTTTCTTTTTTTTAATATTTTATTTATTTATTTATTTATTTATTTATTTATTTATTTATTTATTTATCTCCAGCCAATCCTCCCACTTTTCCCTGAGCCTAGCTCAGGTAGGCATTTATCAAACTGAAAGAGAGGTATACCCTGATTCTATGCTATATCCCCTAAAATCTATGGCATCCTCTACTCTGTCAAATTGATACCCTTTAGAACACTCCCTGTTTCCTCAACCCATCTAGTATTCCCTCTTCCCCCACTTTATCACACTTCTCACCCTTGTTGTCTTTGCAAAGACTGACTTCCCTCTACCTAAGCATCTTGTCTTGGATTACCTCCAACACAGTAGCCCTAGACTTCAGCTAATAATTTTTTGGCTTACATACTGAATTTAAAAGCTAGATCAGTTATTCTCCCACCCCATTATATCAAGGTCTTTATTTTTTCAATTTTCAATAAAATATTAGATGAAACGGGGTTATAAACATTCATTCTCTTTCCTACCTGGGTAGCAACCCTGCCTCCCACAATTGGAGAGAAAGACAGTCCCCCTCTCTGTGCTCATTGTGTAGGCTCCACCAATTTAGTATCATGCTTTGAATCTCAAGGATGGAAGGTGAATATGAAAGGATAGTCAGAGAGTATTCACAACCCAAGATTGAAGGCCTAGGGTAAGGTACCAGCTGCAGGTATGGGAAGTCTAGCCTCTAATATATCTTTTCTCCTTGTTATATCACATTTATACTTAGATATTGTACTCATTTTCTTTTTCTTTCTTCTCACTTCTCCCTAGCTTCTGTATATGGACTGTATTGGAAGTAGTTAATTTTACAGTTTATGCCTTAGGTTGCACAAAATGGAAAGAGAATCAGAATAGATCTAGAAAAAGCATGGGGAACCCCTAGATAATCTAAGTTTGGAGCAGGATGAGGCAACTAATATGGGCTATACTGTCAGTTCTACAAGAAGATTTAAGTGATTGTTAGATGGGTGCATTTGTCTTTTTTGACCATAGTTACAGAAGAATAGTGTATTTGGATGTTGAAGAGCCAATGGAAGGTATGCATGGGAGTTTTTCATTTTTTGGTCACCTACAATCTGAATCCCCTTCCTGGTTTTTGAGAATCCCTCATTAGATGGGTCTCAGCATTCAAGTGACCAGATAATTTATCATCCACATTGAAAATATATTAATAGGGATCTCTGGGTGGCGCAGCGGTTTGGCGCCTGCCTTTGGCCCAGGGCGCGATCCTGGAGACCCGGGATCGAATCCCAGTCGGGCTCCCGGTGCATGGAGCCTGCTTCTCCCTCTGCCTATGTCTCTGCCTCTCTGTGTGTGTGTGTGTGTGTGTGTGTGTGTGTGTGTATGTGACTATCATAAATAAATAAAAATTAAAAAAAAAGAAAATCTATTAAGAGTTAACAAGGCACTGTTAATAATCATACTGTAACAATGAACAGAAACCAGATTATTTAAGGCAAGCCAGGACATATGGTTACACAAGTCTTGGAAAAGGCAGTCTCTGCCTTCTACAACAGAAACCATCAAGAGAGATGCAAAATCCCTCTCCTTGCTCCCCAACAGCTAAGGCACAGATATATCTACTGGCTCAATTAGATGCTCCTTGAAGGAATGGTAAAGAACTATACTGGTTGTTAAAAAACATTACTAGCAGTGGCAGATTACTTAGAGTATCAAATTAAAGTTATGATTCAAGTAGTTGGTAAACATTTGAGAGTGTCTAGTGGCTATAGGGCTACCAAAAAACATCCTAGGCACACAATTCTTTTGATATGGCCACAACAGCTTTGGTATCTAGTCTCCAAAATGGCTCCTAATGGACCTTGCCTCCAGATTTTACTCCCGAATTTATACAATCCCCTCCACACAGAATGTGGAGGAAGTAATGCTGTGCCAGTTCTAGACCTAAAGCTTAAGACCTGGAAGCTTCCACTTTTGTTCTTTAGGGAGCCCCGAGCTACCGTATAAGAAATCCAGTTACCCTGCTGGAGAGACCACATATAGGGAGAAGCTGTGAAATCACAAAGAACAAAAGAGGCCCAGTAGTTTAGCTGTCCCTGCCAAAGTGTCATACACGTGAGAATCTTAGACATTTGGTCCAGTTAAACACTCAAATGAGTATAGCTCCAGGCAACATCACACAAAGTAGAAGGGCCATGCCCAGCCCAAACAATAGCAGTAGAGGAGATGGTGTTGCTTAATGCCACTAAGTATCAGAGTAATTTGATATATAATAGTAGATAACTAAAACTCTTAATCAATTTATCCGCCTATTTTGGTTTTTCCCATTTCAGCAACCTCATTCTCTAGTTCTACTGATACAGTTCTTTAGCCTTCACACAAATCTCTTTTTTCTCTCCTGATTTACTGATGGCTTTCCTAAACATGATTTTCTCCACTTTTTCTTTACTCAGAAGTAGGGACTCCTCAATACTTCAAAGGATAGGTCTCCATTTTTACTTTAAAAATTGCATGTCATAGGTTTACTTATAGCAACCATTTATTGGGAAAAAATAAATTGGCAAAAAACAAATAAGAATTCAGCAACAGTCTTAAGCAAATTTGTATGTTCTCAAAATAACTACATATATACATTCAAAACAAAGGATGGGGGGAGGAGGGGCAAGATGGCAGAAGAGTGGGGTCCCCAAGTCACCTGTCCCCACCAAATTACCTAGATAACCTTCAAATCATCCTGAAAATCTACGAATTCGGCCTGAGATTTAAAGAGAGAACACCTGGAATGCTACAGTGAGAAGAGTTCGCGCTTCTATCAAGGTAGGAAGACGGGGAAAAAGAAAGAAAGAAACAAAAGGCCTCCGAGGGGGAGGGGCCCCGCGAGGAGCCGGGCTGAGGCCGGGGCGAGTGTCCCCAGGACAGGAGAGCCCCGTCCCGGAGAAGCAGGAGCTGCACCAACCTTCCTGGCAGAAAGGCGCCCGCAGGGAGTTAGAGCAGGACCCAGGAGGGCGGGGGTGCCCTCGGGTTCCCCGGGACACTAACAGGCACCTGCGCCCCGGGAGAGTGCGCCGAGCTCCCTAAGGGCTGCAGCGCGCACGGCGGGACCCGGAGCAGCTCGGAGGGGCTCGGGCGGGCTCCGCGGAGGGGGCTGCGGGGCGGGAGCGCGAATCCAACAGCGCAGGCTCCGGAGCACAGGGCGCCGGGACACAGCCCAGGATCCGGCCTCCCCCGGGGCAGGCAGAGGCCGGGAGGGCCCAGGACAGCAAGGACGCTCCTGCCCCAGCTGAGCAGATCAGCGGCCCCGCCCCGGAGCCTCCAGGCCCTGCAGACCGAGAGCTCCGGAGTTACTGCGGGGGCTGAATCCAGGGCTGCAGAGCCGGCCCCACCACTGGGGCTGTTCCTCCTGGGGCCTCACGGGGTAAACAACCCACACTGAGCCCTGCACCAGGCGGGGGCAGAGCAGCTCCCCCAAGTGCTAACACCTGAAAATCAGCACAGCAGGCCCCTCCCCCAGAAGACCAGCTAGACGGACAAGTTCCAGGGGAAGTCAAGGAACTTAAAGTATACAGAATCAGAAGACAAATCCCCGAGTTTTTTTTTTTTCTTTTTGATTTCTGATTGCTTCCCCCACCCTTTTTTTTCACCTTTCTTTCTTTTTCTTTCTCTTTTTCTTCTCTTTTTTCCTTTTTTTCTTCCTTTTTTCTTTTTTCTTTTTCTCTTTTCTTTCCTTCTCTCTCTCTCTTTCTCTTTTTCTTTCAGAAAGCCAATTCAGAAGCACTATTATACAGCTACTGGTGGCTCTAGAAAAAAAGCATAAAGACTCAAGAGACTTCATGACTGCAGAATTTAGATCCAATCAGGCAGAAATTAAAAATCAATTGAATGAGATGCAATCCAAACTAGAAGTCCTGACGACGAGGGTTAACGAGGTGGAAGAACGATTGAGTGACATAGAAGACAAGTTGATGGCAAAGAAGGAAACTGAGGAAAAAAGAGACAGACAAGTAAAAGACCATGAAGACAGATTAAGGGAAATAAACGACAGCCTAAGGAAGAAAAACCTACTTTTAATTGGGGTTCCCGAGGGCACTGAAAGGGACAGACAGCCAGAATATGTATTTGAACAAATCCTAGCTGAAAATTTACCTAATCTGGGAAGGGAAACAGGCATTCAGATGCAGGAAATAGAGAGATACCCCCATAAAATCAATAAAAACCATTCAACACCCCGACATTTAAGAGTTAAGCTTGCAAATTCCAAAGATAAAGAGAAGATCCTTAAAGCAGCAAGAGACAAGAAATCCCTGACTTTTATGGGGAGGAGTATTAGGGTAACAGCAGACCTCTCCACACAGACCTGGCAGGCCAGAAAGGGCTGGCAGGATATATTCAGGGTCCTAAATGAGAAGAACATGCAACCAAGAATACTTTATCCAGCAAGGCTCTCATTCAAAATGGAAGGAGAGATAAAGAGCTTCCAAGACAGGCAGGAACTAAAAGAATATGTGACCTCCAAACCAGCTCTGCAAGAAATTTTAAGGGGGCCTCTTAAAATTCCCCTTTAAGAAGAACTTCAGTGGAACAATCCACAAAAACAAGGACTGAATAGATATCATGATGACACTAAACTCATATCTGTCAATAGTAACTCTGAACGTGAACGGGCTTAATGACCCCATCAAAAGGTTCAGGGTTTCAGACTGGATAAAAAAGCAGGACCCATCTATTTGCTATCTATAAGAGACTCATTTTAGACAGAAGGACACCTACAACCTGAAAATAAAAGGTTGGAGAACCATTTACCATTCAAATGTTCTTCAAAAGAAAGCAGAGGTAGCCATCCTTATATCAAATAAACTAAAATTTACCCCGAAGACTGTAGTGAGAGATGAAGAGGGACAAGATCTCATACTTAAAGGATCTATCCAACAAGAGGACTTAACAATCCTCAATATATATGTCCCGAATGTGGGAGGTGCCAAATATTTAAACCAATTAATAACCAAAGTGAAGAAATACTTAGATAATAATACACTTATACTTGGTGACTTCAATCTAGCTCTTTCTACCCTCGATAGGTCTACTAAGCACAACATCTCCAAGAAACAAGAGCTTTAAATGATACACTGGACCAGATGGATTTCACAGATATCTACGGAACTTTACAACCAAACTCAACTGAATACACATTCTTTTCAAGTGCACATGGAACTTTCTCCAGAATAGACCACATACTGGGTTACAAATCGGGTCTGAATTGATACCAAAAGATTGGGATCGTCCCCTGCATATTCTCAGACCATAATGCCTTGAAATTCGAACTAAATCACAACAAGAAGTTTGGAAGGACCTCAAACACGTGGAGGTTAAGGACCATCCTGCTAAAAGATGAAAGGGTCAAC
Organism: Canis lupus dingo; assembly: GCF_003254725.2. NCBI lineage: Eukaryota > Metazoa > Chordata > Mammalia > Carnivora > Canidae > Canis > Canis lupus. Next base: position 77,298,931 of record NC_064243.1, read on the forward strand.
CACGAAATTAAGGAAGAATTAAAAAGATTCATGGAAACTAATGAGAATGAAGATACAACCGTTCAAAATCTTTGGGATGCAGCAAAAGCAGTCCTGAGGGGGAAATACATCGCAATACAAGCATCCATTCAGAAACTGGAAAGAACTCAAATACAAAAGCTAACCTTACACATAAAGGAGCTAGAGAAAAAACAGCAGATGGACCCTACGCCCAGCAGAAGAAGAGAGTTAATTAAAATTCGAGCAGAACTCAACAAAATTGAGACCAGAAGAACTATGGAACAGATCAACAGAACCAGGATTTGGTTCTTTGAAAGAATTAATAAGATAGATAAACCATTAGCCAGCCTTATTAAAAAGAAGAGAGAGAAGACTCAAATTAATAAAATCATGAATGAGAAAGGAGAGATCATTACCAACACCAAGGAAATACAAACGATTTTAAAAACATACTATGAACAGCTATACGCCAATAAATTAGTCAATCTAGAAGAAATGGAATCATTCCTGGAAAGCCACAAACTACCAAAACTGGAACAGGAAGAAATAGAAAACCTGAATAGGCCAATAACCGGGAGGAAATTGAAGCAGTCATCAAAAACCTCCCAAGACACCAGAGTCCAGGGCCAGATGGCTTCCCAGGGGAATTCTATCAAACGTTTAAAGAAGAAATCATACCTATTCTCCTAAAGCTGTTTGGAAAGATAGAAAGAGATGGAGTACTTCCAAATTCGTTCTATGAGGCCAGCATCACCTTAATTCCAAAACCATACAAAGACCCCACCAAAATGGAGAATTACAGACCAATATCCCTGATGAACATGGATGCAAAAATTCTCAACAAGATACTAGCCAATAGGATCCAACAGCACATTAAGAAAATTATTCACCACGACCAAGTAGGATTTATCCCCGGACACAAGGCTGGTTCAGCACTCCTAAAACAATCAATGTGATTCATCATATCAGCAAGAGAAAAACCAAGAACTATATGATCCTCTCATTAAATGCAGAGAAAGCATTTGACAAAATACAACATCCATTCCTGATCAAAACTCTTCAGAGTGTAGTGATAGAGGGAACTTTCCTTGACATCTTAAAAGCCATCTATGAAAAGCCCACAGCAAATATCATTCTCAATGGGGAAGCACTGGGAGCCTTTCCCCTAAGATCAGGAACAAGACAGGGATGTCCACTCTCACCACTGCTATTCAACATAGTATTGGAAGTCCTAGCCTCAGCAATCAGACAACAAAAAGACATTAAAGGCATTCAAATTGGCAAAGAATAAGTCAAACTCTCCCTCTTCACAGATGACATGATACTCTACATAGAAAACCCAAAAGCCTCCACCCCAAGATTGCTAGAACTCATACAGCAATTTGGCAGTGTGGCAGGATACAAAATCAATGCGCAGAAGTCAGTGGCATTTCTATACACTAACAATGAGACTGAAGAAAGAGAAATTAAGGAGTCAATCCCATTTACGATTGTACCCTAAAGCATAAGATACTTAGGAATAAACCTAACCAAAGAGGTAAAGGATCTATACCCTAAAAACTATAGAACACTTCTGAAAGAAATTGAGGAAGACAAAAAGAGATGGAAAAATATTCCATGCTCATGGATTGGCAGAATTAATATTGTGAAAATGTCAATGTTACCCACGGCAATTTACACGTTTAATGCAATCCCTATCAAAATGCCATGGACTTTCTTCAGAGAGTTAGAACAAATTATTTTAAGATTTGTGTGGAATCAGAAAAGACCCCAAATAGCCAGGGGAATTTTAAAAAAGAAAACCATATCTGGGGGCATCAGAATGCCAGTTTTCAGGTTGTACTACAAAGCTGTGGTCACCAAGACAGTGTGGTACTGGCACAAAAACAGACACATAGATCAATTGAACAGAATAGAGAATCCAGAAGTGGACCCTCAACTTTATGGTCAACTAATATTCGATAAAGGAGGAAAGACTATCCACTGGAAGAAAGACAGTCTCTTCAATAAATGGTGCTGGGAAAATTGGACATCCACATGCAGAAGAATGAAACTAGACCACTCTCTTTCACCATACACAAAGATAAACTCAAAATGATGAAAGATCTAAGTGTGAGATAAGATTCCATCAAAATCCTAGAGAAGAACACAGGCAACACCCTTTTTGAACTTGGCCACAGTAACTTCTTGCAAGATATATCCACGAAGGCAAAAGAAACAAAAGCAAAAATGAACTATTGGGACTTCATCAAGATAAGAAGCTTTTGCACAGCAAAGGATACAGTCAACAAAACTCAAAGACAACCTACAGAATGGGAGAAGATATTTGCAAATGACGTATCAGATAAAGGGTAGTTTCCAAGATCTATAAAGTACTTCTTAAACTCAACAGCAAAGAAACAAACAATCCAATCATGAAATGGGCAAAAGACATGAACAGAAATCTCACAGAGGAAGACATAGACATGGCAAACACGCACATGAGAAAATGCTCTGCATCACTTTCCATCAGGGAAATACAAATCAAAACCACAATGAGATACCACCTCACACAGTGAGAATGGGGAAAATTAACAAGGCAGGAAGCCACAAATGATGGAGAGGATGCGGAGAAAAGGGAACCCTCTTGCACTGTTGGTGGGAATGTGAACTGGTGCAACCACTCTGGAAAACTGTGTGGAGGTTCCTCAAAGAGTTAAAAATAGACCTGCCCTACGACCCAGCAATTGCACTGTTGGGGATTCACGCCAAAGATTCAGATGCAATGAAACGCCGGGACACCTGCACCCCGATGTTTCTAGCAGCAATGGCCACAATAGCCAAACTGTGGAAGGAGCCTCGGTGTCCATCGAAAGGTGAATGGATAAAGAAGATGTGGTGTATGTATACAATGGAATATTACTCAGCCATTAGAAACGACAAATACCCACCATTTGCTTCAACGTGGATGGAACTGGAGGGTATTATGCTGAGTGAAGTAAGTCAATCAGAGAAGGACAAACAGTGTATGTTCTCATTCATTTGGGGAATATAAATAATAGTGAAAGGGAATATAAGGGAAGGGAGAAGAAATGTGTGGGAAATATCAGAAAGGGAGACAGAACATAAAGACTCCTAACTCTGGGAAACGAACTAGGGGTGGTGGAAGGGGAGGAGGGTGGGGGGTGGGGGTGAATGGGTGATGTGCACTGAGGGGGACACTTGACGGGATGAGCACTGGGTGTTATTCTGTATGTTGGTAAATTGAACACCAATAAAAAATTAATTTATAAAAAAAAAACAAAGGATGGAACATCTATGTTCTACATTCTATGTAGAAGCACATTACTCATTCAGTACTTAGAAAGTTTACAAACCTTGGGATTTTATTCACTCCTCCTCACCCTCAAAGTCCATATCCCCCAGGGTAGGAGGCATTATGTTGGCACACATGTTTCTCCTTTGACACTCCTTTGAGATGAACTCATTCCCAAGATACACTATTTGTTCAGAAAGAAAAACAATCTGGAAAACAAGTGCACCTCTGGACAGATAATATCACTGGGAGCAGTTAGATGAATACACATTTTTTTAAAAACTGTCCAAGAAACCAACTATCTTCAGAGGATTGGGACACAGTGGAGGGAGTGGGAAGGGGGAATCAAGATTTTGGAGAGAAATGGCTCACAGATAGGTATAAAAGTTTTGCTAATAAAACTCGATTGTTGGGGTAGAGCTATTCCTGAAAGCTATTAATGACCAACCAATCACATATACCCCTCTATCTAGGCACTTTCCTTCCCCACTTCCTTCCCGTACATAGGAAGGCACCTACAGACAGACCTTTTTCTTTGTGGCCAAGCAGCCCACCAATGGAAAAATATCTGTTCTTTCTGCTTTAAGAGCATGCCAAAATTTTTTTAAGGGGGTTTGTTTTACTTTTTTAAATTTTGGGATTTGTTTGCATGCCACAAACATTTCTGATAGGAAGGAGAAAATAATTAGGATAGAGAAGTGAATAGCTTCCTTCTTGTTGTATCCAATTCACTATTCCCTCTTATTAAAATAGAAAAATGTTACCCACACAAAATCAGGACAATTTCTCCTCCCTGTGGATCTAGAAGTTAGTTCAAATAGGGTCGTTTTTCAGTTGTACAGGTGTCTCTCTGGAGATAACCATAGGAATACCTTATACATATTTGTATTTTAAAACAGGAGCATAACACTTTAGAAGAATCTAAGGAGCACCTCTTGGTAACAGATGGATAGTCCAGAGCTGAGCACAAGGATAAGAGCTTATACCAGAAACATCCTAAATTCATACGACATCTTTATAGATGGCATTTTTAACCTTAATTGTAACATAAAGTAATGGCATTGGTGAGAGGTTAGACAAGTAGGAAAGGTGCAGACTTTGCTTTCTGGCTTAAAAATGACCACCATAACTCTCCCCCTGGTGACTGTAATATTCAGGTATTGCACTTCCACCACTTTTGAGATCATCGGCTCTTGTAATTCCTGTGAAAATAAATCAATAAAGCAACTTCTCTCCCAAATTGTCTGTCTAGATTCACTGTTCACTAGCCAATCACCCAATTTCAATAAATTCCAAACTAATAATTGCAGGTATCCATCAGGATGTAATAATCATTTTCTTAAATTAAAAAAAAAAAAGATTCTCCTTTTTTCAACAGAGCTGTTTTTCTCTCTCAACTGAGGCCCCTCGGGCCTGGCTAGGAATCATTAGCCACGGAATAGATATAAGAAATTCAAACATATTATGAAAATCTTTGAATAATTCAGTTACCAAGTCAGTCAGCCAGAAGAGGCAAATGCCCAAGAAATCAGGCTTCATTAGCTAGCTACTGGGTTCATACAGAGCTGCCCTAAGGATTCCAAGTACTAAAAAATATCCCAGACCCCAGTCCTCTCTATCATCACATACTATGAGCTTTAAATGTTAGAGCATAGAGGAAAACGGGCAAGATGAGCCTTAAATATTTTATCAAATGCCTATGCTATTCCAGACTCCATCCCAGACACATATACATTATTTTTTTTCATACTTATAACAAGCCACAACAGCCACTATCCTCCCATTTTACAAATGAGGTTCTTAAAACTCAGAGCTATCCAAGGCCATGTAGCTAATGAATGCTGAATAGTCAATTTGAACACAGGTCTGGTTAACTCTACAGTCCATCTCTCGGTTCTGTATGGGCACAACGGCATAGGTCTCTCTTCCCAGCCCACACCACCTTACAATCGGGGAGTCGAAAGCTGAAATTCTGGAAGAGAACAGCATGTACAATGAGGCAGTAGGAAGTATTGCTATCACACAACATCTTTATAGTGAGAAAATATATATGTAAAGTTTAATCAGACAATACAAGATTCCTATATTTTGTAGGAATGTACTCCAAAACAAGTCTGTGAGCCATTCTTCCTCCTTGGCATATGCATGACTGACATTTAGCAACCTCTCATTAGCCAAAGGCCCAAGCACCTGTCACACTCATCTTCTGAAGTACTTTCACTGTTTTTAAAAAAATGCTACACTTTCAGTATTTGTATTCATCTGTTTAATAAAAGAATAGATGAAAAAAAAGAATAGATGCCTTCCATCTAAATAGAGACTCATTCACAATAGATTTCCAATTGTAAAATATATACTACTGGTTATTAAAGATGATGTTTACTTTTGTCTAGGCTAGGGTTTTCCCTCTGACTCAAATAACATACACAATAATTTAGTCTGGAACAATGAGTCCACTATACTTGATCGGACATCCTCAATTTATGTTTTCATCAAAGTTAGTCATTTTAAGGGGCTTATTCCCTCATTATCATCTTTAGTTCCTCATATAAAGGTCCTTAACTTCAACTATTAATTGATAAATATAACTACATGGGAACAGATTCAGGAACAGATTGTGAGGCATATAATAAGATCATTAATACCTTCTATAGTCAGAAATGAATTTTTGGTGTATAAACCCAGTGCTTAGGGACTTCTAAATAAGGCTAAGAAGAGATAATCTGTTCTCATTCTGAAGAGATAGGGCACTCCTTGGCAGTAATTGGGGGTTGTTGATGAAGGCTTTTAAGATGTACTATCAAGTGGAAGACTGCTTCTTACAGGACTTTCTTCTCGACTGATGTGTGTCAGAAGGAACTCTACGGCCTTTAACACATGTTTAGATGGGAATTCAAAACCTCATTCTGAGATCATTTAAGACTCACTTTCCCTAGCCAAGTCTTAAATGAGAAAGAGGAAGGGAACAGAAGGTGGGGGTAGGAGAAGCAGGCTATGGGAACCAGAGCTCCTGCCATGTTTTTGAATGGTAATTCTCTCTCCTTGAACTAGCTAAAATACAATGGGTGATGCAACATACAACCAGGGTCTGTGAAATAGTTAAGCATTAATGGCAGAAGTTTTTATTGCAACACATGAGATTCAGAACCTCAGGGAAACTACTTTAAAGTAGTTTACAGAAGTGAGTGAAGTGTCATCTGCAGCTCATTTTCCAGTGTTAGAAAGTTTATCAGTTATCTATTGTCACAATAATATTGTGCTCCAAATGTGCCAATGCTATCTGGCTTAAAGCAATATTACCTCATTATTTGTTTGGAGTCTACAGGATGACCGGGTGCTTCTGCTGGCCTGGCCAGGTTTGGGTCATCTCAGTCAGGCTCAACTGTGTGTATGTGTTCATGCATGTGCAGTCAGCCAGCATGCAGGTTGGGAACTGGTTTGTCTGGGAAGGTGCTGGTTAGGATTATTAACTCTTCTATAAATCAAGAAGGCTAACCAGATATGTTCTCAAGAGAACAGGTGAAAATCTCACATGCTTAGCAAGCCTTCTGCTTGTATCACATTTGCTAAAGCAAAATACTGGCCAAAGCAGATTACATGATCAAGTCTACTATCACAGTGAGAGGAAGCGACAAAACCACAGGACAAAGAGTACAGACACACTGATTGGGATTCTTAATGCACTTAATGCAAATGACTAAAGAGGTCTTTTGGAAACTAATTCTAAACAGAATCTTTTAACACTGGATAACTCATGGCTCCCTATCACTATGCTCTAGGTAAAAATATACCTTCATTAAATCATATGAACCAGTTAAACAATTGGGAACAGAACAATTGGGGTTATTTAATCTTATCTTTATAGATGTCCCCTCATTAGACTTTGGCAAGTTTATCATATATTGGGAAGGGTATAGAGCTGAGAAGAACGTGGTTAATAAGTAATTTTATCTGCCAGTGATCTGGAGTGCTAAATGCTAAAAATATGCATTTCTGAAGGTTACAACATTCAAAATCACCAACCAAGTCAGGAAAACTGAAGCCAGACGTTGGCATAGCAAGATTTCCCATGGTATTTGTGATTACAAATTAGGCTATTAAATGAATAGCTTACTATAATGATATAAAAGTGGTAAAGTTAACGTTCCCCTAAGGACTTTGAGTTCTACAGTTCCTGACTCTTGTGGGTTTAAATTTGTAACCTGTCATTGCACTCAAGTAGCTTTTGCATTTAATTATTTTGGTGGATATAGTAAGAGGGAGGGACAGAGGGAGGAAGTAAGAGAGAGGGAGGGGAAAGGGAAAATAATCGAACATATCGCTCCTCAAAGCTTGCTTTTATACAATTAATGTTGCCTGCTTCATTCCCTATTCACAAAGGGGAGGAGGTGGGATCAGCCTCCTTTCTGCCTCTCTAGCTTTTCAACTAAAAGGACAGGGGACAAATGTTATCATTATTTTAACTCTGGATTGATCTACCAAGAGGACTTTTCACCCCACAAGATAGTTAGCCATATCATACGGCCATTCAAGTCTCCAGCTGTGGATTATTCTACATCATACATCTGGGGCTCGAGTGGTCTTTCGCATATCAATTCTAAAATACAGTACAGTCTTGAACAGTTGCTTCCTAAGTTATGTTCTTGATTCCTCCCCTCCCCACTCCCCCTCCACAGTCAAAGGATCAGGGCCAAAGCCTGGGAAATACCTGTTTGAGACCTTCTCCTACTCCCAGAATTATGAACTGTCCTACAGGAGCAGCGGTAGAACCCCACGGTGAAAAATGTGAATAACATTGTCCCTGACAGATGATTTCTTTCTGGGATCCCAACTTCCCTCAATTTCTTGTAATGCCAAGAACTGAAGAGATATGGAGTAATTTTTTAGAACACAGAAGAAAAAAAAATATGAAAACTGATTTTAACTTAAAGTTTCAGCACATTCAGAACATTTGGCATGAACTGGACCATTTTCTAGCCATGAGGTTAGAGACATGACTAAACACAAGACCCTCCTTGAGCATCTCACTGTCAAATGACAATTCTGAGGTTTTTTAGAAGGCATGCTCAGTAGAGGCCCAGGTGGAAAGAGAGCAGCCAGCCCTGAGAGAGATAAAAGATCAAGGAGGGCCTACCATCCCTGCTGAACTCTAGCTGAAGCCAGGAGTGGTGGAAAAAGCACCTTTCCTACATATGATGGCCAGCCAGGTGTGTATCCTTGGTGAGCCAAGGTATGCAGCCTGGGTAAGTTAGTTCATCTCTCTTGTCTTAGTTTCCTAATAGATAACATGAGAATAATGGGAGACTTGATGTCCTAAGACATCAAGACAAAGTCAAATAATGTTCAGTTATGTGTTTAAGAAATGACGAAAGTGTGATATATTTTGAAGAAGTATTCTTACCCAAAACACAGAAATTCCTAAAATTTATGGTAATTAAAGGAATAAACTCCACTTATGTATAAAAAAACAAACCTTATTCTTAGGTGGTGATACATAGAGTAACAATCAAATTGTAGGGTTGGCAATGTCTTCAAATATATTCTAGTCTTATTCCAATGATGTGAAGGTAAGGAAACAGAGACCAAACTTGTCCAAAGTCACACAATTAGTGCAGAGCTGGGACTTGAGCTTTGAATTGTTACAGAAAATACTGATTGTTTAACTGGTTAAGATCAATAATGATTAGAGTTCAGTTTGGATCTCAACTTTAAAATCATGCAAGCTTTTTAAAAATCCTAATCCTTAAACCACATCAGAATTTAATATTTTTAAAGCCCCCTGAGTGATTCTGATGTGCAGTTGAGATTAAAAATTAATGATTTAAATCAATAATAAGTCACTATATCCTCTAAGCACCATATGATGTCTTAAGCCCTGGGGATACAGAAAGAGTAACATTGCTCTTGCCCTCTGAATGCTTACACCTGCCAGACAAGCATAGAAACTGATCACTACAAATCAAAGTGATGGATACTAGAATTGAGTCAGAGATATTGGAGTCTTTTGGGGACCATTGGAAATAATCAGAATTTTGAAGGGTGAGACCTGAGCAGCAGGTATTTTTTAAAGCTCCCCAGCCTAGTTTTGCAAACCACAACATTAGGTAATAATGTCTTACCAGGATAGCCCCTGAACTGCGAGTCTTAAGGGACACATCACATCTGAATAGGAGAAGAATGAGGAAAGGACATTCAGGCAGAGGAAAGAGCCCAGACAGGGAGACATGAGATAGCATGGAGTGTCTGGAAAACTACAAATAAATTCAGAGCATCTGGGAAGTATAGTGAGATGTAGGAGTGGACAGAAGACAAATTAGACTAGAGCTAGAGGCAGGGGTGCGATGGTTTGGCATATCACACTGAGAAGCTTGAAATTTATCCTGTGAACCAGCTTTTCATTCTGCATCTCATCAGCTTACAAAAATTACATTACAAACATGACTTGTATTTATTACACATATCTACTACTATCATTAGCCAGTATCTCAAGGCATAGATTACATTATGGGAGAGATTCTTTGTTAACAATTTGAATAATCTTCTTCATAATTTCTATTTATTTTTGGCTTATTCTTTGTCAGACCTAATTAGGTCATGATTGTTTTTGCTCCACAATGTGGCTGATAAAAGCCTGTACAAAGAGAAGGCAAAGTTCCAGTTCTGTCTTTGTCATTATTCCTTTCTATCTTTCTGGGAGTTCATTTGGTCAAAATCAGATGACAAAATCTTCAAGTCCTGTTAAGCAGATTCACAAGGGTTTTGTGCTCTACCACTCTGTGTTATGGAATTTCCTCTCTTTTTTGGTTACCTCAACTCCAAATATAATACATGGACAAATATAGGTATCAGTGTTATTCCCTATTTTAGTATTAAACGGTAATATATCTTAATTTCTTAATCCCTTAGAATTGTCTGTGTGTGTGTATCCTAACATTTCTTCCTGTAATCCTTCAGGTCATCTTGAACACTTTCTTTGGAAAACACTGCTGTAGTAATGAGTACTGCATGATGGAGGAGTTCATGATTCAAGGGGTAAAGAGATCATTGATGGTAACTGCGAAGGACATCCAGTACTGGAGGCAGCAGACCAATCAGGTAGCTTCAGCAAAGAACAAAATGAGCAAGGATTAGACTACGGATGAACAAGGCAGTGAGAGCAAGAATTAAGAAAAAAAGAAGTATTCTAGAGGCATTGAGAGAGGGAAGTTGGCTGGCCCCATTGATTTGCGTGTGAGAGAAAAGGGAATAATCAAGTGTGGCTCTAAGTTTTCTTCCATAAAGGATCAAGTCACCAAATAAACAGTGACAGCAATGCTGGCAAAGGTATCTGTAACTGGCTATAAACACACCAACTTTCAAAGTTTTCAAGGCTCTTCTATTCCTTCTTTTTTAGAATTCATCCATCTATTATTCCTCATAATAAAGTCCATGCAAACTCAGAGAAGCTTATTCCTTACATATACATAAGAAGCAGGCTAAGACCCCCTCTTTACACCATCAGTCAGAGCAAACTAGCTCCTTCCCCCACCCTCCACCTTTGGAGAGATTTAAACCATGAAACACAATCAAATGAACAGATGAGCCTCTCAATCAGTATTGGTACCTTCACTGTCACAGACACAACCGGCCATGGTGATGCATTATACATTTTTCATGTTGTGTGTGTCTGCCTGGTTTTTCAAAAGTCAAATTTCTCTTGCACTTAAACTGCTGTCATCCCAATAATGTTATTCATTGTTAGCAATGACTCCCTGTGCTATATCACAAACACAGGACATGATACATACAGTTCCAGGAAAGAATTGGCAGGATAAAATCTTCCTCTATCATGTGAACAATTACCTACTTTTCTTTTATTTCCTCTTATTTTTCCCCACAATGCATGATGTATACAGTTAACATACAATTGTGTTGAGTTATGACACTGTAGATATTTTCATCTTACGGATAATAAGTGCTGATACTAAACCTTATAAACCCAGTTCTGCTATCTTAAAGTGAAATAAGAAAGAGCAAGCAGTATCTGTCTTTAGTTGTCATTATATCACATACTATGTTGTTTTGTTTTCTATTTTCAAGATATAATTATATTAATTGCTACATGGAAACAAAGATGTGAAGCCTCTCATCTCAGGAAAGTCATAAAACTACTAAGAAGACTAATATAGTCCCAGACAGGAACTCCCCTGACAAAGGGTCATAACACTTTTCTACTTCTCCAATAATTTTGCAACCACATAAAATACGACTTTCACTCTCTTAGAAGTATTGGGAAGTAGTCTTTTAATCTCTTCACCTCTAGCTATGAAGTTAAATGATTGATATAATTGATGAGATAGCACAAATGTGATGTCTACTGACAAATATGTCTCTATTGAGCAGAATTAAAAGCTAAGATGTGCATATGCCTGTGACCTCCTATTCTTGCATTCTCTCTGCTGGAAATGAAGCCTCAGCATACCAGCTGGGCAGTAATCTGTTCTGTAGTTTTCCACACATACTGGTGTGGAAGTCCAGGCTCAGAGTGGAGTAGAAATACGAAGAAGCCCATTTTGGCTTCGGGTTTAGTAAGGAAGGCTACCACTTTGGGATAATTAACTGCCATCCTCAAACCTCCAGCAGCGAGGTCAGGTAACAAATGATGGCAGTTCAGTAAAGCAAAAGGAGGCAAGGGGATATAGGGATGAGGCTACCAAGATTATCACAGCAAAATTTTATCTATTCCAATGTGTCTAAAACTTCAGTGAGCATAAGAATTACCTAGGAAGCCTATCATAATTCAGATTCCTGGGCCTCATCCCTGAGTTTCTGATTCAACAGACCTAAATGGAGCACAGGAATCTACCCTAGCAAGCTCCCAGTTGTTGCTGAATCTGTCAGTCCCTGAACCACACTTTGAGCAGCACTGATCTATGATCAGCAGGAAAAATAAGCCCCAAAGAAGATAGACCCAGATTTTCTATTCCTCAAGAAATAACATGAGGTGTAGGAAATCTTTTTCTGGGACCAACCAGTGCAAGCACATGTGGGAAACCACGGTGCAGCTTCCTATTTCCAAAAGGAGGATGGAATCTAGTACACTGTGTCAATGGACCAATCCTTCAGCCCTTCCTGTACCCTTTACCACGTGGTTTTGTGATCCTACTACTGAGGGAGAATACATTTCCCTGCCTTTGGTTTTGGGTTTGACTATATGACTTACTTTGGCCAATGGGATGTTAGAAAATGTTCTGTGTGACCAAAGGGACTTTCTTTTTTTTTTTTTTTAAGATATTTATTTATTCATTCATTCATTCATGAGAGACAAAAAGAGAGGCAGAGACACTGGCAGAGAGCAAAGCAGCCTCCATTCAAGGAGCCCAATGTGGGACTTGATCCCAGGTCTCCAGGATCACACCCTGGGCAGAAGGCAGGCGCTCAACCACTGAGCCACCCAGGCGTCTCTGCCTGGCTGAACTTCTCTCTTGTACCTCTGTTGTTACATGCCCTTGCTAGCCAGCTGGCTCCAGAGAGAGGATGAGAGACTTGGGAAGCAGGTCTAATGGCCCTTCTGAGCCCAGCTTACATTAGCCAACTGACTGCCAGATATCTGAATGAGTTCAACCAAGACCTTCTTTCAGTCAACCTTCCATCAACCTGCAGCTCTGTAAGAATAAATACTTATAGTACTAACCACTGAATTTAGCATGGTTTTCATGCAACATATTTTGTGATAATAGCAAACTGATAGTGTCCATGATGTTGCCTTTGGTAGCTTAAAGAACAGCAGGAGTCATCTCCGCCATCCAGAAGTGAACTCTGAATAGTCCCTATGAGGTTGATAAGCACTGTTGTTTGGAGTCACAAATCAGAAGACTTTAGGAATTAAGAATCAGACTAAGAAAGTCATAGGCCCAATTCTGTGATTTTTAGATTGGAAAACTGAGGCTCAAAGAAAATAAGTGTCCTACCCAAGTTAACAGAGTACAGTAACAGGCTAGAACCAAGTTTCTACCTCTAAGACTTGAGCTTCATTTTTAGACTTTGTGGTTTTTCCTTTGCAGTCTGAGAGAAAATGTAAGCCTTTTAAAAAACTGCCATAGCCATTCAGTACTGTGTTCCCACTCTCCATTCCCTCAAGCTAAAACCCATATCTTTAGGATACTGAATTATACCTGCGGCTGAGAGTAACATGACCAACAAGAATGAACTGTGACCAATAACACTAATTTCCTACAAAGAAAACAAATGAATTAAATCATTAGGTGAATAGTATTTGTTTATAAGGGATAGAAGCATATGTACTATGTTTTGTTAATTTCTCCCTTATTTGCATTTTTGTTCCAAAAACATTTAAAATAAGCTATGGTATTTTTTATGAGAATTTTTTTTTAATGGAGTGAGATGGTTGGTTGGTTGGGTTTTGTTTTGCTTTCTTTAAGAAGTGTAGAAAAGATGGTTCTATATCTTTTAGGCTGACCTACGGCCTATCTTCACTCCATTCAGTAGTAGGCGAATGCAGTTCTCCCAGCAAGTCCTGATACGTACAGGACTTTGTTGGCCATAAACTGATACTTATTAGAGAATTTATCTCCTTACATTAATGTGATCAGGATCATAAAAAAATGTCTGCTACCAATAGACACTAGGTATAGTAGAAAGATCATGGATCAGAAGGCTTGGAGCCTCCACTGAATAATGAAGTAATACTTACAATTATCATTTTTAAGACTTTATTCCCTAAATGTTATTGTCCAAAGCATTTCCATACATTATGTAAAAAATTCATTTGCCCTATTCCACATTACATTAAGACATTCCTTGAGTATTATGATCTCTTTCATATCATATACAGAAGAAGGCAGACAGAGGAGGATCAATAGGTCTTGTAGACACCCCCACTCTAAGTTGACAGAAAAATCTAGGGGAGATTGTTTGAAGGAGGACATCCTAAACTGACCTCTAGTGTCTGGGTTTGTTTTCACACAATAATAAGAAGTCAGAAGCAGGGGGAACATTGGTGACCACAGGCTAACCCTATTCAACTTTCCTCTCTTCCAGTTTTCCCAAAGAAGGCACTGGAGGCTGTGAGATTAATATCCCTCTCAGTTCAAAACACTAATTATTAGCGGAACTAGAGGCGACACCCACATCTCCACATGCTACTATACTCTCCAGGACATAAGACCATCTCTTAAGTTATGTCAACACCATTCTTGTTCAATGACCAATTAGCACTAACTCATGAGGTTGCATGTCCTGCTCTATCTAATTCTGTAGAAAAACCAGTAACTTAGAAAGAAGTGACATATCCAATGTGGAACTTAATCTTCATGAACCTCTTAGCATTTCCAAACTCAATAAAATTTCAAAGTATACCTTAATGAAAAATAAACTTTGCTTTCTCTTTATATCTGTCGCTTTAGAGAAGACAGACATCTCCATTTTGTGCACTGTCTGGATATGATGCTTTCCAAGTTTTTGTGTTTTTCCAGTCAGTAGTACTCCTGCCCATTTCAGATCAACCCAAGCAGGGGAGGAGCACAATGCTTCAGGAGAAAACATGAAAAGTTTCAGGCAATTGCCATTTTCTAATGCTCTGAAGTGATCGCAGCCAAGTACCCAGCCCACCTGTCCCCAGAGGGCTGTGAATAGCCCTAACATCCAGTTCAATTTATACTTTGCCAAACAGCTTTGGCACATCTGCACTGAGAATGAGATCCAAGAGTTGCAGACAGTATGCTCTCTCAAACTCCATCATATCCCACATTTTGTCTTATTTATAAATGGACAAACGATTTATGGTTGCAGTGTTAAATTCAAAGAAGGAGCTGTGCACTTGGCATTTACATCAGGTCAGACAGTGGCACACCGCATCAAACAATAACGTGAATAGGAAACAAAGGGTCAGGGCTATGTAGAGATTTTTGTTTGGGGTTTTTTTCTTCCCATTATATACAGGATTAATAATAAACTCAGTGGGGCCTTCCCATAATGTATGCCCTGTTCAAAGTCAGTGTGACCTGGTAATAATCTGCCCACCCTTGACTGTAGGAGGAAAAGTCCATTAACAATACATCTCAAACAAGGAAGTTTAATATACTGAGAGTTTATAAAGTAAAAAAGATGTTTAAGATATGTAACCTTTTTCTTCTTGGTTGAGGGTCTTTTCTCCTAATTTCTTTCCCTATACCCACCCAAAGGTGTATAGGAGTTCAAAACAAATGCAGTGATTGGGAGATGTAAGGATACCTAGGGCTCTACTGAATAAAAAGTTACCCCCCAATGTGGATCAAAAGAAAACACTGGACCCAGGGCCAGTCATTGCTAGGCTAACTTTACCAACAAAATTTTTTTTCCAAGATTCTATTTATTCATGAGTGAAAGGCAGAGACACAGGCAGAGGGAGAAGCAGGCTCCCTACAGGGAGCCCGATGTGAGACTCTATCCTGATCCCAGGACTCCAGGACCATGCCCTGAGCCAAAAGGGGACATTCAACTGCTGAGCCACCCAGGTGCTCCATGCCCCACCCCCCTCCCACACACAAATTTGATGGATCTGGAAAAAAAAGGTAAAAGTATTTTTTAATAAACTTTATTTTTTAGAGAAGTATTAGATTCATAATAAAATTGAGTGGAAAGTACAAAGAGTTTTCATATGGCCCCTGCCCTTACACATGCATAGTCTTCCCCCACCATCAACATCCTGCACCAGAGTGGTACATTTGATACAATTGATGAGCCAGTTAATAATTATACATCATTATCACCTATAATCCATAGTTTACGTTAAGGTTTGCTCTTGCTGTTGTACATTCTATGAGTTTTTGCAAATGTACAATGTATGTGTATCCACATTACACTATCATACAGAGTAGATTCACTCCCCTAAAAATCCCATTCTCCTATTCATCCTTTCCTCTCTCCTAACCCCTGGCAACCACTGATCTTACTATTCTCCCTAATTTTGCCTTTTCCAGAATGTCATATATTTAAAATCATACAGTATATAGCATTTCCAGATTGATTTCTTTCACTTGATAACATGCATTTAAAATTCTTCTGTCTTTTCACAGCTTGAAAGCTTGCTGGTTTCCTTTTAGTGCTAAATAATATTCCATTTTTTACATGTACCACATTTGATTTATACATTTCTCTGCTGAAGGGCATCTTGGTTGCTTCCAACTTTTGGCAATTATGAATAAAGTTGCTATAACATCAATGTACAGTTTTTGTATAAAGATAAATTTTGAACTACTTTTGGTAAATACCAAGGACTGTGACTTCTGTATTTTGTCAAAAGAACAGATTTAGTTTTATTTTAAAAACTGCCGAATTGTCTTCCAAAGTGGCTGCACTGTTTTATGTTCTCACTATCAATGAATGAGAGTTCCTATTTCTCCACATCCAGCATTTGGTGCTGTCAGTGTTTTGGGAATTTGACCATTATAATAGATGTGTGGAATTCATTGTTTTAATGTAATTTTCTAGTGACATGATACTTATCCTATTTTTATATGCTTATTTGCCATCTCTATATCTTCTTTGGTGAGGTATCTGTCAGGTCTTTGCCCATTTTTAATTAGCTGTTCACTGTTGAGTTTAAAGAGTTTTCTGTCCAAATAAAACAGTTATTAATAAACATAAAGTAACTAATCAATAGTAATACAATAGTAATAGGGGACTTTAACACCCCACTTACATCAATGGACATGTCAACTTGACAGAAAATCAAGAAGGAAACAATGGCTTTGACTGACACACTAGAACAGATGGATTGAACAGATATATTCAGAGATTCCATCCTAAAATAGCAGAACACACATTCTTTTCAAGTGCACATGGAATATTCTCCAGAATGGATCATTTTCTAGGCCATGAAGTCAGCTCAACAAATTTAAGAAGATTGAAGTCATACCATGTATTTTTTCTGATCACATTATAAAACTAGAAGTCAACCACAAGAAAAAAATCTGGAAAGCCCACAAATATATGGAGGTTAAATAACATGTACTAAACAATGAATGGTCAACCAAAAGTAGAAAAGTACATGGAAACAAATGAAAATGAAAACACAACAGTCTAAAATGTTAGGGAATGCAACAAAAGTAGGTCTAAGAGGAAAGTTTATAGCAATACAAGCGTACCTCAAGAAGCAAGAAAAATCTCAAATAAACAACCTAACTTTTCCCCTAGCAGAGCTAGAAAAAGAACAACAAACAAAATCTAAACCAGTAGAAGGGAGGAAATGATAAAGTTTAAACCAGAAATAAATGATACAGAAATTTAAAAAAAAAACCAACACCACAGAAATACAATCATAATAGAATATTAGGAAAAACTGCATGCCAACAAATTAGACAACCTAAAAGAAATGAATTAATTTCTAGAAACATATAACCTATCAACACTGAAACAAGAAGAAATTGAAAATCTGAACAGACTGATAACCAGCAAAGTTTTACACAAATAACTCCCAACAAATAAAGTCCAGGACCAGATGGCTTTACAGGCAAATTCTCAAACACTTAAAGAATTAATACCTACTCTTCTTATACAAATGCAACGAAACGCCGGGACACCTGCACCCCGATGTTTATAGCAGCAATGTCCACAATAGCCAAACTGTGGAAGGAGCCTCGGTGTCCATCAAAAGATGAATGGATAAAGAAGATGTGGTTTATGTATATAATGGAATATTACTCAGCCATTAGAAATGACAAATACCCACGATTTGCTTCGATGTGGATGGAACTGGAGGTTATTATGCTGAGTGAAATAAGTCAATCGGAGAAGGACAAACATTATATGGCCTCATTCATTTGGGGATTATAAAAAATACTGAAAGGGAATAAAGGAGAAAAAATGAGTGGAAAATATCAGAAAGGGAGACAGAACATAAAAGACTCCTAACTCTGGGAAACGAACTAGGGGTGGTGGAAGGGGAGGTGGGCAGGGGGTGGGGGTGACTGGATGACAGGCACTGAGGGGGACACTTGACGAGATGAGCACTGGGTGTTATTCTATACGTTGGCAAATTGAACACCAATAAAAAATAAATTTATTAAAAGAAAAAAAACCTACTCTTCCTAAATTATTTCAAAAAAGTAGAAAAGTAGTGAAAACTTTCAAATTCATCCTATGAGGCCAGCATTACTCTAAACCAAAACCAGATAAAGACAACACTAAAAAAGAGAACTACAGGCCAACATCCCTGATAAACATAAATGCAAAAATTCTCAATAAAATACTAGCAAACCAAATTCAACAACACCTTTAAAAAAATCATTCACTATGATTAGGTGGGGTTTATTCCTGGTTTGCAAGGGTGGTTCAACATTAACAAATCAATGAATGTGATATTTCACATCAATAAGAAAAAATATAAGAATGATATGGTCATTTTAACAAACTTAGAATAAGCATTTGACAAAGTAAAGCATCCATTCTTGATAAAAACCATCAACAAAGTAGGGTTAGAGAAAACATACCTCAAAATAACAGAGTCCATATATGAAAAACCCACAGCTACTATCATCCTTAATGGGGAAAAACAGCTTCCCCTGAAGGTCAAGAACAAGATAAGGTTCACTTTCATCACTTTTATTTAATATAGTACTGGAAGTCCTAGCCACAGCAATCAAACAACAAAAAGAAATAAAATAATAACCTTCACTATTTGCAGGTGACATGATAGCATACATAGGAAACTGGAAAGACTACATCAAAAACTTGCTATAACTGATAACAAGAATTTAATAAAGTCACAAGATACAAAATCAATGTGCAGAAATCTATTATGTTTCTATACATCAATAATGAAGCAGAAGAAAAAGAAATTAAAAAAAAACAATCCCATTTAAATTGCACCCAAAATGAGAGATACATAGGAATAAATCTAACCAAAGAGGTGGAAGACTTATGCCCTAAAAACTGTAAACACTGATGAAAGAAATGAAAGACCACACAAAGACATGGAAAGACATTCCATGTTCATGGATTGGAAGAACAAATATTATTACGATGTCTATATTGCCCAAAGCAATCTATAGATTTAATGCAATTCCTATCAAAACACCAACAGCATTTTTCATGGAACTAGAACAAACAATCCTAAGATTTGTATGGAACCACAGAAGAATAGCTAAAGCAATCTTTAAAAATATAAATAAAGCTGGAGGCATCACAGTTTTAGACTTCAAGTTATATTACAAAGCTGTAGTCACCAAGACAGCATGGTACTGGCACAAAAATAGACACAGATCAATAGAATAGAATAGAAAATCCAGAAATAAATCCACAGTTATATGTCCAAGTAATCTTTGACAAAACAGAAAAGAATGTCCAATGGGAAAAAGATGGTCTCTAACATATGGGGTTGGGAAAACTGGGCAGCAACATGCAAAAGAATGATGAAACTGGACCACTTTCTTACATCACACACAAAAATAAATTCAAAAAGGATGAAAGGCCTAGATGTGAGATCTGAAACCATAAAAATTGTAGAAGAAGAGAAAGCACAGGCAATAACTTCTCTGACATTGGCCACAGCAACTTTTTTCTACACAGGTTCCCTGAGGCAAAGGAAACAAAAGCAAAAATAAAATAAACTACTGGGACTTCAAAATGAAAGCCTTCAGTACAATGAAGGAAACAATCAACAAAACTAAAAGGCAACCAACAGAATGGGAGACGATATTTACAAATGATGGAACTGATAAAGGGTTAGTATCCAATATATTTAAGGAACTTATAAAACTCAACACCCAAAAAACATATAATCCAATTAAAAATTGACAGAAGACAGGAACAGACATTTCTCCAAAGAAAACATAGATGGCTGAAAGACACATGGAAAGATGCTCATCATCATTTATCATCAAAGAAATGCAAGTCAAAACTACAATGCAATCTCACTTCACACATGTCAGAATGGCTAAAATCAACAATATAAGAAACAACAGGTCTTGGCAAGGATGCGGAGAAAGGGAAAGCCTCTTTCATTGTTGGTGGGAAAGCAAATTGGTGCAGCCACTCTGAAAAACAGTATAGAAGTTTCTTGAAAAGTTAAAAATAGAGCTACTTTATGATTCAGCAACCACATTACTGGGTACTTACCCAAAGAATACAGAAACATCAATTCAAAGGGATAGATGCACCCCTACATTTAAAGTAGTATTATTTACAATAGCCAAGATACAGAAGCAATCCAAGTGTCCATTAATAGATGAATGAAAAAAAGATAATGCTAGGTGAAATAAGTCAGTCAGAAAAGGACAAATACCATATCATTTCACTCATATGTGGAATTTCAGAAACAAAACAAAAAGCAAAGGGAGAAAAATAAGAGAGAGAGAGAGAAATCAAGAAGCAGACTCTAAATTATAGAGAATTAATGGTTACCAGAGACAGGAGTGGGTGGAGGGATGGGTTAAAGAGGTAGGTGATGTGGATTGAGAAATGCACTTGTCAGGATGATCACAGGGTGATGCATGGAAGTGTTGAATTACTACCCTGTGCACCTGAAACTAATATAACACTGTATGTTAACTAACTGGAATTAAAATTAAAACTTAAAAAATATATAAAAAATATAGACCTCTTTGTATATTTTGGGCAACAGTCCTTATCAAATGTGTCTTTTATCAATATTTTCTCCCAGTCTGTAGCTGGGCTTCTTATTCTTCTGACAGTACTTTTTTGGGGGAGAGGGAATTTGAAGCAGTCACATGCTTTTAGGGTTTTGTACATTACACTTGCAGACAAGCAGCTTACTTTCCTTAGGCTTACTTATCCATAAAATAGTGTAAATAATAGTACTTACCTTAAGGGAGTTTCTAAGTAATAAAATGATCATGCATACAAATGTTGGCTAGTGATTATAGATACGGAAGCAGTAGTAGAAGTAGGTCCTTAGGAGATTAAATAAAATGACAAAATCACTTTAAGAAAATCTATTCCACTCTTAGCACTCTGTACTGAAATTTCTCTTCAAGTGCCTTTCTTACACTATATAATCATCTCCTTGGAGACAAGGTCTATGTCTACTTTGCAGAGTCAAGGACAAGGTCTGGTTGAATAGTAAGTGCTTAACTAGTGAGATTTGGGCTGGCACTCACTTGGCTTATGCCTTTAGAGAATCCATTGCACCTCTGTGGGCTTCAGTTTTCCCATCTGTCAGATGAAGGTGGTAGGCTACATGTCCTCCAATCTCCCTACTTTCATTCATTCAATGAATACATCTATCCCAATCTCAGACTGCAAGTGAGAGTTAGCAGTAAGTGATATTAGCCCTCTTTGGATGTCCACCCTCCGAATTTGGAAAAAGCACTTCATAATCTGGACCAACACTTGAGCTGTTTCTCAACTGAGAAGAGCAAGCCTGCTACCATGCACAATTTGAAGTCAGAGTGTATGATTTGACCTCTGTATACTTCAAACTTTACTGTCTACACAGATCTAATCCGTATTCCCTTTGATCGCATGGACCTGCCCTACTTTAGTAAAGGAGGTAAAAAAAAAGACTATGAATAAGATTAAGGAATCACAGAGCATGGAATTACAAACCAAAGAGAAAGCCAGAGGAAAGGAATGTCCAGTTCTGAGATTCCTTTACAGAGCTATCAAAAGTTGATTTGTACTAGCGAAAAAGTTTGGGCACCCCTCACAGCAAGAGCTGACCACTTAAGGATCTTACCTGGATTTTTTTAATATACAATATAATCACCCTAGACAATTTTTTCATCCACTAGCTCCAAAAATGTATATTAGCTTTTTATAACTAACACATAGTATGCACGCACTCACATGCACACACACACACACACACACACACACACACACACATCTTGCTCCAAGGTCTACGAGATGTGAAATCAGAAAAAGTGATTCTAACTCTTTGCAAAGTCAAAATAACCAGGTTCAAGTGAGTACCCTCTTTTATGCTGGTCACAAAAGAAAGAACATGAATAATGAGCTAAGGAGCAAAATCAGGCAATGTTTTTGATAGATGCTCCACAGAAATAAATAATTGCAACTATGAAGGCACAGTGAGGCTACAAGGTATGTCCAACTATGTTCAATAGTGTCTTATGGGTTATTTGTTTCAAATAGAGTTTCAAGCATATTTCAATAATTTAGACTGTGTTTAGAAAAACAGGATACAGAATTTCATATGCAATGATCAGGTTATATGACACTGAGATCACAAAAATTTAACTTATCCTGCCTGGTTAATCCATTTATTATTTTTCATACATATCAGAAGAAGGCCTCCCTTACTAGCCTTATGCATTTTATGATCTTTTATAAGTGTATCATTGAAAAAACTACTGCCATCTTTTAAAAGGTTCCCTCAGGTACCTGTGTAGCTCAGTGGTTGAGCATCTGCCTTTGGCTCCGGTTGTGATCCTGGGGTACCGGGATTGAGTCCCGCATCGGGCTCCCTGCAGGGAGCCTGCTTCTCCCTCTGCCGGTGTCTCTGCCTATGTCTGTTTCTCATGAATAAATAAATTTAAAAATATCTTCCAAAATATAAGTAAATAAATAATTCCCTTGTATAAAAGCACCCAAGCAAATACTTGCTACATCACAGGACATTCTGCTCAGTCATGTACCCGGAAGACTCATACACGTCTACTTGGCACAAGCCCTTGACATAATTCAATAGTCACTGATTCAATTACAATTGAAGCATACTATAGATAGCTTTGATGTTTACTGTAAGTTAGGGACTGACCTTCCTTTTGATGTTAAGAAATTCAAGCACTTATTAGATGTGATTATGACTTAACTTGAAAACCAAACTTTTTCTACTGTTCCTCTTTTAAGTATTTGGATCCGTTTAACTGAGTAATACCCTGAACTGAATGCATGTCATTAAAAAAAGGGTGACCATTACAACTATGTATCTGCATGAGTAAAGAATTCCATGATAGGGTAAATAAAACCAAATAGAAATATGTTGGATGCTAACTAATATAAGACTATAGCTTTTTTTTTTATTTTTTTTTATTGGTGTTCAATTTACCAACATACAGAATAACCCCCAGTGCCCGTCACCCAATCACTCCCACCCCCCGCCCTCCTCCCCTTCTACCACCCCTAGTTCGTTTCCCAGAGTTAGCAGTCTTTACGTTATGTCTCCCTTTCTGATATTTCCCACACATTTCTTCTCCCTATAACTTTTAGTCATGAGCTCAGATTTCAAATTTTGGTATTGGCTAAAACAGTCTCATTATTCTCACAGATTGACTTTTTAACAATAAATGTTTTAAATCTGAAATTTAAGATATATTTACAGAATTAAAAGCAATTTTAAATAGTTTGTATTTTAGAATTCTACACAAGATTTCATTTTTTGTAAAGAATTTTTGCTGCTAAACAATATTAAATTGCTAAGAGTGGTAGAAAAAGTAACAGATTTGGATGCAAACTATATTTCTTGCATTTTACTGTCTGTGTAACATTAGAAAAATTATTTAAGCTCTCCAAATTTCTCTTTTGTGAGAAAGAGAATAATAATCTACTATCCTGAAAATATAAAACCTCTCCATGTTGACATAGCCATGTGGACATGCAATCTTGTTATTAGTATTGATTGGTAAATATGGAAAAAAGTTTAAAATATCATGAATCCTCTGTAACAGCTCTAGACTGCCTCCCCCTGCCTGGGATCTCTTAAAATAGAAATATTGTCAAACAGGGAAGAAAAACCCAGAATAGCCTCAGAATTTTTCAATGTAATACTTAATGCCTACAAAATTCTAAAGGAAACTATGTTCTGAGAATCTGTATCTTTGATATAAAGATATAGAATACATGAAAATATGCACGAGCATTAAAGACAGTTGTTATCTAATATGGCAGCCACTAGCCATATGTGGCTATTAAAATTTAAATTAACTGAAATTAAGTAAAACTTAACATTCAGTTCCTTAGTCACACTGGCCACATTCCAAATGTTCAACAGCCAAATATGGCTGGTAGTTACTGTATTAACACAAATGCAGAACATTTCCATCATCAAAAAAAGTTCTACTGGACAATGCTTTTCTAAAGCATGAAAGAACTTAGGAATATAAAATGTAAGAGGCCTTTATCCAATAAGCAAGAGGTGAATGAAAAAAAAATCAGGATTCTAAAAATTATGGTTACAGAACAGACTGTAAATATAACTCGATGATATTAAAATAATAATATAACAATACAAATACAAAAATGAGTGGGGAAATGGGAAGTTTAATTGTCTCATCTTTAAAGATAGAGTAAACTTTGGAACACATAACTAAAGAGGCAAAAAAAATACTCTATTCTTTTATGGTCTATCCATACTGATTTGATAAGAAACTTTATAGAAACATTTTAGGAAGCCTCCTATTTGCGTTAAAGAGGGATTTATATAAAGTTCAGCAATTACCTTGGTTTCGCTTTATCTGCCTTTCTTGCTGAAACAAAATGCCAGTATGACTAAAAAGATGTATAATAAATGTTAATGACAGTTATTTTGGGATGTGGAATTTTGAGGGTTTTTTTTTTTACTTTCTTTTGTAGTTTTGAATTTTGATTGACATTTTTATACTAACCACTCATAAATTTTGCAAAAACAATCAAATTATCCTTTAAAAAGAGATGCTTTGATAAAAATTAAAAATAATATGGAGAAACATAAAAAATGAGGTACATTAAGAAATAAGAATATAAAATTGGGATGACTTTTTGGAACTAAAATATGTATATATCTGCATAAGGCAACATTTTAAAAATGAAAAGTATTTTATCAAATTTTTTCCTTGAAACTTTTGGTATATTTTTAACAATAGAATTACATGTGTTTTAAATTATTTTACCAGGAGCAGAGAGCTTCACTGCAATCAATCATTCTTACCCTGGCTGACATGAGAACTGAAATAATCACCTTGGCCTTTCACTGCAAGTAGCCACCTAAGCATTTGAACGAAAGTGTTTAGGTTGAAGGAGTAGATGCAACGTTTTTGAGTTTTAGGGCAAAATGGACAGATCCTGGAATACAGTAGCTCCTGGCATTGGTAGGGTTAAGGCAGCAGCTATAACAGATACAGATGTAATGAGAGTGATGAGATCCTATGGGAGCTGCCTAGAGAATACCAGACAGTTCCCTAACATTTGAACTATTTTTAGATTCACCAAAAAGAATATAAGGTTGTAAGTCAACATGGAAAGGTCCTTCAGAAACATAATAATTGTTGTGTGTATACACATGTACACACATACACATAATTTATTATTGAAAGAAGTTTTAGATAATGTTTTATTCGTGCCTTCCAGCCTACCTTTTGTAGACTTTAAGAGTATCTATAATAGAAGGACACTGTTCTCCATTCTATCCTCCATGCCTTTGCTTATATTGCTTCCTTAGTCTAGAATGATTTGCTACCGTCCTCTCTCTTAAAATTCCCCAAGCCCAAAATAAATTCAAGGTCCAGGTCAATGCCTCTTCACTCAGGAAGTCTTCCTTGTGTTTCAACTAGAAATAATCTTTTTTTTTCTTTAATCTGTTATATCCCCTTATTTCCTTATGAGTTTACATTACAATTGTCACATGTATCTTATCTTCCCTAATGGATCACAGGCAACCTAACAGCAGATTCAAGTCAGGTTTACCTCTACATCTCCCTCTTCCCATCCAGGGTCAAAGAGTGTGACTTAAACATAGACACACTATGTGAATACAGAAATGAAGTATTTACAAAACACATCCTATGTGTTAGCTTTGCAAGATGCTTGTCAAAAGTGTGTCCTATGTTCAAGTAAACTTGATACAACCTGCATAATCTATTCCTTTTTGGAATATTCTTAATGACTATTAAAATTACTGAGAAGTTGAATGGTAAAGAAATTTATTTTACTTCATTAAACTCCACATTGACACAGAATCATTTCTTTCTTTCTTTTTTTTTTTTTCTTTTTTATAAGGATTACACCATAGTGGACTCTGTTGGTGCCTTGCCCATATCCCATGAGCCCTGCTGAGATCACTTGTAGATACTTCCCTTACAAGCCAATGCTTTCCTACATCTCTCTGCCTGAGGCATTATCTGGCCATTGGAGCATGGCCCATACGCTCAGGAAATCCCAGAAAGTTACTCTCTGGAGTAACTCATGAGAGATAGGAGTTGGGAAATAGCTATCCCCAAATCCTTTACCCCTCAGTAGGGTAATTCTGAATTATGCTCTACACAGTATCTCAAAGGGTCTCAACAAGATTGAGCAAAACAAAATAGATCAAAAGAGACTAGAGATAGCTTATGTGTTGTTTGTTCAGAATGATGTTGCAGATGAAGTTTAGGGGGTTAAAGGTTCAACATGAGCATGACTGAAAAAGGAATAACTATATTTTCCTGAGAGGAAATGGAGAATTCAGGGTTATGTCACAAAAATATTTATTATATCAATATTACCCTTAACCCTTGCCATTACATTTTTTAACCTACTTCTCTCCTAAAGACAACAAGAATAGCTAGCATAAAAACATGAGCAAAACAAATGAAATCCTAATTTAATTTTAAGATACTTGAAAATTTTTCAGCCCACATAAATTCTTACAGTTCTCAGGGTTTCAGAGCCTGTTCTACCTAGTTCTAGTCCCAGTGACTAGTCATGCTGTCCATTGAGACCCATCTACTACAGCGATATCACTTTTGAAAACTTTTGATCCTCCCCCCAATAATTTGTGATCTCTACCTTTTTTAAAAATCCTTAGAACTCTCTATGCTGATGTTAACATGCTTAGCTTACTTTATGTCTCTTTAAATGCCGGCAAGCTGAGGTCAGGAACTATGCATGTCCCATTGCATGTTCCAACACATCTCTTCAATAAGAAGTGCCCAGTAAGTATTTGATGAAATGCTGTATCTTGGGAAGACCAATTAGCCTTTGTAGAAGCGGACAAGAAATTATTTTAAAATATTTCTGCAGGCCTTTTTATACTAATCTGGAGGCAGAAATAATTGGAAAATTTAAATGAATACTTGCTTCTTCAATTAGGATAGCCTTATGAACCGTTCTGAAATATGCCGTTTACTTCCTCTTTTCTGTATCGTTTCAACCAAAGTTCTCCGTTATCTTAAACTATTTCTTTGCTGCCTAGGATACTATTATGCTTCTTTCTAAGCAACAGCCCCATAAGCTTCCAATATTTTGCTATTTCACCATTAAAATAGATCTTTCCTATATTCCTTTCTTTAAACATTCTGATTTCTAATAGAGACAATGTCTTCTTTACCAAAAGTATATGGGGAAGTTAATGTGTCAACTAACTAGAGTATGATTCTTCACTGATACTATCCCCTATATAAACTATTTAAATCTTATCCCTTATAAAAGTTACTTAGACAAGCTAACCAAGTTAACCAGATCAAAATAGCAGAAGATTTAGACAAATGAAACTGTCCATGTACCTTAAAATCACACCAATTCAGGTACAAACATACATGGCCATACAAACTGTAAGCCACATAAGTCTTTGATAGCATTCACACAGAAAACAAACAAGAGTACCCACCTTGAGTTGTGCAGTGTACAACCTGCACAAAACCACATAAAACTACACAAGCTTTTCACCAAATAAACAGCTGCTCATTTTTCCCTGTTTGTTAAGAAGTCTTATGCACACTTTTTCTATTCCAATTCCTAATTTCTAGCTTATTTTAGTTCACCCTAGAGATAGATAAATGTTCATAAATACTAAATATTTGGCCAATTTGCATTTTTTTCTAAAAGAAAATTAATCCAGATAAGCCTACATTTGACATCACGTAGACAAAAAGTGTACAATTTTCCAACTCCAGGTGCTAAGGGTATAATGTGGATTGAAGATAGGTTTCCTAAGCTTCCTTTGAATGAAAATTCTGCGATTTAATTTATTTTTGCCAAAATCCCATCATTCTCGTGCAAGTGTATACAGGCTCCCAAAAATTTTGATCTCTGAGATTTCGAGGCCTTCTTTAGACCTTAGTGTCCTTCATTAGTATTTTCTAGACTAGCTACAACTAGGACATTTGAAATCCTATTAGTGAGGGTGTCAGCGGTGCACTTGGCCTTTAAGAGGAACTTAATATTCAGCCTGATGAATGTGAATTTGGGAGCTGAGGCCTCATTTCTTGCTCACCCAGGGTCGAAAACCTCTCACCACTACAGCTGTGCCCGGCCCATGTTTAAGTAGGCAAAAATTCCAACTGAAAGTCTGCCTTCTCCTATTTCTCTCCCACCTAGATTTAATTCTCTACAGCCTATCCGAGTTACAAATGAAAGTTTTAAATTCTAGGCACCGAAAGGTATTTGGACTACAGCACGCTCTTTTCCAATGCATTTCAACCAAGGAATCCCATTTAATTCCAACCCAGTGAAATAAAAAGCTACATTGATTAAAACTCTTGAGATTCAGATCAACTTTTAAGGAGGCGCTGAATCTTTTTAACATCTGCTTCCTTACCAGCAAAGGTAATACATCTTTAAATAATTTGTAAGTGTGTTAGAGCTGCCACAGAGTTATTGAGAGCTCTCCTTTGGTAAATAAGGGGCTGCAGGCTTCATATTTCAGACAGCTGTCATCCATTAAATATTTTAATATTGAGGGGAATTAACTTTCATATTGATGGCAATGAAGAAAAAACTTATCTTTGTAGCCAGGGCAGACGATGTCAGCGCATAACTTGTCATTTTACTAATTCAGCTGCTTCCATTTGATTTGGAATTAGAACTAGGACCTCAGAAACTAGAGCCATGGCATCCTCACACAAAGGCTGTTTCAAATTATGTGCAGCAAGTTTTTAAGCACATTAGCAACTAGAACAAGCTGTCCTCATGCTAACTGGCCTTGCTTTGTTCTTGATGGTGGAAAATCTCGCTTTAACTGCCCTCTAATTTGTTGCAGAACGCTACTGCACCAGCAGCTGCTCTGGCACAGGATTAAACACACAAGAAAACATTATTTTTCCACACAAATTATTAGCAGTGCCAAAAGCCACAAAATCCTTTTTTGAAAAAAAAAAATCTTTTCTTCTCATTCCCTTTCTTTTCCCTCCCCCATAAAACAGCCTGAAATGAATTATACCTCGGTGGGGTTCTTAAAGATACCCCCAACACACACTTGCAGTGTAAACATACAGAGAGGGTATTCCATTCTGTTTTTGATAAAACACAAAAGATTCAAAAATGGGGCAAGGGGAAACTTTCCACTGCACATATAATAAATATGTCAATGAATGAGGACTCCTGTTGGGTGGATACACAGGACTGTCGGGAAACCAACTTGCCTAGTACCACATACACTTGTTCAAAAACTACAGGAGGAAATACATAAAGTAAGCCTCCCTCTGTTCTAATCTCGGTCTGATTACAGCTATTTCTGTGCAGCAGTTAAACGTCTTGCCAAAAGGAAGAATTGGCTTGATTGCTGCTTCAGAGGAGAATTTATTAGATGTCTGCAAATAATTGTTGGGAAGACAATTGTGCCTGCCCTCATTGTCTTTCTCATTTGGTGGGCTTGCCACACTGCTGTTTTTTTTTTTAATTACATTTGTTAGGGAAGACCACAAGGACCTTTCAGGTCAACCCATACCTGTGTCCTGGGTCTGAGGAAGTCTTCAAACAATGCTTATTTTTAAATAAAGAAAAAAGAATCTGCCGTTAGCCCTTATTTCAGAGACCAGATCCACTGCCTTTTCCACTGTGAGAGGTAGGAACAGTGGTGGGGTCTAAGTGTCACAGAAGTATCTCCAGGAGACCCCTGCTGTCTCCTGATCATCCTTTTTGACTGGGACAGTCTGACATCTGCCTATCAATAATGAAGTTCATCACCTGATTTCAGCATCATGGGAAAAGGACTCAGTGGAGTGTGCAGCAAAGGCAGCCTACAAAGGAAGTGAGGTTGACCATTTGGCCTTCAGCAAGTACCTACACACAGCTTGCTTCTTCATTGACTCCCAGTTCCCACTGCTCTCCTGGCAAACAGCAGGCCCTGGGACATTCCTGGACAAAGTTTTCTTCCTCTCACTATAAAAATTCTAGGAATAGAGTGATGTGCTGGTGAATACAAAGATTATTCTTCAAGATTCTTCAAGATTATGGAACTGAAAAATCAGCCTCCTAAAAATCTCCATGAGTATTAGCCACCATGAAAATTTCCTGATCCAGGTTCAAAGCTACTACTCTCTGGCCTTCACATTTTCCCAATGTGCCTCTCTCTTTAATTGTGCTGTCTTTTTGCATCCTTAATACTCACTCTCTTGATCAGTTATGTCGACTCTCAAAAATGGTTGGATGCAATGATTTGAAAAAGGCATGCATTCAAAGCTGCTTTTATTAAAAATTTCATTAAGGGATTTGCAACCTTCTCCTTTGCTTGCTGTTCCAGCTTCTCTCTGAGCTGCAAGTCAGAACAGTCCACTCAGAGGCATTCACTGAAAATTCATCACACATCATCCATCAGTGATTAAGCACACGGACTCTCTGGGATAGATGGAAATAAACAACCAAGAATTCTGAGCCACCTGTTTTGTGCCTTAAATTCACAAGGTCAGGTAGTGTCTGGAATTTAGGACCAAATCAAAGTCTGTAAAGTTTAAGTGACATAATTAAAGAGAAAATGAATCTATGTTTTATACAAATGCATTACCATTAGGATCTCTTTTCTGATATTTTAGCCAACAATGTAGACCATCTACAAAAGGAAGAAATTGGGATTTTTTTCAATTAATAAATGACTGTTTTAGTTCTATCTAGGTGTATGTATGTTGTTTCTGAGTTACTTCTAACACATGTATTAAATTCCAGTTCTGTTTTTTGCCTTGTTTGAATATATGCTCATAGAAGGCACTAACTGTGTTTTCCTTACATGTGTTTAGTTTACAGACGAGAGAGACAATATAAGATATTTGGTGCCAAGGAAAAGAAAGTCGATAATTCCTATTGACTTCTCCTTCCCTTATCTATGTACTTTCTCCTACTGCACCTTGTATATAATACCTAGCAAAATAGGACCAAACACCATAATACCAGCCATTTGTCCCCACCCTCCAGACACCATTTTACTATATGATTCTCAGTACCAAGCTATAGAGGTTGCTGGTCCCTAGAATTTGTTAGAGAAGCAAATTCTCAGACTCCACCCTAGACCTACTGAATTAGAATCTATAGTGCACAGCAATCTGTGCCTCCATGTGAGCCTCATGTTTGAGAATGACGCTCACACCAGTATGCCCTCCCACATACCCCACTGGCAGGGTCAGATGCTCTCACGCTTTCCCATAACATTGCCATGCCTTCTGCTGGCCTCTAGTTTCCTAGAGTTCCCCTTTGGGGCTCCCCACTCAGGCTAGTCCTTTGAAAGTGGACCCCATATTTCAAAAAGATCCTTTTCTCTGTTTTCCTCATATAAATCTTTATCTTTATAGTAACCTTTTCTGACCCTAGGGAGAAATTGCCTAGTCCAAATAAATAAATGTCTAATGGTGGAATTATGATCCTTGTAGCAAGCATATGGGGAGGACAAAATGTATAAGAGACTCCTTAGTACCTCCCAAATCATTTCATACAAATAATCACTAAATATGGCTATCTGGGAGGCTTCAAGAATTGTGCTAGATCTTAGTTTGCTGACTTTTGATGACCAGCCATTTACTTAAACCTCCCCATCAACAAAATGGGCCTCAAAATATCTTTCCTACGTGTATTTACGAGGATTAGTGACACTTTTCAAAAATGTTTCTAGTATTGTGCCTAGCAAGAAGAGATGCTCAATAAGTAGAAGATCCATTAGTATAATGGAATGAGGGTGACTTTGGGGTCAAGGTGACATGAGCTCTAGTCCCAGACATGTTGTGACTCCAGAGAAATTACACTGCCTCTCTGAGTCATAGTTTCTTCCTCTAAGTGGAAATACTGTTTCCACTATGCTAGCAATTGTGCAAGGATGTTTTGAAACTTAGATGAAATAACCCTATATAAATTGTGCAACACAAATAAAAATATGCTCATCTTCTTTTCCCCTGCTTATGAATATGGGATGGGGAGAAAAAGTGATGAAGGGTAAGAACCATATATGGAACAAAACTGACCTGCATTAATGATCTGGTTATATTTTACTAGTTTGTAGCCTTAGACAAGTTAGTTAATTATTATGAGTCCTGGCTTCCACATTTATTGTTCTTGAACAACTACTCCTTCTTTCAAGGTTGCTGTAAGGCCTCTAAATGCAGCGATGAATGTGGACAAAAAGATTAACATAGCAATTGGCTTAGAGCAGGCCCTCTATATAAGTGAGTTCTGTTATTATTATTATTGCCATTGTTGTTATTAAATGGTGGCTATTTCTTGACAGTCCAACAGTTGTAAATCCTTATTTGCTTTCTATTAGGTTTCCAATTGAGAGAACATTTTTTTGTCCTTTTAAAATGCACATAACTTTTACTAGCATTTTTTTTGGCCAGTCTGGGTTTGGAGGGTAGTCTTGTGGATTTGTTTAATATCAATCTGAAAAACAGATTCAACAAGCTAACAACCATGTTCTGACATATTTTCCAAGTTAATGCCACCTTGTCTGGCCTCAGGACACAGTCAGTCAGCTTTCCCTGGAGAGGTCCTTTTTTTTTTTTTTTTTTACACAGTTCATCTTACACCATGCTTAACTGCTGCTGTAGTTAGAAGAACATTGTTTAGAGCTGTAGATTCTAAATTACCTGAGGGTAGTTTTGCACTCAGCTTTGCATTGGTGTCCACCATTACTGCTCAATAAATAATGCTGAATTGCACTGAATCTGGATAACACACAGCTGCTTTGTTCATTTTTTAGTTGATGGAGAGTTAGAAAATTAGATACCAAAAACACCACTTCTCCAGTACATGCTTCTAATACTCCTACAAGTCTAATACTATAGCTAAGACATGTATATATTGCTTACGTGTGCTGCACAGTCCTGGAGAACTGATCTCTATTTTTACTTTTTACCTATTTTATTGAGGTACAATTGAGATATGACATTATATTAGTTTCAAGTATATAACATAATGATTCGATAAATGTATTTACTGTGAAAAAGAGAATTGCAATAAGTCAACACTCATCACCACACATAGATACAAGTTGTTTTTTTTCTTGTGATGAGAACTTTTAAGATCTACCCTCTTAGCAACTTTCAAATATGCAATATGGTTTTATCAACTATAGTCACCTTGCCATACATTACATCACCAGGACTTATTTTATTTTATTTTTTTTAATTTAATTTATTTATGATAGTCACAGAGAGAGAGAGAGGCAGAGACATAGGCAGAGGGAGAAGCAGGCTCCATGCACCGGGAGCCCGATGTGGGATTCGATCCCAGGTCTCCAGGATCGCGCCCTGGGCCAAAGGCAGGCGCTAAACCGCTGCACTACCCAGGGATCCCCTCACCAGGACTTATTACCATATGACTGGAAGTTTGTACCTTTTGACTCCCTTCATCCACTTTGCCTACTCCCAGCCCCCACCTCTTCTTTAAAACTCATAATTTGCAGCAGACTTCTCAGTAGCTTCCTTTTACCCTTCATGACACATAGAGAAACTGAAGGTCTAAGATATTAAGCCACTTCCTCGTCTTTGCACCCACAAATTCTGGCATAACAGACTAAATTACTCCCTTTTGGCCTTTCTACCTTTCATTAATAAACTTTTATAGAAAGAAGGAAGGGAAGGAGAGAGGAAAATAATGGAGAATTCCATGAGCTCCAAATCACAAATCACAGCCCTACCTTACTCCACCTCCAGTTCACCCATCCCAAATATACAAAACGACTCAATTCAACAAATATTTATTGAGTACCCACTATGTGCCAGATACTGTTCTAGGCACTGATTAGAACAGAACAGGTGCTGGTTCAAACCCGAATTCTCATACCTGCCAATCATCTTTCTTCACACCCAGAATATCCTGGGGTTTGTCATCTGACACTTCCAAGTCTTTGCCAACTTGTCTCAGGTCATGAATAATCCTTAGGAACTGGCTCTTTATTGTTCCTGTAGTTACCAGGTGATGATGCCAGTGCCAGCCATCTGGGATTTGGGTTAGTTTTTCGCTTTCGCTTTTGCTTTTTTTTTTTCTTTTTTGTCCATGGATGTGTTCCTATAAGAGTCAGTGTGACTCCCAGTTCTTCCCTAAGGAATAATTTTTTTCACTCAGGACCCAGAATCAGACTTTCCAGGACTCTGAGTTTTTGTAACCAGGCTCCAGTCTCTAACCAGGACATTCAATTCTGCTGCCATATCCTCATTCAGTCAGCATACAGGCATTTTCCATCAACTCACTCATTCTAGTCTTGGTTCCCAGACTCCATGTCTCCAGTTGCTATGGAAGGTTGATAATGATTCAAGAATTAAAGTCTGAAATGAGAACAGCCCCAGAGACTGTTCTTCACAAATAGAATTTAAGTGAGGTGTCTAAAACTCTATTGTCTTCAGGAATCTGGCAGATAATGTAAATATATAAAGCCATCTATGTATAACACAGCAGACAGAGATGAAGTCTGTTTAAAATGGAGAAAGCAGGCAATTTCTAATTAAAAAAGAGAATCCTGGGCAAGCCACCAAGTCACAGCCTCTGCAGCTCTTCAGGGGTGGAATGGAGGCTTCTTGGGCTTGGTAGTCTCCATGCTTGGCATGTCACCTGCATTTGGTAGGTGCTTAAATCAATAAATGAGTGACAGAACAAAGAAGTGAGTGAACCAAGGAACCAACATGGAAGAACTGAAATGGAGACTTTAGATTGTTCTTCACAATATGACAGATGATAAACCTCACTCACCTGAGGTATTTTGTTCCCAAAACTGTGTCCACGAGACCTTTCCAAACTTACAATAATCCTCAAATTAGTCTGTCTAAAGGATTTCATTTTTTACTGGGACTTTATTATAGATAGACACACAGGTAATCAATGGATAGAAAACAAATATTAACGCTTTCCTTTAAAACAACTCAGAGAGTGTAATACATTTTAAAAATTCAATATCAACTCCTCTGCTATGGCAACAAATCAAATGAAGTGAAGAAAAAAGAAATAAATGAAAGCAGAAGAGGAAAATACATAAGGAACTAAAGTCATTTTATGGATGAAATTGTTTCAGTCCAAGTTGTCCTCCCACTTGCACAATTACTATGCTGATCCTTCAAGTGGCAATCCAGGAAAGAGGGCATTATTTTGTATTCCACAAGGACCTGTAAATTCAGTGTCTGGAGATGATGGTAAGTGATGCTAGGGCCAATCATCCAATCCTCCAGGCACAGGCCAAATTACTCACAAAAGCTGCCAGAATCCAATGTTCTCATGAACCTGTCCTATCCCTTAGCTGCACCACATCCTTTCTCTTCTTGCCCTGTTCTTACAGTCTTCTCTGCCTGCCTATCACCCCTGATCATGGGTTGCAGTGGACCAGGGTAACGACTCTTGAACAGTTTGACTTTCTCTTTGCTTACTACACATTTCCATGTTGATGGCACTGGATTCCCAGTAAGTTATCAGTGGCCTGATTCCAGGACTGTATTCATTTCCTATGGTTGCTATAAAAAAAAAATAGCATAAACTTGGTGACCGACAATGCCAATAATGTATTCTGTAACGGTTCTGGAGGCCACAAGTCTATAATCAGTATCACTGGGCCAAAATTAAGATGTTGGTAAGGCCACACTCCCTTCAGAGGCTCGAAGGGAAGAATCCATTCCCTGTTTCTTCCATCCTCTGGTGACTGCTGGCATTCCTTGGCTTGTGACTACATTAGCCCAATCTCTGCCTCTGTAGTCACATTGCTTCCTCCTCTTCTGTCTATAAGATCTCCCTCTCCCTCTGTCTCTATAAGGAAACTTGTAATAGCATGTAGAGCCCATACAGATAGTCCTGGATAATCTTATCTCAATATCCTTAACTTAATCACACCTACAAAGATCTTCTTCCAAATTAGCTAAACATTTATAGTTTCTTAGGATTAGGAGGTAGAAATCCTGGCCGAGGCAGGGGAAGGGGGCACAGGCGTTCTTTTTTTTTTTTTTTTTCAGCTATTACAAGGACTTTCTCCTATAATCCGATTCTGTTAACAGCTCCAACCCCAAACCAAGAGTTTTGGAAGAACTACCTGGAGAATTACCATGTTGTTCCATTTGAATGCCTATAGCTAAATGCCATAATCATCTTAGGTGGGAAAGTACATTAACCTAAGAAGTTTCCCAATTATAAAGGTCTGTCTTGTTTAATGGCTGCTGCTCCTTTGTCTGGCTTTTTCACAGATGATCAAATCAACAGCAGTCTGTATTCTTTTCCTCACTGCAACAGTCCATTATACTTTCCCCATTCCCCTCTTCCTCTTTGGTATTCAAACTGGGGGTAGTAGGGGACAAATGGGGATGATGAGAAACTAACAGTCTATGGACTCATTCCTAAATCTGGCATTGTTATCTCTCCTGAAATGAGTCTCTAACACTCCTAGCAGATCTCATTTATGTGCCTACCACCTCTTTCTATCCCAAGATTTAGACAGGACACAAGTCAGGCCCAGATGGAGTCATAGCCCTCTTAAGAGCATAAACATCTCTCAGCTATTCTAGAGATGAAAACAGTGGCTTCTCTACCTTCCATCCTGAGAAAGCTCTCTTGGGGAGACCCATACCACGCTCATGTTTGTTCAGGTGGCTTGATATTCACCACAAGACATTCTTTCCCAAGCAGCCTCAAAACACAACCTCCCGCTTCTGTAAAATATGTGGATTGAGTTTCTTTGAATGAAAAAGCATAGCGTATTCAACTCACTCAGAGGAACTCCTAAGCCTTCCACTGTGAGGAAAGTGTTACTCGAACCAGCCAAAGGATGCCACCCAAGCGTAACCAGGAAAGTGGTTTCCCACTTGAATCCAAATATGATTTGGGCTCTTTTGGGGATGGATTTATGTTTCTTTCAACTACAGCACTTGGGAGAGAAGAATCTTCATTTGCCAAGACACAAAGAACATGCTCTGTACCCTTTATCAGTTCTCATAAGAGTTTTCCAATTCTCCTCATGCTGTGCTGAGAAAGAAAACAAAAATTATCCATGGCTTTGTACAAATCTGTTGCTTTTGGGAAATGGGAAATGTTCTTTTCTGGGCAGTATGAAAATCAGTCTCTGACTAAAACAGAGGAAAATTAAACTGATATGTTTTTCTAATCCTAAGGTTTTAAGAAAACAAAGACATTCATGCTGCAGAAATTGTTAAATCTGTTCAACATCCAAAAATAGCCTTGGAAAAGCCTAGGACCCTTTACAGATGGTCTGGGACCCATACTTTAAAGAGTTTGCTAATGAAGGACTAAAATGCCCAAATCCTTTAAGTAATAGGATGGAGTTTTTTTTACATAGAGAATGCCTCTTGGAGGGAGGGGGAGAAGTAGTTTCAGGCCAAGACTACATTGGAGATGAGGCCAGCAAGCTATAAATGACGCTGAGCATGGATATGGCTAGTTGTCTGCTACAGAAGCCCCATCATCAAAAGAACAAAGCTTGTCC
This sequence comes from Canis lupus dingo, assembly GCF_003254725.2. Taxonomy (NCBI): domain Eukaryota; kingdom Metazoa; phylum Chordata; class Mammalia; order Carnivora; family Canidae; genus Canis; species Canis lupus. The sequence goes on from NC_064243.1 coordinate 77,336,748, forward strand.
CCTTTGAATTGAGGGAACAACTGTTCTTTCTGCTGGTTCCACATTTGTTTCTGTACTATGACTATCAAAACAAGTAATCAATAAGCCCAGAAGTACTTATTGTTAGGTCATTTGAGGAGCTATCAGGAAAAAAATATCCTGGTTTTCAAGTGTAGATCAGAGCACAAAACTTTTTCTTTGCTCTTGGCTCTGACAGGACTGGAGCTCTGGTTTCTTGGCTGATGGCTGTAATTTTGACCTCAGCTAAGCCTCTTTCAAAAGATGTCTTTATTGTTTTCAGAGCACCCACTTCCCTTATATTTGAAAAATGTGTGCATGTGTGAATATGTATGTATTTTACTTCAGTTCTTTTCCTTTTGGAATATTGAACTAAGGGAAAAGAGGTGATCATGTGATATTCAGTGGAAGTTTGCTAACATTTTTTATTTCTAAATCTCCTGATACTTAACGATTGGCACAGAACACTCTGTAGCACTCCACACACATCATATCATCTCCCACTTAGGACCTCAACTTCCTCCAATGCTTTCTCTTTAATGTTAAAAAAAATGTAATTCATGATTCAGTTCAGATACTACATCTCCTGGGAAGACTTCCTAATCCTAGCTCCCACTGATTGACACAGGGTGGGGTAGATATCTTTCCTCTGTGCCACCATGGAAATCTCTGCACTGCTCTAACATCAAATTTACTGACCTATATTGTAATTGTATATGCATTAGTTTAACTTCCCCATTAAACAGCATCATATCCCCAGTGCCTGGCAAAAAATTGCTAATCAATAAATGCTCCTTAAACTGCACTATATTTAAAGTATTTTTCCTTTCCCATTCATAAGAATTTATGGACCCCAAAAACTTAAAGATGACTTATCTACATCAGTAACATGTCTTTGAAGTCCAATTTGTAAAATAATTTTTCTTTTCCTAGACTAGGCCTGAGCTATGGGAAAAGAAGTGTTTCATCTTCAGTTATAGATAGAGCTATTTCTATAGCTAAGATGACCTGAATGTTGATTTCTACACACTGTGCCTCTGGCACTTCTGAAAGAAACATTGTTCTTAAAACGATTGAAGGGATTTAGGGTTTCACTGAACCATGATGTAGGCTGCCTGGGCTGAACTGCTGAATCTGTTCGCCTGCTACCAGAATCCAGTCTCCAGAATAAAGCAACATTAAAAGAAAATTAACCTTCATAATTGCTTCCCCAACAGATTTTGTTGTCCACATGGGATTACACACAGCATGACCAAGTTTCCCATAACCTTAACCAATGGTCCTGAACTCCCCATCCTGGGCTGATGAGCACAAGTCAAGAATCCAAATCCCTTTTCTCCTAAGGGCTAATCCTTTTCAATGAGATGTTCACAGACCTATGTTATTAATGTAGATTTAAAGAAAAGGGGAGAAAAAAGAAACAATCACATTCTCAAGAAATTCAAGGTTGCATGACTGGAAAGGAAACTCAAGATTGTCACGCTTAAATGTTCATAACTGAAGGTCCTGCCGGGTGTAGAATGTGTGCACATCACTTATTCCAATGGACATCTTAGATAAAGGAGATCATCTGGCTTTATATTTAATAAAATGATCTTTCAGGGTACTAAAGATAAGACATGAGAAGCTATCATTGAGCTTTCAAAAGCCTACAATGGCCTGATTTTAAATCAAATGAAAAATCTCATTTCAGATCAAATTGGTAAAAATCTGGAGATAGGCCAGAAAAAAAAAAAAGTAGCAAAACTCAAACTTATGAGCAGGAGTAATTAACCATGAAGTTGAGGTCCAGAAAGAACATTGAAAAGTCATTTGCCTCTGCCTCCAGCCTCCAACCGAAATCCCTTTAACTACTCTAAGGTGAATGTATATACCAGTGGCTCCTAGACATGAACCATAGAACTATAAGTGTCAGAGCTCAGAATTATTCAAAGAAGTCCAAGAATCCACATGATTAGCAAATGCTGGCTGGGACTGACTAAGCAATATGTCTTCCCAAACACAAAATATCACTGATTGACTGCGTTTAAAGTTTATTTATTTATTTATTTATTTATTTAATCTATTCCCACTGTGGGGCTCAAACTTACAATCCCAAGATCAAGAGTCTCATGCTCTCTCCACTGGGCCAGCCAGGTGCCCCCAACTGTATTAGATATTGATTTCAAGGTGTTACTGATTTCAAAGCAGTTTTTCTTTTTCAAATGGTTTCTCAAACAACAGACTCGATAAGCCTCATTATACTCAGGGGACAATGATATGTGAATATTTTGAAAAGTTAACTTTTTATAAAAGAATAACATCCATACATGTGAATTTTTTATGTTAAAATATTAGAAACTACTGTAAATTACACATTTGTTATAAATAATACAGAACATGTTTGCATATTCTGCACATTCACTTTATTCCAGGGCTTCTTAGTCTTTATAGGCAGAAAAGTCTTCAAAAAGTCTAATTTAAATTCTTCCTGTGAAACTTTTACCTGAGCTTAATTTATTATTCCTTTCTGAAGTTACAGGATGATTACTATAGTTCATCATACAACTATTGTAATAGATAATATAATATAATATAATACCCTCTACTTAAGATACCTCTACTTGAGGCTGAATAACACAAATCCTCCTGCACTGAGTTATATCTCAATATTTATCTTGGTATTCTCTAGAATAATAGTGTCCAATAGAACTTTCTGCAATGATAGAAATGTTTTATACTTGTGTTGTCTGGTACAGTAGCAACTAACCATATGTGATCACTGAGCATCTAAAATGAGCCAGTGATCACAGAACAAAAAAAAAAAAAAAAAGTAATCCTATAATTTGCAAAAGATCCTGAATAGCCAAAAGCAATCTTGAAAAAGAAAAACAAAGCTGAAGGTATCACAACCCTAGATTTCAAAATATACTACAAAGCTGTAGTAATCAAAGCAGTATGATACTGGCCCAAAAAGACACATTCATCAAAGGAACAGAATACAGAGTCCAGAAATTAACCCATGTTTACATGTTCAATTAATCTATGGCAAAGGAAGCAGTAATAATAATACACAATGGGGAAAAGAGTCTCTTCAACAAATGCTGCTGGGAAAACTGGACAGCTACATGCAAAAGAATGAAACTGGACCACTTTCTTACATCAAATACAAAAATAAACTCAAAATGGATTAAAGATTCAGATGTGAGTCCTGAAATTATAAAATTCCTAGAAGAAAGCATAGGCAGTAATTTCTTTGACATAGGCCATAGAAACATTTGTCTTTCTATGTATATCTCCTATGGCAAGGAAAACGAAAGGAAAATTAAACTATTGGGACTACATCAAAATAAAAAGGTTTTGCACAGTGAAGGAAACCATCAACAAAACAAAAAAGCAACCTACAGAATGGGAGAAGATATTTGGAAAAATGATATATCTGATAAGGGGTTAATATCCAAAATATATAGAGAACTCCCAAAAATAATCTGATTAAAACAGGCAGAAGGCCTGAATAGACATTTTTCCAAAGAACACATACAGATGGCCAACAGACACATGAAAAGATGTTCAGCATCACTAGCCATCAGGGGAATACAAATCAAAACCACAATGAGCTATTACCTCACATCTGTTAGAATGGCTAAAATCAAAAGGACAAGAAATAACAAGTGTTGGTGAGGATGTGGAGAAAATGGAACCCTCAAGCACTGTTGGTAGGAATGTAAACTAGCACAGCTACTGTGGAAAACATTATGGAGGTTCTTCAAAAAATAAAAAATAAAAATACCATATGATCCAGTAATTGCACTACTGAGTAGCTGCCCAAAGAAAATGAAAACATTAATTTAAAAAGATATATGCACCCCTATATTTATTTTCAGTATGATTTACAATAGCCAACATATGGAAGCAACCCAAGTGTCCATCCATAAATGAGTGGATAAAGAAAATGTGAATATTACTCAAGGATGAAAACAATGAAATGTTACATTTGCAACAACGCGGATGGATTTAAGGGATATAATGATAAATAAGTCAGAGAAATACAAATACCATTTGATTTCACTCATATGTGGAATTTTAGAAACAAAACAAAAAACTGGACTCTTAAATACAGAGAACAAACTGGTGGTTGCCAGAGGACAGGTAGGTAGGAGGATGGGTGAAATAGATAAAGGGTATTAAAAGTACATTTATCTTGATGAGTACTGGGAAATGTATAGAATTGTTGAATCACTACATTATACACCTGAAACTAATATAACACTTTAAGTTAACTATACTTAAATTTTTAAAAAAGAGTAGAAAAAAGTAAAATTAGTCAGTGAGACTCAAGAAACCAAACTTTTTCTTTTAGTTAATTTACATCCAAATTTAAACAGACACCTAAGGCTAGTGACTAGTATACTGGATGGTGCAGATTTAAAGTGCATTCATTTCCTAATCATCTAATTTAATTATAGTATACCCCCAATGCAGAAAATAGCCCAATAAAGACCTAATTGATTTCAAAAGCTGAATTATTTGATTTTATACATAGCACCATGATGCCAATGCAGGCAATGACATATCAGTTTTACAAACAAAGATAAATAACATATATACATTATCCTAGTCTAATACAAATAGGCTTGGATAAATATGAGTACAGCTCTGGAAAAACATTACCCATATCCTTTGGAACATAATGTATCCAAAGGTCTCAGAAGTTCACCTTTATAGACAAGGATCTGTTTATTCCCTTATTTGTACCTTAAACGTTTGATTTTGTAACAGGAACCTTTGTTGCCCAGCATGAGTATGTGATGCTTGATTCTTAGCTCCTTTTTCTTGCACACTTACTCAAAAACAATAAAGAATATACTTTCTTGAATATTGAGACTCTTTTTCCTTCTTTAAGTGATTTAGTCTGAATGTATCCCCACTGAGCTGACCAAATACTGACCACCATGGAGTTTCATTCAACTAATACTCATATTGACATTGAATCACTGCAAATCTCATTGCCAACTAGATATGAACTCACTTAATGGTAATCTAATTTAAAGTATGTTTTTTCCAGGAATGCAGACACAGGACCAAATCTGCCCTTTAATTTGTTTTAACAGAACTTGCTAAGCACTCTTCCAGGTGCTGGGAGAATGCTACAACATGATGTAAGACCCAGTCCCCAATCTAAAATACCTTAAATATATAATGTTTTACACAAATAAGGGAGTTTAAGGGTACTCTTTTATTTATCTCTTTTTCATTGTCCAAATATGCTACATTCCTTCAATTTATACTGATGCATCTTGTGAAACTTCTGGATTCATGAGCTGAGTTTGATTCTGTGATAATACCTGAACTTCTTTGTATTTCTTGTTCTTCATAATTATTTTGTTAAAACTTGCCATGTTGTAATATGTGTAAATCATTTCTAGTCCCCCAAAGGCATTAAATAATAATAATAACTCCTACATTAAATAAACTGTCTTGATACACTTAGGAGCACCCACCCCCTTTATTAACTTTACAGAAGTTAATAAGTTCTTTACAGAAGTTAAAAAGAACACTGGCTCAGAGTTCAAACTTCCAGTGTTATTCTCTGAACTTCATTCTCACCTGTTTGTTTTGTGTAACCAATAAGGTGAAATACCATTAATATTTTATTGCATTGAATAGTAATTTTAAAATATTCCATTTTTCACACATAAATTTTGGAGACTAATAATAAATTTTTTTTAAAGATTTTATTTATTTATTCATAGAGATGCAGAGAGAGAGAGAGAGAGAAGCAGAGACACAGGCAGAGGGAGAAGCAGGCTCCATGCAGAGAGCCCAACATGGGACTCGATCCCGGGACTCCAGGATCATGCCCTGGGCTGCAGGCGGCGCCAAACCGCTGCGCCACCGGGGCTGCCCTGGAGACTAATAATAAATAACATCTACCCAGCACTTTATAATTCACGAAATCTCACTTGGTCTTCATATAATCCCAAGTGCTCTTGTCAATTTGCACATTACAAAGCTACAGTTCAGCAGTAAAGTAGCTTCTCTCTCAAGAGAACACATGTAAATTATGACCGAGAGCACTACTTTCCATATCGTGTCCAATGGATCTTGGTTTGCCATAATAGGAAACAAATATGTTCTTCTTATAAACTCAAAAAGCTCATTACCATATTTAAGGCTCTGACAAGCTCTGCACTTAAAAAAAAATCTGTTTAACCTTTTAAAACCAAGCATTTCCCAAACTTATTTAGTCACAGCCATTTTTATTTTTAAAAATATATAATTTATTGATCCACCAAATACCCTTTGAAAACATACTAAGCTAATAAAATTTCCTTAAAAATACCAAAGGTGATAGAAAATTGGGTGTGACCAAATAAAACTTCTCAACTCCCATATATTTAGGCTGGAACACCCCATGTAACTCTAATTTTTTAGTAATCTCTCTAAATGCCCTCTTTTCGAAATATCCTCTCTTACTGTATCTGTATCATATCTGTGGCCAGGGAACAAGGCTAAAACTATACATCCATTAATGCTTAACCAAGAAACATTACAAATATAGGTTTGTTTCTAAATGTGAGGGCCAAGAAGCTAAGGTGGAGTTATAATTATGTAAGTAGTGTCTATTATCCTGAATAGTGGTCTGGCAGAGATTCTCCTCAAGACTGTACTCCCAGAGCACCAGATATTCTGTCAGTCTAGAAGAAGAACCTCTCTGGTGCCCTGAGGAGGTCTCTCACACAGAAGACCTCTGCTTTAAACAGAACTAACAGATACATCTCCTACTTCCTCTCAACCCTGGCCAAGGTAAGGTACTTTCCTTACCCTTTGATTAACTTCCTAAATTAGCCCAGTTAGTGTAGCTGTCCTAGCAAACCCAAACGAGCCAAAGTTCTTGGATAACCTCAATATGTGCCACTTCCTAGTTCAACAATATGAAAAGAAAAAAAAAAAAAAAAGTAACAGAGGATCAGTCACCAGTGTCACATCCTTTATGTTAAAGGATCCTTAAATAGAGAAGGTATTTAAGAAAAGCAAGGTGAAGGGTGGCAGGGTAGTCTGGAAGGTGGCCCAGAATGCTCGTGCTTAAGAACAAGAATATCTTAAAAGGAATGACCACGAGCACCAATCAGAGAAGCACTCTGGCGTAGTTGGCCCTTACCCCTTCATCTCAACTTGAACGTTTTCTCCTTCATGAGTAGAACGGCATCACAGTAGAAATAAGACCTTTGAATCCGCCAGAAACAGTCCATCATGACTGTCTCTGCCATAAGCAAGAGAAGACCTAAATCTTGCTTTCATTTATTTATTCATGAAAGACACAGAGAGAGAGAGGCAAAGACCTAGACAGAGGGAGAAGCAGGATACATGCAGGGAGACCGACGTGGGACTCGATTCCGGGACTCAGGATCACGGCCTGGGCTGAAGGCAGGTGCTAAACCACTGAGCCACCCAGGGATCCCCTAAATCTTGCTTTCGGTTTGCAGTCCTAGCATCTTAGCTTAGTTGGACGTGCTTTTCCCTGCTGCACTCTTCCTGACAGACCCATGCTCTAAATTTCCTGGCTTTTGGAAGCTATTCATTCTTTGAGACCTGGCTGGGTCCCCAGTCTTCCCTGTTCTGTTTCCCTCTCCTTTTTCCATCAGCCCCATTCTTCTTGAGAGAGCAAAGTAAAGGGCTAACCCAGTTGGGTGATGGCCAAAGGCAAGAATCAATAAAAGAGTGATTTTATTCCAGTGAAATAAATGGGATGATGGAATAAAATAAATTGGGATGGGATGGAATAAAATGGGATGGTAGTAATGTACAAATTGATCTTGCTCATCAAAGTAGATGGTATAGTTCAGTAGAAAAGAAAAAAAAATCCTGGCTGGTAATAATCTTGCCTCTGCTAAATAGATGTTAAGCATTTTTTAAAATATTGGTGTTAATAATATCAAGTTGTTAGATATCCCAGAATCTCTAACTGGTACAGTCTAGGCCAATTTTTCTGCTAAACACAATATAGTTAGTTGCGTGTCTGCCTGTGTCATTTTATACGTGCATTCCCCAGAAGTTAGCACCATATCTAGCTATGGTAAGTGTTCAATTAAAGTATGTTAGATGGACTAACTGGTATCTTTTTTACTCCCAACTGGAGGCTATAGTCTAACTGAAATTGGAAAAGAGGGCTGGAGATTTCCTCAATTACACCAAGCTATTTAATTACCTTAATTTCTCTAAGACATTTCGAAAAAAAAAAAATGCAAATTGAGAGAGAGAAACTAGTTTCCTCTGTAAAGAAAACTTGTGCTTGCCTAAGAGAACTGCTTTGTGGGAGAAGGAAGTAGAGAGGTGTGATTTAGCAGAGTGGATAAAATGTACAGCTTTTCTATTCCTTCCAAGTTGAATATTAACTAAATGGTCTCTATTTGTTTTATAATTATACACACACCCGATGCCAAATACAAATAATTCATTCATACACTTTTGAGATTTTCCACTAGACTCTTTACCTTCACTAATGTCTCCATTAATGCAGAGAAAGTGAAGTCAAATAGTTAACAAAGTAAATTGGCCTAGAAGTGAATTTACCCATTTGGTTCTCTCTTCTTTCTTTCTTACTCCCTTACTACCTCACCATACCAAAAACATACATGCATGTTCATGCTTGTGCACATGCATACACATACACACACACTCCAAATGAAACCATGATATGAAATAAATTAATCTCCATTACACAGAAAATTCACTTCCATTGCTTAGCTTTCTTATGTGATATTCTTTGGACTTAGCCAGATCCAAATTCTATTCCAGCTCCGCCATTTAGTAGCCATGTGCATGACCTTTGGCAAGTCACATAATCTCTCTGATATTAAGTTTTTCTTTTGGAAAATGTAGTTGATGGTGTTGATATTTCAGGCTTCCTAGGAAGATTGTTATATATATATATATATAAAATTTGAAGTTGCTTGTATGAGCTCAACCCTACCTTACTCTAAGGTCCCTGCTAGCCTATGCTGGGCCTTTGTGGGAATTAGGATCTCCCAAGCCCCTACTCAATCTTCAGTCTTCAATCCCAACCTCATCCCCACTATACACAGCCCTGCAGGCCAACAACTATGGAGTGGAGCAGGGCCCGGATTTCATCTCCCAGTTAGCCTCTTGCCAGGCACTTTTGCAATACACAAGCTCACTGTCATAAGACAGAAGACTGTACTTCACATCAGAGCCTTTCCAAACCTTTGTCTGCACCTTATCTCTGATGAGCAGTAAGGGTAGTTCTTCAAATCCTACTTCCAAGAGAGAATTGCTTAGGCATCATTGTTATCATTAATAAGAACTCAGAAAATATCTCCTCAGTTTTGGGGCACAAAAGTGGAAAAAAAACTAGACCTTACAGTAGCATCTCAAAAACTGAAAGTTTTGACCACTAGCATAGAAATTATGTTCTCAGGCTTAGCAATTTCCCAGGAAAGCTGAAGCAAAGACTCTTGAGGGTTCAAGAACTCAGAATTGGCTTTGCAGTGTGGGATGGATGGGACATGCCCAGACCAAGTGGCCCACACTAAGTCAGAACCCAGAGGGTAGGGGATCCCTGGGTGGCGCAGCGCTTTGGCGCCTGCCTTTGGCCCAGGGCGCGATCCTGGAGACCCAGGATTGAATCCCACATCGGGCTCCCAGTGCATGGAGCCTGCTTCTCCCTCTGAATGTCTCTGCCTCTCTCTCTCTCTCTCTGTGACTATCATAAATAAATAAATAAATAAATAAATAAATAAATAAATACCCAGAGGGTAAACAGCAGCAGTGACTGCAAACAAAAAAGACTTGCATTCTGCTCAGCTCTATCTCTGCACATACTATGAGGTAATCCTGGGCCACACACAACTTCTCTGGGCTGCAATTTCCTCATGCTCAAAAAAGGAGTTAATTCCTGCACTATTCCTTAATAATCCTCCCCCCAAACTTCTGAGGTAAGATGGTATATGTGAACTTTAAATTGAAAAGGCAGTATGAGATAGTTTATCAATTGTTGTCTCCCCAAATTCTTCAGAAACACAGTAATAAACTAGCTGCCTAACCAATGTAAAAGAAGCAAGCAAACTAATATAATGGTATGACTATTATTAAAATATTTAAGTGTCAATCACCAACTCAGGCATTACCATTTCTGCAGACCAATTCCTGACTGTCCACTCCATGCCACTTTTTCCTTTGCAAAAGATACTTGTCCTTTTGTTGCCACTGCTTCTTGTAGCTACCTTCTTGTCGCATATACCCAAGGAATTATAATTATTTGTTTGCTTGTCTGTCACCCCTGCTAGACTGTGAGCTCACTGTGGGCTGGAGCCATAGCTGTAACCCAACCATGATTTAGCTCACTGCCTGCCATATAACTCCTGCTGTAGGTGTCTTGGAAGGTGAGAGGAATGGGAAGCCTCCTGACCTATGTTCTTTTCTCAGCTCTGCACCCCACCAGTGCCATGATCTTGCACAAATCCCTTTCCTTCTGTGAAATAAGGACCACAGACTAACTCAAGTTTGCCAACTGCTGCACCTTAGGCTCAATCTAGCCCCTGGACATGGTTTTTGGCCCGATAGCAGTTGGCATCCATAGGGTTAAAAAGAAACCTAAATTATTCATGAACATTTAGTTATCAAAAAATATCACATAAAATTAGAATTTTTAGCTTCCCTTTTTAAAAATGAGAATTTCTCATACCTGAGAAAACTGAGCTGCTGCTCCTTCTAGCCACAATCCATGGACCTGGCTGGTGTCTTGTTCTCTGAGACAGACTAGGCGCTGTCCAGTCCACCATAGTCCCAATTCCCTCTTACACTCATTTATTTTATCTGCCTTGGTTCTCACATGCATTCAGTTCAAGTTTTCTAAATTCATTCTAGCTCTAGTAACATCACTCTAAGTCTATAGGAATCCTCTCCTGACTAGATACAAACACACACACACACGCACGCACACGCACATGCACACGCACATGCACACATTTCTTACTGTGGGAACAGGAAGCTCTGAGGCCCACTGAAGCTACCGTACTACACACTATCCTCATTTCAGGCTTAAATCTTTGGAAATTAATGAATAAAAGAAAATACATCAAATACAGGAAAAAATAGGAAGGAGGAAGAGAGGGAAGCTTTAGCTACAAGTAGTGCTACCAGACATATCATGATACCATGTGAGGAAAATTAGATAGTTTTACAGCACTAGCAAAGCAATCATTTTGTCTATGATCCTAAAAACATACATAATAGCTGATGTGAAAAACTGGAGGTTAATCATCAGAAATTATTGTGGCTTTGGGTGTCACTCCAACTGGGGTTCTATCCCTCCTGCTCCCCATGGTCTTTTTGCAAGGAGCTGCAACTAGCAATTTGAAATTTACACACATTCACAAATGGGTTGCCCCCATATGTAGCATCTCCATAGCCTCCTAAGGCAAAGCTGCCATTACTTACAGTATAATCAGTGGCACAGCGGGTGCAGAAAGGAGGAGAGAACTAGATACGTATTACTAAGAAGCATGATGAGTCCAACATATTGATTGTCTCTAACAAGTACTGCCCCAGGAAATTTAAAATAGCACATCTCAATGTGCATGGCACACATCTGCTACACCCATGGTGGTGTTTGATTGGTTAGATCAACAACCCATCCTGCATTTTCTCTCCAGCTGCCTTCATACTCTGCTAGATTGGTTAGAGCACAGAGCCCAGGGCAAGCCCTGTCTTCAGAATCTTCAGCCAGTCACTTATAGAACTACCTGCATCCCCAAATTCCCCCTTCCCAAAAACTTCAAGTTGGTAACTATAAGAAAAAAAAATTGTATTAAGCTTGCTGAACATTAGTATTCTTTTACCACACCATGGTCTCTTGAAACTAATCCATCAGCTAATGAAGAGCAAAAAAGTCTTATTTTATAAGTTTGTCTTATTAAACTCTGTGCTTTGAGGGTGGGAGATTTTCATAAGAAACTTGATAACAAGTACAATCAAATTGCCAACTCCTCCACTCTCTCCAAAATATTCAAAGTGAACTAAATGCAGTTTTCAGTGTCTCCATCTCCAGGATATTGTTTTCAAAGGTGACAGATCTGGGAAGATACCATTAACCATATCTGAAAAAAAAAGCAGAAACTAGCCTCGAAGTGTACACACTATTAAGATTTTATCCACATCTATCTCTTCTATATGGAGAATAATGCTCATTCATATCCAGGGTGTGGGAAAGCACAGGTTTAGAATTCAAGGAAACTGAATTCCAATCCTAGCCTCACCAGCAAGAACTGTGACCCTCTCTAGAAATCTTAACATCTCTGGATTTCCTCAACTGTAAAACAAAACATATAAAATAACCTCTAAAGCAATATTTCTCAAATTTTAACATGCAAATGAGTTACCAAAGATCTTGTTAAAATGCAGATTCTTGATCAGTAGGTTTAGAGTAGGCTTGACATTCTGCAATCCTAATAAGCTTCCAGATGACGATAATAAATCTTGGTCTGGGGACCACACTCTAAAATCAAGATATTGTAGCACTGGTTCTCAAACTTGGCTGTGAATTGGGTAACTTGGAGAGAAACAAATATCAATGACTGTACAACCCCCAGTGCCTGATTTAATAGCTATTTAATGGCTGTGCTTGAGGATGGGGAGTCCTTAAAGTTCCCCAGGTGATCAAAATACATAGCAAAGTTTGAGAACCTCTGCTCTACTCCTTAAAAGTCTAAAATGATGACCTTTATTTTTCAATCACATTACATTTGTACAGTAAAATTCCTCATATCTATTATCTCATGACAACCCAGAGAGATAAGCAGGGCAAACACTATTAACCCTGATTTACAAATGAGATAACCAATCACCCAAGAATCAGGTGACTTGACTAATAGCATTCAGCTAATGACAGAGCTTCTGCTCCTGAAACATAGTGTTCCTGATACCCAACCTGTACTTTCTCCAGACTGCTTTGTACTGGCTTGTACATACCAATAATGACAAGCAAAGAAAGAAAAAGATGGAATTTAGAGCACCCTAAATTCCACAAAGAATGATATGAATGGCAATATAACAGAGATATGCATACAACTAGGAAAACAATCAAAGTTATAATTGGTGGAGGAGCTACTGGCTGTTCTAGATGCAGAATAAGGTTGCTTAGGTTATGTCAGCAGGACTAGCCATTAGATATCAGGTAAGCACAGCGAGATGGGTTAACTCAGTACTCAGAATACAACAAAATGTACTGGGGAGGTGCCATAACTGATCCTGGGCATGAGACTAGATAGTTTGCCATTTGATAAAATTAATAATTCATTGGAACTTATTAAGATAGTCATCCCACTTCTATACATTTGCAAAACCTACACAGAAACAAACCAAGAGTTCTGATATTGGAACTAAGGCAAATGTAGAGATTAATTAAGAGGTAGAAAGAAAACAAGCGGCATATTTTAATACTTACTGTGGATCAGCCATTTGTATAAATTATCTGTGTAAGGTAAGTTTATTCCCATTTTATGAGAGAGAAGAGTGACTCACAGAGTCTGTTTTTTACACCAAGTTATACTCCAATATCAGAGCTGGATTTAAGCCTAGATCTGTATGTTCCAACTCCTTTATATCCTTTCAGCTATTCCTCACTGATTCCTATAAACAAATTAAACACTTTCATGTAAACTACCATTCTTCCTTCAGATCTTCATTTGTCTATGCAGCAGGAACCAAATGTTATTATAATGTCACAACTCTGCTCCATTCCTCTAAAGGAAAATGAAAATGATATTTATGAATAGGTAATGGCCAAAACAAAAACAAAAGAACGTCCATTGATCTTTTAGTCTTTTGGTTTTTCAAAGGTGAGGCCCAAACTCTTTTCAACAACAGAAGTTGTAAAATAGCAGCCTGAGGTTGGATCCAGCCTGCAGACATATTAATATACATGTTTAATTAAAATATGAATGTTCTGATCCTCCTAGTGTTCTTAAAATTTTAGAATTTAACAAATTAAAAAGCAACAGCATTTTAATATATTAGCACATAGAAATAGGGATTTCTTTTTTTGTTTGTTTGTTTTGAGATTTATTTATTTATTTAAGAGAGAAAGAGAGAGCATGCAAGCAGGGAGAGGGGTAGAGGGAGAGAGAATCCTCAAGCAGATTCCCCATTGACAAGGAGCCCAATGTGGGGCTCAATCCCAGGACCCTAAGATCATGAACTGAGCCGAAATCAAGAATCAGCTGCTTAACTGACTGAGCTACCCAGATGTTCCTAGAAACATGGATTTCTGTCTCAAAAATTCTGGAAGAGTTGGGAACACCAGTATTATTCTCTTATAGTATAATCACTTCAAGCTGAGTCAGATGAAGTACTTTCCATTCACCATGGTCCCATCAATTGTCATCACACTTAAAGTGATACTTCTTATACCCTTTTCTATCAAGGGTTGAATAAAACAAGAGATATACCAAAAGGCCCACCCATTTATTTCAAAAATATTGAGGATAGCATGTGTTTTCTTATATTAAGTCCATATCACCCATTTATATCTGACAGGTTACAAAGATATCTGAGTTTGTAAATCCTGCTCTTCAGGAATAGGTGGGTTGAGAAAACTAGATGCTAAAGTCTTCTCTCCAATAAGGTAAAAGGCTTTCTTAAGTGGAGGCAGTGTTGCATCAAGAATGAGATTACAGATTTACAGGGGCATGAACTGGAGCATAAAGGTAATTTGAAATTTTTTATCGTTCTTTTTTTTCTCAATAGAAAGTTGAAAAGTTGGTTGTCATAATGCTGCATAGGAGAATCCTAGCCAAAGGACTCACTCTTATTAAGGTAAAGATGGTCACTGAGTTGACAAAGAAGAAGGAAAACCAGGAGTGAGCACCCTGTAGAGAAATATGGCCTACGATCTCCAGGCGTTATAATATGTAGGATCTGGTTGAAAATTTTTTCTGTGTTGTAATTCCCTAAGTTATCTGCAGTCCTTCAGTAGAGTTTGTAAACTGTTGGGGTCTAATTATAATTGTGCTACTCAGATGAAGTGTTTGTGTTTACATGTGGAACAGAATCGGAAGAGTGTATGGCAGCAGTCTGGAGAAGCTTGTCACAAGACCCCCAAATGGGACTTGAGAAAACCAGAACAAAGTTTGAGGTGTTAAGCATCCACCAGAATGGGATTTGGAAAACATGTACATGTTCCCAGATTCATGAGGGATGAGAACCTGAAAATAAGCCTTCCTGTGGTTATGTTGGGTACAACTGTGAGGAGGTACACTACTATTTCAAGGCATTTCAATGCCCTGGGAATTTCAATTTCAATGCAAAGGAAAATAAGGCCCTAATACCTAGAGAACTTGGGAAATAAAAAGAAGATGAAAATAATGAGTAATATTAGATATGTGACATGCAGCTATGCCTTCTTAACAGGTTTTAAGGTTTTTCCAGACACATAATCAAAAATACCCCCAAATTTGGGACGCCTGGGTGGCTCAGTGGTTGAGCGTCTGCCTTTGGCTCAGACGTGATCCTGCGATCCGGGATTGAGTCCCATATCAGTCTCCCTGTGAGGAGCCTGCTTCTCCCTCTGCCTGTGTCTCTGCCTCTCTCTCTCTCTGTGTCTCTCATGAATAAATAAATAAATCTTAAAAAAATACCCCCAAATTAAAAAGGAAATCAGTGTTTATGGAATAAAAGTGTGCCTACAGTTCCGAGTAAACTTTTGAATCTATACAGATTATATGATTCATTTATCTTCAGCCCCTATATATCCAGAACCCAAATGCTTCACATATAATAGGAGATTTTAATTTTAAATGAAGGTTTTAAAGAGTATAAGGAAGAGATCTGAAAACTAAGTAAGGTGTTCACAAAACAAAAGTTAAGAGACTTTTGACATTCTAGAAAGGCATGCTATACATAGTATTTTTGAGATGTCCCCAACAAGTCATAATTATCACTAAATGAGATGTGGATGCTGGGAGATAAGTAAGCTAAATTCTTCATTGGCTGAGGAATTAGCATTTATGCTAGGTACTTCTTTTTTTCATGCAATCCTCAATAACCTTAGGATGTAAATGTTATTCCATTTACAAATTATTACATGATAAAGACCTTGTGCCCTTTTGTATTGTTCAAAATACGAATGTGGTATTTGCAACACCAAGAGCAAACCTTAGAGAAAAGATACAAAAGGTAGAAAACAGCTATTCGTGACCCATTACTAAAGAAATCAAAAGATTTGTTCCTAATACTTGTTTGCTCTTTTGGAAGACCCATACTGGCCAAAGCAATAATTATTGATAAATGAGCTTCAAAGTCATCCTTTGGCACAACAGATCAAGAATAACATCTGTGTAAATGTAATATCACAACATAAACACTCAAACCCACAGAGAAGAAAATAATGCTGTTTGGTTTGGTTTCATTTAGGAGAGCTTATTATATATTTTTTTGAACAAGCCGTTCTCTCTATAAAACTCAGCTAGCAAATCTGCCTTGCCTATTATCATTGTGAGGATAATGTAGCAAACAGATGGAGGGTTTCATACAATTTGTTGAACTAAATTTAACAGGTTTGGCTATGAGTGTTAACTTATTTTTATATTCTATTTGTGCTATGTTTGTAATAGATGCACACACATGAATAAAAACAGAAAATCTGTACACACAGTACAGCTGGTTTGATAATGTTTTCATTATAGCATCACATACTTCTAATTAGAAGGCTTTATATTTGGCCACCAAGAAATTCTGGCTGCAGAGCTGCTTGTATGGCATTCATATAACAAGAAAATCTTCATCAATAGTATAGGAACATTTGATTGATTCTCTTTTTTTTTTTAATTTTTTTTTTGGTTTATTTATCAGCATTCTGATTAATTGATTGATTCTCTTTTTTTTAATTTTTTTTTTTGGTATAGGAACATTTGAATCCTTTCCCTACCTATGGCACCATGGGTGAAAGGGACTAGGACCAAATTCATTAAGTTAATAACGACTGACTAAATAAAAGAACAAATGAACAGTACACCGCAAAATTTAATAGGTGGAGTTCATTTGGCCCACAGGCCCAAGTAGGAAAGTGTCTATGACAGATGAAACATGGAGCACTATGTCAAAAATATGAGCCAGGAAAATTGAGTGTCATTAAATGTTAAAGGATAGCAAGAATCTTCAAACTTCAACTCAACTTTACAATTTGAACTCTACTGAGAAAAAGGCTTTCATTTTATCAACACAAGGGAACCAATTGTAACATAATTGAGAAACCATTTAAGCAATATCCTCCTAAAATTGGTTATTAACTCCAGTTGCCCTATGATCATATTTCTTATTCATCGAAGTAGCAAGATAGAAGCTATAAAAGTAATATATGTAATAGTAAGTAGCTAGAAGTGAAGAGCGCTGGTCATCAGGAACCTCTCCTCTGTATACTGAAAAGCAAACTATGGATCCACATACAGACAGATAGAAACTCATTCACACCAAAAAAGATCCAAGTAAGGGAAAAGTAAGGTGCAACTCCACACTCAGACTCTTAAGATTCTCCAGAAATATGAAAACACAGTGTATAGGTGTCTGGCTAAGGAAAAGCTCTTTTAAATTTCTTCGAATGAAGGGGCACCTGAGTGGCTAAGTTGGTTAAGGGTCTGACTCTTGATTTCAGCTCAGGTCTTGATCTCAGGATAATGAGATCATGCTCAGGCTCTATGTCGGGCTTGGAACTTGCTTAAGATTTTCTCTCTCCCTCTGCCCCTTCCCCTCTCCCTGCCCAACCTCTCTTTCTTCCTCTCTTAAAAAAAAAATCTTTGAATCAAATGGCCCTTTATTTAAGTGAGCTTTGCCCCTAGTAAATTGCAATGTATTTAGATTTATACCTCTGATGTTTGAAAAAACATCCACAATTAGGAAACAGGGCCTGAGCCCTACATGCCCTCAATTAAAGTCCCCACTCTCCTTGTCAAAGCTTCCCAGTACCTCCTCCTCTTATGCTTGGCAGAGCAAAGAGGTGAAAAAGTCACTGATTTTAGTAGTACTAGCTTTTCCCCAGTACTTCCCCTTTTAGTAGTACTAGCCTTAGTGAGACTTTTTTTAAAAAGATATATGCCATCTCATTCATCTGGTCTGTTCTCTTAAGCGATTTCTGCTTGAGTAAAAAAAGTATCTAAACAAAGTTAAATTAATGATATGGATCAGATATGAACAAAAGACTTGTGTCCCCTAAAGTTAATCAGAATCCAAAGACTGTGTTCCCTAAAAGTTAACCAGAACTGAGATTTTTTAACAGTTTCTGAAGCAAACCAGTATCTGTTACAAAGTAAAGAAAATGATTTAAAAAAAAAAAAAAAAAAACCATAGATGTGGTGATATGTGGACAGGAGATAAAGAGAAAACAAAATGTAGCCTAAAAATAAAATTTAAAACTACTCAACAAATTCATCATCATAGCCATAGCAGAAAACCTAGTACATTCCACTAAGCTTATATTTGTCTCTGTACAGTAAGAGTTTACCCTTCTGTCAATCAATAGTATCCTCTCTTTATGAAGTATAAAACTCCCAAACATTGTTTTTAAAGTATTTAAGTTGGAGATCTTTGCTTTATTAGTTATAATAAATAGTACTTTTGTTGATTTAGTGTCTCTCCATTTAGAGACCAAGATTTTTTCCTGAAATCATCAAGTTCAATCAGCATGTTAACCCTCAAAGATGTTTTTGTTCAGATTTTTTCTAGGTAACATTACAAGTATTTTATATTTTTAAAATTCTCTTCTTAAAAAATACCCTCATAACAATCATTGTTCTTCCAATTAGTGTTAGTACCAAAAATAAAAGACCTTCCCTGTCCATATCCTCCATTCTTTCCCCTGTTCTTACTAAGAATCCTTAGGAGGGATTTTTTTTTTCTTTTAATTCTCAGAATTTCTTTAATTGCTCAATTTTCTAAAATATTCCTTATGCCTTCAGTCTCTGATTCTGTCTTTAGACTTTAAAGAAAAACATTCAGTATTTTCCCCCTAATTTGTGCCTAGCTCTGTATTAGGCACAGTGGAAAATTTAAAAGATGGAATCCATCATCCCTGTCCTGTATTTTATTCATTTTATTATTTATTGAAGTATAATTGATATATAATATCTTATTAGTTTCAGGTATACATCATAGTGATTCAATATATTTATACACTACAAAGTAATCCCCACAATAAGTCTAATTGCCACCTGTCACCATGCAAAGCTATTACAATATTACGGACTATAGTCCCTATAGTGTACATTGCTTCTCTATCACTTATTTATTTCATAACTGGAAATCTATACCTCTTGGTCCCTTTCACCTAATTTGCCCATGCCCCAATCCCTGTGTTTTGAAAGCTTACTATTAAAGACATATTTGGAAACTTTTGAAAATTTTATATCTAGTTGAAGACACAAGATATCTGTAGACATGATAGCAAAAGTTTGTCATTAACTTCATATGTAGTATATGTAATTTCTAGAAGGAAAATACAATTTCTCAATCTGTCTTTTGAGACCTGGATTTCCAAGTGCCACCAAGATAAACCACAGGTCAGTAAAATTCAACAGGTTCCAAAAACATGATTTCTAAGACTTCCTATTGTTGCTTCAGTTTCCCATGTTTGGTTAGTAATCATTCTAATTGTAATTTACCAGTTCAGTTTGCTACAAATCATTCTTAGGACTGTCATGCTCATTCTCTATATCCAATCTCCTCAATGGTTGATTTTAGCTTCTAAATACTTCTCAATTTTGTCCCTACTGCTTCCTTTCTGTTCTTACAACAACTGCTTCAGTGAAGGAAACCATTTTATCTCATTTGGACCATTGCTTCCATTCCACTTCTTGCTCCTTTCATTACCAAAGAAAATCTTCTAAAATACACATCTTAACAAAAACAGCCCACTGATGGTTCCTTCTGGCATAAGGGTTAAATGTAAATCTCCACACCTTTTTTTTTTTTTTTCATTTCAGCCCCTAACACCTGTCACAGTGTGACCACAGCCTTTCTTTCCAGCCTTGCCCCAGCCTCCATTCACATGCACTCTAATACCAGTCTCATGGAAATTCTCATCATTCTCTGAACACATTGTGTTTTTTCACAACTCTAAGCCTTTACTCATTCTGTTTCTTTTGTCAGTAATGCCCTTTCCTCTCTTGCCTTGAATCCCTATACCTCCTACAGGACTGAAGTCCAGTGAGAAACATTTTACAAATCATGTAGAATCAGTCTCCCCTTGCTTGTGGGTGTTCTCATGCCTCTATTACACCATTTTTCACACATATTTAAGTAATTTGCTTATATACCTTCTCCTAAACTCCTCAAATACATAAATTTTAGACATTCATTTTTAGGTCACTAGTACCTATCACTTTGTCCGGCATAGTAGCTAGCAAACAAATGTTGAATAAATAAATTAATACATTACAGATGGCACTCATAGAGAAAGTAGAACTTCAAGCTTTGCCTGAAGAAATTAAATACGTAGCTTGTTGGAGTCCACAAATACTCAGGCCTCATCAAAATGGGATATAACCCCATTATAAGAAATGGTTCATCCAAAATTTTTCTATGTACAAGCCTAAAATATTAGTGCTTTGTTGAGTTGATAAACAATTTTCTTTCCCTAAATGCAGACTGTATAATAGCCAGTCTTAAGATCTATTGAATAAGAAGAGAACTGAATTCTTCACAGATCATTGGGTCTATTAGCAAGTAAAATTTTCCTTCAACTATCCCATCTATAACCTTATCAACTACAGAAAGGAACCACAAGAATTATGCAACTTTCATCACAAAGCAAACTAATTACTCAGGAAGGCCAAGGAGCTTGGAAGAACAAGAACAAAGATAGGTGAGTATGTGACGTATTTCTCATTTTCCTCTGAATTCAAAGAACATGCTTTTATTCATTAATTTACTTCTGACCAATATCACCTAAGTGCCTTCAGACACACAACTTGGAATGGGGGAGGCGTGTTGAAGAGAAAATATTTTATAATTGGACAAAGCAGTGAGTATTCTGGGGATGGCCATGGACATTTGTTGTAAAGAAACGTAAGTAGAGTTATTGATCTTTTTTAATGATTCTATTTATTTATTCATGACAAACACAGAGAGAGGCAGAGACATAGGCAGAGGGAGAAGCAGGCTTCCTGCAGGGAGCCTGATGCAGAACTCGATCCCAGGACCTCGGATCATGCCCTGAGCCAAAGGCAGATGCTCAGCCACTGAGCCACCCAGATGCCCCAGTAGAGTTATTAGGTAACAAGGTTTGATTTTAGTGTTTGTTCCCTAGAAAGTTTTGCTCTTGGCCATTGAGTTTCCACCTCTAAAGTATGTTTTGGGACTTGGGCAGAAACTGTATCTTTCCTATCTCAAATCTTTAATTTTACTTAGATTAATGGTTCTCAAAGTATGGTGTGAGGAGGTCCCAGAGACTATTAGAAAATCTATCAAGGCAAAACTGCTTTCATATTAATAAGAAGATACTGCACATTGGAGTTTTCCAGAGTAACATTGTAACGGATTAAATCAAGCAGATGTAAGAATCCAGAAGTCTTTGTGCCAGACATTAGAGATTTGCAAAAATGTAAAATAATTCCACTTCCTCTAAATATTCTTGTTTTGGAAACAGTTATTTTGCATAAAAATCTGATATTTACAATAGCTTATAGTAGGTTTTTTAAAATGAATTAATGAGTAAATGTTCTTAAAATTATCAACTTTGATTCCCAATATGGTACTGATAGCTAGAATCCACATAAACACATGGTTTTCAGGGATCCTCAATAGTTTTTAAAAATGTTAAAGCATCTTAGGATTCAAAAAATTGAGAACTGCTGATATAGATAAAAGTTTGGGTTAACCAGTGATAAAACTGGCAATGCTGATATCCAAACCAAATAATTCAGAATTAATCATGAAATACCACCAAGAGAGCTTCTTAGAAGACCTAGTCTCAGGATTTGACTCTTCCATTATATTCCTGGGTAACTTCTATATCAACTAGTTGTTTGAGTGTCAAGCTTTTTTTTTTTATTTGTAAAATGTGCTAATACTTACAGAATGTTACTAAGTAACAGGCATTGTTCTAAATGTTTCATAAATACTAATAACTTAATTCTCATAGCAACCCTATAAAGAATGAACTTACTATCCCCATTATACACAGAATGAAATGGAAGCAGAGAAAGATAAAGTAATTTGTTCAAGGTCACACACATAAAAAGCATTAGAACTGGGATTTGTATCACTACAATATGGGTTATTAGACCTCTTTAAACACTGTAATATGAGTTTCCCCAACCCTGAAAGTCACATACAAAAAATGTTGGTCTCCAGTCTTTCACCTTTGGCCTTGTAAAATCTGCCTCCCCAGCTCTTTGTCTTTTAGCTTTGACTTAAATCCCTTCTTGTAAATTCTTTCTCTAATCCTATTTTCCAAATGTGAGCCATTGGATATATACAAATAAGATCATCATATTACTCCAGGCATTTATGTTAAGTCTCCCAATTTGTAAAATTCCAAATAGACCAAATAAAACTCTATGGGCTGGATGTGACTCAAGACTATCACTGTGCAAACTCTAAGAAAACAGAGCCAACTCTTTCACTTCATGTGATACGAAAGTATCACACTGTGTGATTTTAAACCAAAAATGTTGGGGAAATTATGCAATTATAAAAAGAGTAACTGTACTATAACTGCCACTTCCCAGAATGGAGCTACTCCAACAGACAGGAAATGCCCAGAAAACATATTATTTAAAATACTGACTTAGAAAATCCATGGAAAAACTGGATGCTAAGTGCCTGGAAAAGTACAAGGAGAAAATGGCAGAGGAAAGGAAAACCATATCATGGCAATCCCCAACTCAAAACACTCCAATGGCTTCCAAGTATAGTTGGAATAAAATCCAAACTCCCAATCAGTCTTCAAGATCCTGAAAGGTCTTCCCTTTACACCACTCTTACCCCTGATCTCTGCACTCTGACCATGCAGGCTTCCCTTCTGTTTCTTGAACATATCACAGTTGATCCCTGGTCAATACAGAGGTCAGAGGCACTGACTCCTTGCACAGTTGAAAATCCATATAGAACTTTTGACTCCACCAAAACTACTAATAGCCTACAGTTGACCAGAAGCCTTATGACAACATGAAGAGTTAATTAGCATGTATTTTGTATGCTATAAATATCATATGATGCAATTTTAAAATAAAGTAAGAAAAAAAATAAGAAAAAAAATAAAATAAAATAAAGAGAAAAGGAAATATTGTTAAGAAAATCATAAGGAAAATACACTTACAATGCTATGCTGCATTTATTGAAAGAATATAAGTGGATCCACACAGTTCAAACCCATGTTGTTCAAGGTTAACTGTAAATCCTACTTCAGCATCTCTGGATTAGGGCTCCCTCTGCCTTGGAGATCTCTTTTTTCAAATATTCAGCTTAAAGTCATTGCCTTGAAAAGGTCTCACCTAATTTATAAAATTAAAATTAAACCTGCCAGTCTCACTCCCTACACTGTAATAACCATTTCATTTTTTTTTAGGACTTACAGGTAATAGCTATAAAGTGTCTTAACTATTTATTGGTTTACCTGTTTATCTTCTGTCTTCTCCCACTAACCAGTACACAAACATCAGAGAACTTGCCTTCTATCTCCAACAATCCCTAATGTCTAGAAAGCACTTAATAAATATTTTTGAATAAGTGTTAAATATATAAAAGACTCTGAGATATACTCTGGTTATGCATAATCATTGGGACACAGGATCAAATATGTACAGAACCATTGCGGAAAAATATTCTTCATCCCTCTAGGAGTAATTTATTTCTCCTTATTGCTCAAAGGAAGGTGGGTTACAGCAGCCAAGTTTCCCTGGAATATTTGAAAAATTAGCTAGAGAGATGAGATATTGAGAGACAAGATCTAATAGATACTCTGACTGAACTCAGTTGAAAGCCTGCAGATGCATTATTGATTATACATCCATTCAGCCTCTTGCCATTTGCACATCAGCACTTGCATCAAGGAATCAACTCTGGGTGGATCTATCTAAAACCATCTGAACAGAAGTCATTTATTCCAGTAATTAAAAATAAATACAGTCATAAGTTTACTGTAAAAAAAAGGATATTTATTTAGTACATTACCGTAAGGAGTTCCATTAAACTTTGTATTTTTGAGATGATATAGATATAAAACATTAGAAAATATTGGGTCATATTTTATTAGGAATTGATGTTTCTCTTGCATGTCAGTCCACAGTAATAATTTGAATGAAAGTATGTTGGCTAAAGAAAGAGTGAGCTAATAGCAGCTTTTGATCTGGGAAATTTGCCAATCCTGATAGTATCAAATGTGAATAGTATATTAAGGAAAGTTCTTATCTTTCTGTATTTAACTTCTTTATTAAGAACTCTCCCATACAATCTGCAGATAGATCTGAACAAAGAAATAAGATATTAATGTGTCTTCTTCACTCTTAAACTCACAA